>NW_026267161.1:1867122-1869355 GCF_000697945.3 Frankliniella occidentalis
GGGGGGTATGGAGTGTCGTACGGATCGACGCCAACTTTATGTGCGGTACGCTGGAGGGTAGAAATGCCCGAAGTACGGGAGGCATGGCGGGGCACAGTGTGGCGTGGCGGGGTGCGGAGCTCGCCCTTCTCCCCACCCCTTTCACTCTTTACTACTTTTTGCCACCCTTTGCCGCGTGGCGCGGGCGGGCTGGGGCGTGTTTCGATGCCGATTTCTGGCCGAGGTGTAACTTTCCGAATCGGAAAGCGATTCGGCGGTCACCTGTATATGGGGAGTGCGTGACGAACGAGCAGCATTCCCCCGCTATCTCTCTGTGTGAGGGGGGGAGGTGACGTACAACCTCAACAGGTCTTTGCTCGGAAATCCGTGCATTGTAGAATTGTACAGCCAAGCCTGTGTGTTTCAATTGAAACAGGCGCAACTCTCACTCGCCGCACACACAGACAAGCAAGCGGTTCATGATTTTTTTTTGTATATACCGCCGAGTGCGCTTTTTGGCCCCGGGCGTGCCAATCGAGGTCCCACCCAGGCCGGCGTGCGAATAGTCCTCGCTGTACGAAGTGAGCGCACACGCAGAGCAAACAGCGTTTGCCGTTTTGCGTCTCTTTGCCTTGCGTTGCACGCTCGCCGTGTTTGTCTGCAGAGCGCTGCAAACAGACATTGTGCCTGCCAGCTCGGCCTGCCTCGCGCGCCTGCCAGCCCCCCCCCCCCTCCTCCCCCTCTGTTCCTCATCCCCCATCCTCGCTATATGCCAGCCCGGGTCGACTGTCCTGACAAACCGCACCAAAAGGCCCCTTCTACAGGAAAAATAAAAAGAGGGAAAAGTGACATAGAAAACTAGAGGGCAATAATAGGGAAGGAAACAGGAGAAAACTCGGAGAAAACCGATGATAATTACATGTTTTAACTCTTCTACACTGGTAGTACAAGTGTGCACAATTTGCACACGTCGTGTGCAAGTTATGATATTGCACTTCACATGGTATTTATATCAAGTTGCACACTTGCGAGGTGTGCAAATTTTGGGCGTTTTGTAAACGTTTAAATTCTGTACACTTTGGACACACACACAGTTGCATGTTATCAATAGGAACCATATTGTGTGCCGCTGCTACTTTTCGGAAGTGTCGAAAGTTTAAACACCAATTGACGTTTAGCCTAGTTAGACACAACAATGTGTCGAGGAAATGCACACGTGAACTTAAACATCAATGACGTGCATAATTAAACACTTGTTTTACCAGTGTACTATGTTCGAAACAAAAATCGCGCTGCTATAAGTACAAGATGCACGTCCTCGCCTCGGCGTGTCCCATCATCTTTTTTTCTTTTATTAATTTTGACTTTCGTTGTCACATTAGTATTCCGGTCGTGACGTGTACGTGTGGGGCAGCGCGGGGCGTGGCTCGCCACCGCGGAGCGGCACCCCGCAGGGTCGCGCAGGACCCGTCAATCACAGGGGCAGGAGCCGGCCAGCCGAATCCTAATGAGAGAGAGAGAGAGAGAGAGAGAGAGAGAGATAGAGAGAGAGCGAGAGAGAGAGGGGGGGGGGGGCTGTAAAGCAGGTAACGCATGGGTGTGAGTGCGCGCGTCAGTTCAGTTAATTTTAAACGTGTTAAGAAGAGGAGCGGGTAGTCATCCTCTCAAGATTAGCGACGAAATTTTAGGCGGCGTTGCGTACGTTCGTAAGGCACAAATTTTGTTTTTCATCGTAGTATTACCAATAAAATACGACTTCTTACAGTCCCCCAAATTTGACCAAAAAGGTTTCGAAATCAGATAATTGTAATCAGAAGAGTTTCGTCCGCGTGTGAGGGGATAACTAGTCATTTAGCTATGTCGCTAAGAATTAAGCTATGTTTAGTTAGGCATAGCTAATTTTTTAGTGACGACTTTTTTCATCATAGGTCGTACACGCGAGTGATATGAAGGCGTATAAATAAAAAATTATATTCGACACGTTGATGTGTTCAGCTCCGAGAAGTGCACATCAATATGTATTCGAAGTGCTGAACACTGTATCAAAGTGCACAAAAATTATCTATGAATCTACCTATCTGGTCTATCTTATCGACACATTCACATTCGCATAAGCAGATATCTGCTGCCCTTTTCTCTCCCCATCCCCTTCACTCGGCTCCAGACCATTAAACGATCCTTTGATGCGCTCGCGTGGCCTCGCGATGCACCATGCGCGAGCTGGAGGGGAGAGAGAGAGAGAGAGAGAGAGAGA
>NW_026267161.1:1869460-1871171 GCF_000697945.3 Frankliniella occidentalis
CGCGTTTTAAAATGTGGCGTGGCGAGGGGTGGTTGACTGGCCTGGGGTGCCGGGGCGATACGGCTCGGGGGTGGGGGTGGCTGGAGCAAGCTGTTGGCTGTAATCGGATCTTGAGCGGATAACTGGGATCATCTATCCGTGATTAATTGATTCTAAGTGGCTGACACCACGGCGGTGGCGGAGCCTGCAGCTGGGTTGGCGCGAGTAGTGTACGGGACAAGTTGGAAGTGGTAGAAGCAGAAGTCATATTGCAGCGCTGGTAAAATCGGTAGCATACTCGCATAAACCCATTAATTTTGCGCGAAATAAATTTAGGATAGCCGTCAATTTTTGGTGGTGAAAAAATTACTGACTTCACCTTTGAGTACGTACGTGTTGGTGTGGGTGGGGGCGGGACGCCACGGAGCCATGGCTTTAAATGTGCATCTTATTCGCGATGGAATGGAATGGGAGAGGGGGTGCATATGAACCCTGGGAGTCCTAACTATGGCTTGTGTGTGCATGTATGCGTGCGTCTGCTGCGAAGAGATGAGGGGGTTGTGGAGGAAGTACCCGAGAGAGAGCGAGAGAGGGTGAGAGAGATGTTGTAGAGGTTGGTAGTGGTGTGTGCAGGGAGCGCGCCTGGCTCCTGTGTGCGTGTGTATACGTCTGGAGCGTGCACAAAGTTTTAATAAAGTTGTGTCGGCCTGGCGAAGGCTCGGCGAGGCTCCCGGCCCGAGAGGATTCCAAGGGGCTGAGATGCAGGCCAGGGAAATGGCAGCGGAGAAAGGGGAGAGGGGAGGGGCGGAGAGAGCATAAGGGAGGCGGAGGATTGTGTAGGCAGGCACGGCTTCGCCCGGCCCGGGGCCTCAATACGGACGCCCCGCCCCGCCACACCCTCCCTTAAGCCCTGCTTCACCAACCCCCGGCTGCCCCTCACCCGACCTCCTCCTCCTCACCAACCCCTATACGCGTTCCTTTAAGAATAAGGTACCGGTCGACTCCGATCTGACGTCACCACGCCCGGCTCGACTTCATATTGCCTCGAGCAAACTAAAAATAATATTGACTTATTCCTCATTAAAGTCGATTTCTCACATGATTATTCCATTCTTTTTGGCACGAAACCCGGGAAAGTGTTCGAGTTCTTATGTGAAAGCAAGGGAATGCGGGAGCTGGCTATCAGGCTACGCGCTAAGCTACTCGCAAAACGCGAGAGAGCGAGCGACAGACAGAGAGGGATCTCTTAGCTTTTCAGGACTAGCACGGAGAATTAATTCAGTCCTCTCGTCATATACAGAGAGAGGCGACTCGCTGGCGAGCTTGTTCTGCGCTTTGTACCAGCGCTGCCGAGTGTCTTTGTGTCCGGATAGGTGGAGAGGAGGGAGGAGGAGAGAGGAGAGCGAAGGGGAGAGGGGAGGCCAGCCGACCTGGCCGGAACATGTCATACGTCAAGTCTCATTCGCGGGGATAAACCATACGAGGCGGGTGGAGGAGCGGACACGAGTGTACGAATTTTACTGTAAAATTAACACATTTACTAGCGTTTACTAGTCTACTTGTACGAATGGGAGTTCACACACTTGAATTTCCAGTGTGTGCACGGTCATCATGGCGTCCTCCATAGTTTAACCTGGATTGCGCTTCGGGAAGTACGGACTGCTTCTGGCAAGTAGTATGACACCACAGAGAGAGAGAGAGAGAGAGAGAGAGAGAGAGAGAGAGAGAGAGA
>NW_026267161.1:1871305-1872777 GCF_000697945.3 Frankliniella occidentalis
TCTCTCTCTCTCTCTCTCTCTGTAACTAAAGGGTCTGAACGGGGGGTGACGAGCAGACGGCCACGTGCAGCCGCGCTGGACCGGCGACCCTCCTGCCCCTCCCGCCCAGCAGACGACGCGTACAGCAGACGAAACGCCAACAAGGGAAAACAAAAGGCGTACGCGCCGCTTGCTGCCGCCGCTGGTGGTGACTGATCATCCCCCTGCCAACCCCTCCTTTGCGGGGCGGGGGGAAAGTAAAGGGTCGTTATTGAGTGACGAGCAAAACAAAAACAAATGGCTCAGGCGCGCGTGCGCCTTTCTTGCACAAAAATTTTGCCTATCTCCATTTTGACATTAAAATAGTGAGTAATTTTTGTAATTTTTTTTCGTTTTTCATTATTTAGTTTATTGGGCGGGTGGGTGGCCGACTGCTGCTGCGCGACGGAAAAATACTTTTATCCCGCCTGCTGGGCGTGCCGTGGCGGCGGCGGCGGGGCGGGTGAGCTGCAAGATGTGACGCCGGTCCTTGGGTGCACGCGGACGGCGTGGCGCGCCCGCCGTGGCGACAGCTGGCCAGGATGGCGTGGGGAGCCTCCGCCTGCCCCCGCACTGCTCCGCACACCGCACCGCGCGCGCCGCCCAGCGCCCGGCCGGCGCCACCGCTGCGCCAACAGCAGCGGGGATCAATCCCGCTGTCAGCCCAGCTCAAGATCCGCTCCTCCTGTCGGTGTCCGCGAACCTGACCGTTTTTACGTAGTCAAAGTCGAGCCCGGTGTAGTCTACTGATTTTAAATTCTGTTTTAATCCTTGAATTCTTTCCAAAAAGATTAAATTTCCCCCAATTTTTCAGAATTTTTTGGGGACTTTAAAGTCCTTTGTGTAGTCGCAAGAACGCTGCAAGGACAAACATGAGTGTCGTAAGTGTGGATATTTCCAAAGAAAGTTGACGCAAATTGTGTTAACAAAAGTTGTGGTTGCAGCTGATGAGGGCAGCAGATTCACTTCGCGAAACAAGAGGGTCCAGTGCCCCGCCCCGCTGCCCTGGCCCTGCCCGCGCTAAAAACTACATAATTTGTGTACTGGGGCATATCCTGTTTACATAACGCGTGCGCGTCTAAAATATTCGGCGACTAATGCCCCTTGTTCTTTCATTACTTTCAGTTGCCCTCCCCGGCTGTTTCTGCGGCCGCGTGTCTTGTCTCTCCTCCTCTCCTCCCGCTCTCCTTCTCTCTCCCTCCCTTTCTCTCTCCTTAAAATCTTTTATTCGCCCCACCCCGAGCGGGCCTGGCTGTCCTCCTTTTCACCAGTCTTTTCTTTCGTGACGCCCGGGGGGCCAGAAAGTTTCTTTGCGTATGGCTTTAATTTCCTTCCCCACCCGACGGAGCGGCTCAGCTGCTGCTGCTGCCCGGCTGCCAGCGTGTTTCGCAAAAAGAGAGAGAGAGAGAGAGAGAGATAGAGAGAGAGAGAGAGAGAGAGAGAGAGAGAGAGAG
>NW_026267161.1:1884337-1885107 GCF_000697945.3 Frankliniella occidentalis
GGGGGAGAGGGAGAGGGAGATAGAGAGAGGGCGGTGGTTAAGTTCAGAACTTCCTGGTTAAAAACAACCTTCAAATGTGGTAATGTACGATCCTTTGCTATAGAAGTGCCCTTCAACATGTGTACGTATGAGCACAGAGCGAAAGCGAGTGTGAGTATGTGTGTGAGTATGTCATAAAGGTAGAGATGGCCGGCCATAGCACACCGACTCGTGTTCATGAGGACCCTACCGTTGGATCGCTGGGCGTTAGGTGCGGAGAGAGAGGAGGAGGGGAAGGGGAGGAGGGGGAGGCAGTGAAGGGCGCCAGGAATGCGACCCGCGTGAGAGGGAAAAGAAGAGTGATGTCCTGACTGGGGCTCGCGACACGGCAGGGGTGAGGGGCGGAGGAAGGGGTACCGCGCCGGCCGAGCAGGGCGTTTGCCCCGTCCAGCAGCAGCCGCGCCGCCGGATTTGCAGAGAGAAGTGTTTGAATTCGGCGTTTCAACCCCTCATACTGCAGCCCCCCCCCTCTCTCTCTCTCTCTCTCTCTTCTCTCTCTCGAACAGGAAGAGAGACCGAGGATATGGGGGACAAAACACGCAGAAAGGCAGGGAGGGCGGGGTGGTGTCGAGGGAGAGGAGGGAGGGAGGCGGGGGAAGGAGGAGTGGTCGCAGTGACGGCCGAGATGGATGACCACCGGACACCTGCCAACCGGCCTCGCCTCGGGCGACAAACTATAGGTCTCCTTCCTTACTCTGACTGACGGGGTTGAACGGGGGTGCGACGCGCAC
>NW_026267161.1:1885157-1886546 GCF_000697945.3 Frankliniella occidentalis
TTAATTTCCTTCCCCACCCGACGGAGCGGCTCAGCTGCTGCTGCTGCCCGGCTGCCAGCGTGTTTCGCAAAAAGAGAGAGAGAGAGAGAGAGAGAGAGAGAGAGAGAGAGAGAGAGAGAGAGAGAGAGAGAGTCTTGTGAAGGCAGCCACATATTTATTCATTTCTTTAAAGCGCCTCCGCCTTGGTTCAGCCGCGTTTCTGCTGTTTTGAGGGTGATCCCTGGTGTTAGGCCCCTGGGGTTACGCCCCTGGAGTTAGACTCCTGGGGTTACGCCCCTGGAGTTAGGACCTAGAAGGCGCGGTCCCAGCAGCCAACCACGATATCAGGTTGACTGTACCATGTGACCTTGGTCCAAGCCTTATAGCCCCTTGGGCCAATAGAGATATCTTGTCATTATATAGTTTCCACTCCCCTCAGGCCGTTAAGTCCTACCGCAATCCAAAGCACGAACAGACTGTCCAGCTCGCAGGCAATTATTTTAATGTCATTATTGTCGCACAAGTCTCGTTCGTTTGGATACACTGTAAAAAATCATCTGATACGACGGGACTGGCAACGGACATTCCGTTATACTTCAGAAAAGAGGTACGGAAGAACCGTTTAATTTGTATAACTAAATTTAGGGTACGGACGCGTCCGGAAAATAATTGCCGCTTACCCCGGTAGCAGAGCTGCATATATGTGCATTTTATGTCCAATCTGAAACGCGCCTAAAACGCGTGTAGGCGCCCGCGCGCACATGCCTAAAGTGCGCGATTCAGATTGGACATATAATGCGTTTCGAATGCAGTTTGCTTCATTTTGCTACCTGAGTATATCCGTTAAATACGTAATACGTTTGCTCCGCATACACCAGAAATGAGGTACGGAATAACCGGGAACAACCGTTATTCATCGACCGTACGACTAAATTTGGGGTACGGACACGTCCGGAAAATACTTGCCGCTGTTGTCCGTTGATTTTCCGTGGTTTTCTCTCACATTGTAAATAAAAAGGGCTTGCAACTTGCAACGCCGCCGCCGATGAAGCTTGACGTAGCCAACGGGGTTGTGTGCGCCTCTACCGAGCTCTCTACCTACAAAAAGAAATGAAAAAGTAAAACAAAAAACAAGAAAAGAACGGGCCCATGAGACAAATCTTGCCATGTAATTAATACCGCTTCGAAATCGTTGTTGCGTGGTCGTGGCTAGGAGTCGCGGTTGCCCCGCCGCCGAGCCAGCCGCTCTGGAAAAGAGAGAGGGATTTTATTCTCGCTCTCCTGCGGGCGCTCGCCCGCTTTTCCTCCAGCGCGTTTGCTGACGGTGCAGTGGCCTTTCCCTCCAGTGCCCCACCCCCTGCTTCCCCTCCCCTGGCGACCTAACTCCCCCTCTTACCCCCTCGAGCCCCT
>NW_026267161.1:1896801-1897336 GCF_000697945.3 Frankliniella occidentalis
TTAGCCTACATTTAAAAAGATTATGTATGGATATACATGTTATAATTCTGAAAAATAAAACGGCAATGCCTTTATTCAATCGGTCGCAAAGATCCAGCGGTAAGCTAAGTGAGAGTGGGAAGACTTGAGAAGTGTACCGTGTACCAAGGCGTCGTCGGTAGACTGGAAGAGTCTTCTCTTACCGATCGTATTGGACTCTTTTGTAATGTACACCACCGCTCCGCTTGCACCCCAGCGACAAGGGGGACAGGTCCACCCACCCTGCGCCCTTCTCTCTGCCTCACCCCGCCCCCTCCCCCCTGCCGCCGTTTCTCTGCGCTTAGCTCCGATTTACAGCGACAGCGTTCATAGTCTTTTTGTACCAGAAAATAAGCGGCAAAGTCGCGTGTTGTGTGTCGGAGGAGGGACCTTGTTGTTCACGCCGGATCATGCTACCCCTCCCCCCCTTTACCCCCTCCCCTCATCCCACCCTCGCGGGCCCTCTGCAAGTCAGAGAGGAGGAAGGGACAAGTGCAGATGCCGTGCGCACGTGCAC
>NW_026267161.1:1898113-1898732 GCF_000697945.3 Frankliniella occidentalis
CACCCCGCCCACCCCAAGCTCACCCCCTCTTTCTCTCTCTTGCTGTCGTTCTCTCTCTGTCGCTCCCCCTCTCCGCCCCGTGCCAAACATCCCTGGCACAGAGCAAGGCAAGACGCCATTGTTGCGAAGTAGTGAAGGCGCTGGGTGCGCCTTGTCCTCAGACGTGCACACACTAACATCTGAGCTGAGGTGTCCAACTGAACTGGTGAAGGAGCGCAGTTGTTGGGCTGTTTGACTGGAAATTTAATCATGAACACTGGCGATCACACTGAAACCCTTTGAAAGCTTTTCATTTACAGCCTACTGTTTTCTGTGTGCGTTCTATGCTAACGCCTGTATGAACAAATTAATTGGTTCCTTACGCGTCTTCACGCACGTATTTTACTAACTGCGAAACATTGCGGTTCACACTGCAGTTGACTTCGAAAGAGTCTCGCGCATGGTAAATACAGTTTCCTTGATCATCGGACCGATTCAAGGATGGTGGTAGGGAAAAACACAGAAGCGTCTTTGGCTATCAAGGACCGTTTTTACCGTGCGTTGTTAAGGGAAGGTATTATCCGCGTTGGTTTGGTCTGGCCCCGCCGGCACCCTTTGATTGCCGAACCCTTGACTAGCC
>NW_026267161.1:1898782-1900256 GCF_000697945.3 Frankliniella occidentalis
GGGGGGGGGCAGACTCGATACGCTTTCTTTTCTATCTGCTTCTCCAGGAACAGATCCTAACCCTCCTTCCGAGGAACCTCTTTATCCTCTGGAGTCCGAACCGCATGAGATGAGGACAATTATTTCCAACACTATCCGAAATATTCAGCACTTTCGCACAAGGGTGTGACTGCGTTACTGTGGAATTTTCTTTTTGCTAGAGAGATGATCCCATAAACCTATTGACCGCCCACTACAGCTCTACATCTGCCGCTCTTTTGTCGTGCACATAATTGTAATAATAGTTGTATAGAAACTTCGCAAAAATTTTGAAGAATATGTGCAGACAGGCACAACAAAGTACAATATTTGCGCTGTTGCGTTAATACACTAAATTTCGGGTGTATTTGTTGTTGCCTTTTCATTTGGTGATGTGTCTTCTGCATGCTGGGCATGGCGGTATGGTGTGGCCGTGGTGGTGGCGGCGGCCGGCCCGGTGAGCCCCAAGGCGCCCACTATGTCGCCAGCTTGCAGCCCCAAAGCCGCACAGCGCCGCCGCCGATGGTCCACCGGGTGACACCCCTTCCTCCTCCCCCACGCCCCCACACACACAGTGTGGCGGTAAACAACTTGGCCACACAAAATGAGGCCTCGAGGACGCCTCTGGAGATGTAGGTGCCTCCACCCCTCCCCCCTGCCTTTCCATTTCCCCCCTCCACATCTCGGCGTGGGGCAACATATTTATTGTTAATCCCTCGCTGTCAACGTGTGTGTGTGTGTGTGTGTGTGTGTGTGTGAGCGTGTGTACGTATATTAGTGTTAGGACGTGGAGCTGCGGGGCAGTGGTGTGTGAGTACAGACATGAAGTAGTAATTCTACATCACTTTACAATTGCATTCGAGCGATTCAAGCATTAGAAGAGGTAAAGGGTTCCAAGGTGGCAGAGCTCCGGATCTACTAATGCTTGGTGTGAGATTGCACTTTGATACTTGCAGCACAAGTCAAAACTAAACACAAAATAAATTATAAGTTAAGAAATTTAGTTGTTAATAAGGTTGATTTTGACAGTACTCATAATTATCTTAAATTTCACTTTTTGCTTACACGTTTGCTCAGAGTATTCCAGTAGTCTAGAATAGGCTGATTTTTAAATTATGAGCAGCCACTCTGAAAAACTGTTTAGCAGCATGAGCAACTAAAGCCACGCAGTTTCAACCGGTTCAAACAGCGATCAAAAAAAAAAAAAACACTTTATAAATTTTTATCTCTACCGATGAAAGAGTCAGGTTATGGTGCATTTAAATTCGCATAGTCAGGCTAACAGGAAATTATTTTCTGAGCGCGCAGAGAGAGTCTCCTCGAGGAGCGCGACGACGTGCGGAGGTACAGTAGAAACGTGTGGAAGCTTGAGAAGAGAACGGGAGCGCGGGGGGTTGGGAGGGGGGGAGGGCTGTGGAAGCGGCGCCAGATATTTTGCAAGGGGTGACGTATGTAT
>NW_026267161.1:1900306-1903670 GCF_000697945.3 Frankliniella occidentalis
CCCGCAACGGAGCCCTCCGCCCTCCCTCGTCGATGACTGACAAATCACCTCGCATGGGGGTGAGCTTGCTTGCGAGGCCGGGCGAGGTTGACTTTTCGCAGTCTCTTCTCTTTCCTTTCTTCTTCTACTTCTCCTCCTTGCGATGGCCTTATTGAAAGATACCTTGTTTGTGTTCGTCTGCCCCCCCCCCCCCAGCTCCCTTCTTTTCCCATTCCGCCGCCGTTGTGAGAGACCGGGGACGGGTTGGCGCTTGGCCCCGGACATCGGGAGTTGGTCAAAGAGGGGCGAGGGGGAAACTGGAAGAGAGAGAGAGAGAGAGAGATGGGGGAAGGGGGGGGGGGTCGTCGCGAAATTAAAGTATGACGTGTCAAGTCTGGTCTAGCTAATGACAGTAACAGTCGATATCGACGAAAAGAATCAACATCGCTGGCAAAGCAAAACAAGGCTTATTCCGTGCTATGGCTTATTCCGGGTATTTTTTGTTTGGCGGAGGTATGGCCTCGGATTAGGCATGTTGATTAAATGCTTATAAAAGTACTCCAATATAAGACCTCATCTCGACGAGAATTCGAAAAATTTCGTGCGATCGAATACTTTAGGGTCCAGTCACCACCCACCAACCAGTGCATATGTGCATACTGCGCAGTCCCCTCTGTTTGCGCCTGACAGTGTACCGCGCGTGGTGGGCTCCGTCTGGGAGGGCCATTTCGCCCCTGCGAGGTCAGAGCTGTGGTTGCAGCAGCTTGTGTCCGTCCGGCCGCCCGTGCGTCTCCCCGTGGGTGCCCGTCCTTCCGCCTGCAGCGGTGGGAGCAGGGACACATTGCGACGGCTAACCCCCGACCCGAACCCAACCCCTGCCAAAACATGACCACCTCGCGACCACCGGAACACGGACGCGCTCCCCCGCTACAAGCTCGTGAACTAGTTGCGGGTGGAGATGGCCTCGAGGAAGTGGAGTGGTTCGCACCGCGCACCGCCAAATCAAACTGCAAAGGTAAAACCTGTACAACGGTAACTGAGCTGGTGGTCTAGCCGCATCACAAAAGTAATTGTAATAATGGGCAGAGTCAACGAGATTTAAAAATAATGAACACGGGACCTTTTCTTGGAATATTACTTTTTTGTTGGTGAGAGATACCAGAACAAGTGAACATTGATTTTCGAAAGGATAGACCGCAAGAGAGTTTAAGAAAAGTTCAAATTAAAGATGGATGATAAACATTCACACAAAATCAGGCGAGCGCTGGCCAAGCCAAATTTTTGCTAATGTGTTACTGTAATGTAACGGCAAAGCTTTCCTTTTTCCACTCTGGGAATGCAAGTTTACGACAAACGTGACCCAAGCAGTATGGCAATATCTCAGTGGAACGTTTGTCGTTACGGCTACTTTTTTTTTGCAATTCAAGTAAAATTCGAATGCTGTTACTATCGGTTACTAGATATTAGCAAGCACTTTGTTCAAACAGCAGACGCCACTACTTTTTTGTTGCGTGATTCATACTGTGTCCTTGTTGGAGCCCTCCGACTGGACGCTGCTTCACGCGTTACATTATTGTCTCCGCACGTGGCACGCGCCGCACGCACCGCGCGCGACAAAGCAGGACTTAGAGGTGTGTCCTGCCTCTCCATATTGCATGAAGTACAAAGTGATACAAACGCCCCGAGGGGGGGCCGCCCGGGAGGTGACTTACTGATCCGGAGTGGCGCTGTGTGCGCAGCGCTCTCCAGGAAATCCGCAAACGCGTCGACGTGGGGGTGGGGGAGCGCGGGACGCCCCAAAGCGCCTCGCATTCGTCACGAGGACGGTGGCGTGGCGGGGCGTGGCGGGGCGTGGCGGGGCGTGGCGGGCCCACAGGTACGCGTGGGGCGCGGCGCCTCGGCGGGGGGCCCTTCCTGGCACCAGCGGCGTCATTCGTCAGCGCGGGGAGGCGTGCGCCGAGGAGGGCCGCGGGGGCCACAAGGAGAGAGGCGTCCATCTCTCCCTCCTCCCCCGCGTCTTCCACTCTCCCCGTCTCTCCCCGCGTCGTTCCTCTTTTCGGCCGTTTCACCACCACCACCACCACCACCACCACCACCACCACCACCACCACCACCACCAGCAGCGCCCTTGAAGCGTTATAGGGCGACTGGAGAGGAGAGCTGAGACACACTGTAAGAAAGCAAAGCAGTGTGTCTATGAAACGGTGGCAGTTTTTGTAAACCTTGTCTGAAAAAAAAAACGTATCTGAAATGAGACGAGAGGAGTCGAGAAGAAACGAGTTAGTAAACAGACAAAAGTAACATTTAAAAAGGCACCAACAAACCGACCCGTTGTCACAACATAAGTACTATTTTCTTTACTCACTGACCGTGTTATAAAAGACGGAAAGTGTCAAAACGCAGTCTAGTTAAAAGATTTAAAATTCTGACTTCTATAAAATGCAAATTTTATAAAAACTGGCCGTTTGGAGGATACAGCTCTTGCTCGAGCTCTTGAGAACACGGCCATCTAGTTTACAATATCACTGAAAATGCCAGAGTCAGATATCTTTCTCTCAGGAAAGTGAGATCAGTGACACAAAAAATCTCACTCTCCTGAAAGGGAGATATCCGGGCTCTCACTCAATTTGAGTCGCATAATTTGCGGTCCTCGCCCAATGAGAGTGAGGTTCCTCAATGCAATTGGGCGAGGTCAGGGAAATCTTACTCCTCCAGAGTGAGAATTCGGTGCGTATGACTCAAATAGGGTAAGCCTTAAAGTCATCGATGTGATTGAGCGAGGCAAAATTGTCTCACTCATTTCGAGCACGACACCTCACTCCTCACTCAAAGGTTTTCAGTGATCAGACAGTCTTCCAGAAATAAAAACACTGTATGTTATATTATGTATATGTATGTCAGATTATAATCTGACATAATGACGAATGTCAAGTTCCCCTGCTTGCTCTCTCTTGTCACCAGCGCTAGTGGGAAGAAGGTGAAAGGTGAGGGAAGGAGGCGAGGGAAGCCATGGGCATTTGTCATTTTGGGTCAAATTATTGGTGACAAAGATCTTCATCTCATACAAATTATTTCACCTCTTCATACGCGACCCCGCAAACGCCAATGTGGAGGCACATTTTTTCCCCGCGTTACATCAGCTGCTTGATGCTGTTAAATGGCCCGTGTAAAACAACAGGGACGTGTCGCACAATGTGCCAGCCTGTTTGCTTGTGCGGCGCGCTAAAAAGAGACCACAGTGGCCATCGCGCATGACGGAGCCACAACCGCGGCGTGGCGTGGCGTGGCGTGAAACAATAACGCGCTGCGGTGGTGGGCGCTGAGTTGGAGCAGATTTCTGTCGAACGATTTGGGGCCACGGGGGTGGCAACGATGAGAGAGAGAG
>NW_026267161.1:1906494-1913775 GCF_000697945.3 Frankliniella occidentalis
GAGAGAGGGACTGTACTGTGGGTCCAGCCCGGCGCGCGCCAGGGAGAAAAGAGGAGAAAGGGGGTGAGGGGCGGGGTAGGGGAGAAAGAGGGTGCTGCTGCTGCAAGGTGCAGAGGGATGGGGCGTCCTGGAAGGACGTGCTCTGTGTGTGTGTGTGTGTGTGTGTGTGTGTGTGTGTGTGTGTGTGTGTGCAGCACAGCTGACCCTGGTGGAAGCGCACATACGTGACGGCGCATGCAAAGAACTCTATCAGCCGCGCGTCGAATTCAGAGAGCCGCCGCCGATGGCCGCCGCGGCCCCCAAGTCTAGTCGCGCCCCCGGCCGGCAGCGGCTGTAATAGCGGCTCAGCCCAAAAGTTAATGCGGATGCAAATCGCTCAACGATTACAGACTGCATCGCCTTCTGCTGCGCGGAGCCCTTTTGTAAACATGTTGGCGAGCCTAATCGAAACTTGATGCGGGGTCAAGGCAAAAACGATATATCGTGACCCGAGGCAGGATTTTCCTTGGTTCTATCTTCAGACATTTTTCTTGTTCTTCAGTTCCACTAAATTTGTTTTCTTGGACACTGGACAAAGATTTTGCCTGTTAGGTCTATTTTGTTTTTCAAATCTTCAGTAGTAAAATATTTAATGAGCATGGAATTGCTCAGATATATCTGATATAAATATATATTTGAAAGAGTGTTCACTCACATTACCTTGCGCAGAATTTGTCTACTTTTCGTAAGTCTACAAGGAAATTTTCTCCGCGTTTATTAACAAAATCATTCGCATCTGGTTCGTAAGCAGCCACACCGTTTGGAAGAACTGCACGGTGTGGCGTATTTCTTGGCGTTTCCGGCTTTGTGTGTCAATTATAATGTTAAAGTGAGAAACTACTGGTAGAAAAATCCTCAGAAATAACTTGAAGTTTTAAATTTTGGAAAAAATGCTATTAATCGTTCGGTTTGAGTACAAAAAAGGGACAGCCAGTATGTTTTCATTTAGTGTTGTAAACTGTATATATCACAGTAAAAACTGTTTCTTGTATTTCAAGACTCTGTCTTGAATTTTATGGAGAACGCCAATGGCATCCAAGAACGAGTCTTGAAATACAAGAAACTAATTTTACCGTGATGATGAGGATGGAGTGAAGTTTTTCACGATTTAAAACTATGTTCGCAACGAACAGCGTGCGTACAACCGTTGTTGAGTGGATTTCCCGAGTGAGCCGGTGGTGGTGGTCTTTTCTCCTCACAGTGTGCGTATACCCGGCCCCGGCCCCTGTTCTCCTCTCCCGCCCTCGGCTAGCTCTGCCCCGGGGAATCCGGCACGCTTTACGAGCGCAAAACCTGACTCGGACCCGACCAATTAAACTTTATGTGACTTGACATTTTATTCGCCGGGTGCCCCGCCCCACCCCTACACCACGCCCCACGCCCCTTCCCTCCGGCCGGCGCGCCCCGCCCCGCACCACACAGCCTGGTGTTCACTTTAAAATTCAATGTACGATGCGGAGCTCAGGGGCGGGCAGCAGCAGCAGAGGGGTAGTAGGGGTCGGGCGGAGGAGGGGCCCGGGCGACAGTCAGAGCGACCTCGCCCCGCAAGGGCCCGGCCCGGCCCCGCAGCTGGTACGGGGCTGCTCTGTACGCTGCTTGAAGCAAAATAAAGAGGGCGGGGAGAAAAGAAAAGAGAAAAAGAAAAGGAAATGAGTAAAAAAAAGAAAAGTCAACAGAGAAAAAAATCAAAACAGGAGGAATGGATTGAGACGGATTTCTAAAATTATAGGACAAATGCATTGCAAAATGCTTGCAGAGAATAGGTCGTATTGCAAACGATTTTCTCTACAGATTTCAAAGAGATTTGAAGCACTGTAATACGAACTAGTTGTTCGCAGGCTTGCAAACTACTTAATTGTTAGCAATATTAACACACAATTTGCGAGGAATCTGACAGCTTAAAGGAATTTCTTTGCAGCCAGTTGCAATAAAAAAGTCCGAAAATCCTTCGTCCTTCGCAACGTTACAAAGAAAACAGCAGGCAAGCCGGCTTTCACAGTGAGCATATAAAAAACAGAAGTGCAACTTTGAGTTCCGTACAGACAGACAAAAAAGCTCTTCGTATTAAGCAATATTTGTCCATTATCGCAAAATTAGTCATGTTTTCCATTTTTCAAAAATTATTTCATCACATGAAGTTTGATCCGGGGGCGGCGCGCGCGATAACCCTTCCACCGCGGTACACTTTGGGCCGCTGTTTCCCTCCGACTCGCTCCCCTCCAAAGCCACAACACGCCGCGCCGCGCCACGCCACCGCATCGCTCCGCCCGGGCGAAACAAAACGTGAACGCCTCACGGGTGACTTCACTTTAGAGTCTCTGATGATACACGGCTCAGCAGTTCGCAGACATCTCTGTTCTCTGTTCTGCGTGCCGCGGGGCCGGGGGGTTAGGGGGTGTGCGGGTGTTGCAGTGGTACAGTGTAGTAGCAACATGGGAGATTGGAGCAAGGAGAGGGAAAGGAGAGGAACAGCAACAACAACTTGAACACACACACACACAGAGAGACACACGTTGGTTCAATAATGATGACATTAGAAAAATGTTATGTCTTAACAATACGAAGAGCAAAGAACGTTGTTTTCTCTGTAGTCAGGGGGTAAAAGGGAAGGGGGCCGCTCTTGACTTGACTATTGGCCGCCTAACTCGCAAGACGCCATAATGCTACAATTGTATCCACAAAGTTACTTAAATATCATTTTAATTTTGTGCATAGCAGAAGAATTTTAGCAGAAATTTTATTTAATGAAATATAAGATATAAGATTTAAAATTTGCCAAAAGCGCAAACAATGTGCTGGTTGTGGAATCAACCAGATAAGAGCAGTGGCGCCCACGGATGCAGTTTTCTTGCAAGTTGCTGAAATGCATCCGTTCAAGATGCATCCTTCTCTTGGCAAAAAAGCAATGTAGTCACTTCACATTTAGTGTGTATAGTGCACGCGGTCGTACAGTATACAAGAAACCCTCTGACACCTGCAACTCCAGGCAACAAGGGCTTCCCTTTGACTTTGTTTGTGTCGTCGACACAAACACACGCACCCCCCGCCGCGAGGCGTGGCGTAGTGGCACCGATTATTAAAAGCGACCCCAGCGGATACAATGGCCCGCCCCGCCCCGATCAGACGCGCAGCGCCGGCTGCTAATCGTATTTCGTGACGCGACAGTCATTACACAAACACGCCGTATCACAGCAGCAGTGCGGCCGTGGCGGCGCGAGCGCGTTCGAAAGCTCGCCGCGCGCACAGTTTGTCGTTCCTCTCCCCCCTATTCTATCCCTCCCCCCCCTCTATCTGACGACCGCGTCGTATCGCCCGATCGAGAGAGATAGCCTCTTTTTGGTCTGCCGATTCGGACGCGGCCTCGTGCGGTGCGGGGGTGCGCGCCAGGAGCTGCAACAAGAGTAGCAGCAGGTCCAAAGAGGTCCAGCCGGCCGCCCCCGCGGCCCCCCCGCGGCGAGGCTTAGGGCCCCGAACACCTGTGACTGCATCACCTTTGGCCTATCAAAACCCTTATCCGCGAGCCTCACAATAGGCAAAGAAACCAAAGACATACTTCGCTTTTATCATTATTATTAATTTGGTTATAACAGTAAGGAAAAGTAGTGCTGGTAGTATTAACAGCCTGACTGCAAAGTAACCTTATTAAATTCCTGCAATAAGAACTAGTGCAGGCAACTACAGTTATAGAAGCATAGTTGTTCAGCTATAGAACTAGAAAGCCCTACCGAAAAACAGTGTAAGAAGTTAAATTAACAGAAAATAAAGATTTTTTTCTCCCAAAAGTTTGCAGCGTTTCACTAACATTTTGCTTGAAGTGCCCTCAGTTGTTCCAGCTGAAGCGAGCTCACTCCAGGACGGCTCACGACAAGGTGCGCGGGTGAAAGAGAGTGACATTTACCCGAATGCATTCCCGGCGAGGACCGTCTCCTCCTGCCCCGCTTTAGGTCCGCGTCGTCGTGTCGGGCGTCTTCTTGCAATACGGCGCGGACGAGAAGAAGAAAGGGGGGGGGGGCATTATTACGTCGGAGAGAAGCATCGCCCATTTTCACTTTCATTTCCCCTTACGGCGACTCCCCCCTTCCCCCCCCCCCCCCCCCCCCCCCCCATCCCCTCGGGCATTAGCTTTATGTCAGACGAAACCCACTCCGAGAGCGCCAGCAGCAGCAGCAGCAGCAGCAGCCTCACAGGTGTGGCAGATGGCACCCCGTGACGAGGAACGGCGAGGGGCGGGGCGGGATCAGGATCAAACGGAAATCAGCAGCGACGAGGATGGCGAAGGACGGAGCGAGGCCGCGGGGCGGGCAGAGCAGAAGGCCTCGGAAAGTAGGAAAGACCCTCCTTAGTCGCACTGCCGCAAAAATCGTCTCGGAATTATCTGGGGTCTCGTTTTTAATAAGTATAATTTTGATAGTTATCTTTTACATTTTAGCGTTAAAAAAAATCAAAGTTGTTAACTTTATTGCGTCATACTTTTGGGAATACTGAAAAAAAAAACAGCAACACAAAATCTACTAAACTCCCGCAAATTTCGCACTACACCGCAGCGCGGAGGCAAGCTCACGTAGAGAGGCCGTTGCTCGCCCGGGGGGTAGGCGTCCCGGCGTGCTCGCGCGCTCGACAGGCCTGCACGTCTCGCGCGCCAAGGCGCTGAGCAGGCACAAGTACGCGGGGCAGATCGACAGGCCAGACCAGAGGAACTGGCCTGCGCAGTCGATATTTACGTTTCTTTTTTATACTTGCGATAAAATTGCCATTACTGTAAAAATTGTTCATGTGTAAATCGTTTTTTGAAATTTTCTTTTCCACGAGAAATGTAAAAGTTCCGATTAGAAATCGTAAAATGACAAAATTGTTTGTGTATAGACTTTGTTATTCCTCGTCGAGCGAGAATAAACTGTCGTAAGTTGTCAACGTACATCGTTTGTGTGTGTAAATCGTAAATTGCAATTTCGTTTCGTAAATTTGCATATATTTTTTGTTTTCAGTAGTGCGTTGATTGGCTGATTGAGCATCTCCGCGCGTCTCCTCTCCTCTAGATATTTAGAGAACACGGTGGGGTGCCGTTGCAGGTGTATTTGTCTCGGTAACTAAACGCGGCAGTTAACAAGTCTCGCGGGAGGGCTCACCCTCCTCCTAGCGGAGGTATGCAATGGGCCGCGCATTTGTTAGCAGAAAAGGGGCGGCCGCGCGATGCAGTCCGCCCAAAACGGTTCTTCATTCACAATACAGCATCTTGTGTCGAGAAAATAACCGGAAAAAGGACAAATGCAGATGAAAATTAAGAGAGATACTTGTATAAAAATTGTGTAAAAATTAGCGAACACACCCGGGCAAGCAAAAGTGACAAAACGCACCCTAGCCTCCAACTCCCACCCCTCTCTCTCTCTCTCTCTTGCCCTTTGTTGCATCGAATGACCCCCTCTCCACCTCATTGCCATTCAGAAACAGGGCAGAAATAATTTGTCCTTTCGCGCCTCTCTCACGCACCCCTTTGGGCGCCCACTACCGCCACTGCCTCTCGGGGACCGTAGCGGAAATGGGCAGAGGAACATTTAAACGGAAAATTACTCTCTTCCTGAACACAAACTCTCTCTCTCTCTCTCTCTCTCTCTCTCTCTCTCTCTCCCAGCTTCCGCAGCTTCGGCCTCTTCGTCTTTTCGCCAGGCTGTAGGTTTAGGTTTGGTCTGATGTTTTGTTTCCATGTTTTCCCCCGACACACACTGCCGCCCGCAGTGGAAAAGCTGCATTGCAGCCCGCTGGGATCAGCATAGGCTCATTTTCCTTCCGTTTTTAGAACCTCCGAGCAAAGGTCCAAAAGTAAAAAATAAAATAAAGGAAAACCCACAATATTCCGTCTTATATATGATTACCCAGAGGAGATAACCAAGGCTCTTGGCGCACGCCTGAGTTGCTCTACTGTTTCATTATTTCGCCTGAATCTCCTACAAACAATTTAATCTTGCGCGCTTGTGGCGTATACAGCGCGGCACAGGCCACTGCGTGGGGGCCTACACCTAATCCCATGCAAGAGACTTAGCTGCGTACGCTATTATTTTTAACAATTTTATTATATGTAATATTTTTTAATATCACCGGTGGACCGGCACCGCTGCCAGAAAGCCGAGGATCATCATAGGGTAAAATATAATCAGTGCATACTGAGCAGTAATCACTGTTCTACGCTTAAAGTTTCCTGTACAAGCACCTGTCCTGCTCTAGATCCTCGTCCCGCAATCCGTCACATGCAATGAACCGAATTACCTGACTTCTTTTCCTAGGTTGCTCTTATAGTAGTTACAAAAAGTAACAATCAAACACTGATACGGAAAATAATAAGATATATTTAGCCGCAGAAGAAAGTCTGCGTGTGAATTTTTTTTACGTTATACTTTCGTTGACGGCAAGAGACTTTTTTAATGCGTATGAAAGAGACGAACGCGCGGTGGATACACAGCCCACGTCAGAGCAGTTGCCGCCATGCTCCCCACCCCCCTCTCCCCTGGCCCTTCCCCGCACCCCCGCTGCCGTGCGGCGCACAGTGTACCAGCGGGGGGTGGATTCGGGGGCGGGATGGCCGGGGATTTGGCACTCTGGGACTTTTTATGTCCGGATTAGAGCTGCCAGCTCGGCCAGCCCTGCCGCCAGCCGTCAGGGGGCGCCCCGCCCCGCACACCGGAGGGGGGGCGCTGAGGGAAGGGAGGGCTTTGGCCCCGGGGGGGAGGAAGGTCTCCTGGCGCCGCAAATATTGTACACTCCTAAAGATTAATTAATTTCGCCAGCGGCGGGGCGACACCCAGGAGTGATTGCCCCTTTCGTCTTGGTTGCTTTCTGCTCCTGGACGTCGCAGTGTCGTCCGGTGTAGCCGGCCGGTCTCTCTGCCCGTCACACTTTACTCCAGCCGTCACTCACTCAGTCCGGCTGCCCGCAGCATTCTCCATCTCCCTACGGATGCAACAGCGTGCAGTTTGTGGGCGCACTGTAAAAGGCTTTGAAAACTAAATTCTTCGACGAGTTGCGAAATTTTTGATGATTGTATTGCAAATAATTAGTTTGTATTGCAAAAAAAAAAAAAACTATATGTCAGATGTATTATTGAAATATGTTCGTGGTGATGGTTTTCTACACTGACAAAATGCCAACAGAAAACTCTTGATTCCATGGGCATGACGCTCTCTGTTGAAAGAGTGCAGCGGAAGAGAGGCAACATTGGCTGTCAAAAGATTCATAAAAGGAAAATAATAA
>NW_026267161.1:1913825-1914821 GCF_000697945.3 Frankliniella occidentalis
ACAAAGATTTTGCCTGTTAGGTCTATTTTGTTTTAGAGAGAGAGAGAGAGAGAGAGAGAGAAAGGTAGTGACTGAGTGAGATAAGTGCGAGTGAGCAAGATAGCGAGAGAGAGTGAACGAGAGAGCGTGAGAGAGCGAGAGAAAGAGAGAGAAAACTACCCCTGGCTCGTCTCGACACCTATACGGCTCCCCTTTACTGTGCACCCCCCGGGACAGGCTGCATACTGTGCGTCTTCTCCGTCTCCCGCACCCCTCGCCGCCACCGCCGCGGAGCCAGCGCGCGAACTCCCCTCTTTGCCATTCAAGCTTCTCTCTGTCTGCCTGTCTCGCCGTCCCCATACCCCGCCCCCAATATCAATGACACGGTTCACTCCTCGCAAACCTCCCCCCTCCCCCAACCACCCGGCCCGGCCGCGGCCACCCCACACACCCCTCCCTGCAGTCATGGCTCTATTGTTGTAGCCTCACATAATCCGGTGAATTAAAAATCAGATATCGGCTCTTCCTTTCCCCCTCTGCCATCATGCTTCTCTCTCGCACTCACGCTATGCTTCTCGCTCTTTCGTGTTCTCTCTCCGTCGCAGTTCAGGCCTCTCCCACCTACGCTACGGCGGCGGCACGCACTTCAGCCCTCTACTTTTTGTACTGTATTTTAGGCCTGGAGGGATAGTTTTTTTTTTGCTTGTTTTTCCGATGTCTATATTTCGTGATGAGCGCTATGATTTTCTAGGACGCATCTTCAAACTCCTGCTGCTGCTGCTTATGCCGCTGACGCCGAGGTATGCCGGGCAGAGGGCGGAGCATCTCAGAAATCTTATCAACGCAGAGAAGAGGGGGGAAAAGAAAATAGCGAAGCATCGAAGCCGACCGGCTTGGGAAGGCGGCTGCCTCTCCACCGCTAGCGGAGCTCCCCACGGCTGCCGCTACCGCTGCTGCTTCTGTTTCTTCTGCTGCACAAGTAGGGGCCGATAAGGAGAGTGAGAGGTGGGAGGGGGG
>NW_026267161.1:1914871-1919537 GCF_000697945.3 Frankliniella occidentalis
CCCGCCCCCACCTCTACCCCGCCCCCGCTGTCACTCCGCGTTGATCCGTAGCCCCGTTGCCGCGACGGCGCTGAGCCCGCAGAGGCCGGGATGATGCCCGCGGTGGCGCCAACCACCCGCCGCGCCGCCATCGCCTGCATACACAGCGAGCAAACTTCCGGCACTGTTAAAAATTATTGAACCGATACAAATTTTCACGTGATTCTTCTTTCCTTACAAGCATTTCGTATTACTTCAAAACAGAAATTTTGTTAATCATGACGACAATCTCTTCACACAACAGCAACTGTGTCGTTATATGTACAACCTTCACCGTCAACGTCAAGGAACAACATTGACTGTTTGTTTATATACAAGTTACGTTGCTAAAAAAATTAAATACAAAGGAGTCATAATTTACGACAGAGTTTTTAACAGTGCATGACAAAGAAAAAAACATCGATCCGCGGTCAAAAAAAATGCCACTACACCATATTCTACTTCGCAACCGATTAATTGCTAATAAATAAAAACCCAGTCAACAAAACATAGTCCCGAACACATCCCTGGTACAACCCGGTTGGGATGTGGGACGTCCCAGCCAGGACGCCCCACAGTACTACAGAATGCAACATTTTTTAGACCCTGAGCAGAAGATAGGCACCTCCCACCAGTACGTCCTGAGTGGGAGGTGATTGTCACATCCCGTAAGGAACGTCCCCAGGAGGAACTTATAGGATCTGGCCATCATTTTATGTAAAACAATATGACAATATTCAAAAGTCAAGTGAGATTCGATGAGTATTTTATTTGAACCTTCAATATATTCATCCAGAAGCAGGTCCCGGAGAACTCGGTCAAAGTTGACTGAATTTTCAAAAATTATTTATGGCAGTCATGTGATGTATCACTTGACCACAACTTTACCTCACACTTGGCAAGGGGTCTATGAGGCAAGCGGATGATCCGCGAGATTTAAATTGGACATCACATAAAATCTAAAATTGTGCATGAAAGTTAACATTGGTAGTGCAATTCGACTTCATGCCCCTTGCTTTATACGCAAAAACGTAACTTTTTCAAAATACTTATTATTTCGTACATTTTAACGCAAATATGATAAAACCTACGAGGATCACGTCGCTAGCGCTATCCTCTTAAGAGGAGCAGCGAAAATCAAAACATAAAATTTCGTTAAATACCTGTAGAAAATGTCACGGTCTATTGCGTAATAAAAACAATAGTAACTGAAAAGGGATTATACAGACATATTTCACGTGTGACGTTGACCTTCGGTGACCTCTGCCCCGGCGTCCCTTCTGAAGATTGACACCCCGCTGCTGTAGGATCGTATGGTATCGCCACACCGTGCCTCGCCCCAAATCCCACAGGGACGCAATTTGTAAATAGCGGACACGCGTGCGCGCCGTCAGACCAAGCCGCCAGCCCGCCGCCCCCACACCCCCATTCCCCTGCAACATTCAACACCGTTTTTCTCGCCCCGCAAATGTCCCTGTGGGACCTCGGCCCGCCGCAGTAGCCAGACTCACGCGCGCACCCCCGCTGAGCAGAGCAGCGCAAAGGGGGAGCGGAAATAAACGTTCCATTTACACGCATTCGACCTCGTTTTAATTGTCGACGGGAAAAAGCACTACCATAGAGGTATAATCGCACTGTTCTGCAAACACTGTGACGCCACATTCAATCACATGTCACTTGTCTCACATTTGCGAAGAATATCATGTCACATTCGTTACAACGCACTGTAAAATGCTTAGAAGCTACATACTTTGTAACGTTACGAACAATTTCCATTCTTTGATTGCAAATACACTGTTTAGTAAGGTTTTGGAAGGTGCTTACGAACAATCGGTTCCTATTACAAACTTTTGGTACGTAAACTTACGAAGAATTAGTTCGTAATACAACGCTTAAAAATCCTACAAAAAAACTACGAAGGTTTTGGTTTGCATTACAAACCAGTTCTTTGTAAGAAATTACGTGCAGTGTGCAGTGCGGTTAGAACATGAATAACCCTTGCCTCGCTTTCGACGAAGGCGATATGTGAATGGGATGCGTAGATATATGTCACTTGGAAACGTATATGCGCATGTGACACCACGGTGTTCTAAACAATTTTGCCACGAGTCACAGTCTGCGAATGTCAGTGCGTGGAGAAGATTGTTCCCATCTTTGCGCGAAGAGATAAGAGAATTATGAACGGTCGTACTTTTCAAATCCTGAGCTTCACCCCAAATCAGCCACGCCCTCTTCAGCAATACTTACCCCCTGCGGGGCGAACACCCCGAAAACGTTAAGGGGGAAACGATTATCTAGGCCTTTTGCGCGCACGCGGCTGTCTGTCTCTGTGTAAGGGGTGGCGTACCCCTTTCACCCCACATGGTCAGCGAGGGACCCCACCCCGCCCGGCCGCGGCCCGCGGGCAGTCAGCAAATCGCCCCACCTTGTTGATACGTGATGCGAGGGGGATACAATCTGAGCCGTGCCCCGGGCCGCCCGCCGTCCTCGTCGCACCCACGGGACCCGCACCCCCCGAGCGAGAGAGAGACACGCGGTTCCCACGGCCAGTACGGGCACCGGGCACGACGGTAAATAGAGAGCAGCGCGGCAAAGTAAATAGCGCAGCAGCAGCGGCTTACGGAGCTCGGAGATCTGGTCCAGATCATCCGCGAGAGGCGAAACACACACAGACGGACTGCTCTCTGCTCCGCGGCCCCACGGCGGCGGCGTGCGACCAGCCCGCGGCCGTCCGATGCGCTTTCCCAGCCGACTCCGCGGCGGAGTTGACATTTACTGGAGCACCAATACGAGTCCCGTTTGTTGTTTGACAACAATCTCGTAGCAATTGTCAGCCAATTAACGTGAGATTTATTTCTTCCTTAGCTACACTCTAAAGTGTAAAGGCACAATTTTATTTATCAATCACTGTAAAAAATTTCTATGGTAGATTTCCTATAAATGTATCTGCAGCAATTCACATATACATGTATAGGAATTTTCCCATACAGGCGTGTGGTACCATACACGTTAGTATTCTTACCATTCAAGTATAGGAGTTTTCCTATACACCTGTGTAGGATATGTACTATGTGTGTGTAGGATTATCCCTACACATATGTATAGGAATTTTCCTATACACCCGATGCTCTTTCAAAAAAGAAAAAGTTTTTTTCAACCACTTCCCCGCCGTTTTCCCTCGTTCCTTGTCGCCTTCCTGCCGCCTTTCGGTAATTTCATTTAAGTAAGTGAGCATTGATACATTTATGGAATACCTTACCGGATGGAGAGTTGAACCTCGGACTTTTGGCTTGCGATCCCGTCACGCTGACCGCTAGACCACGGAGACTTGTTGGGAGGCGTGCCCCACCAAGCCTGGGTCATCCCAGAGCCGCGCGCCGCCCCTCGCTGGGCCATTCCCAGAGGGTCAGCCAGGTGTCGGCGCGGTGCCGGGGCTAGCCCACGGCTTTGGGGATTTACTCCTAGATGTTTTGATGTCCAGTTTTGAATTTTACTGCCTGCCCTGACTTGAAATTCGATTATCAGAGTTTAAACTGCTAAATAGACTCTAAATGTGTCCAACCCTATGTGTGTGGCGTCAGGCGTCAGGCGTCAGAAATAAGCTCATAAAGTGACTGCGCCGACCAAGATGTGAAAGGTAGAAAGATGTGCATATCTTTACCCGTTTTTTAAATTCCAAACATTGTATAGGAAAATTGTCATCATCTAGTAAATTTCCTATACATATTAAGGAAAATGTGCCTACCAGACACGTATCGGAATTTTCCCATACATTTCTGGGGATTTGCCTATACACTTGGTACTTTTCCCATACACATCTTCCCAAATAGGAAAATTCCTATACATTTATAGGAATTTTCACTTCCGATACGATGTATAGGAAATTTCCTATACATGCGTATAGTAGAATTCCCAACATTTTTTACAGTGATTGTGCTCATCTAGAAAAGGATGCAATATTGTTTCTGAAGTTGGACATACTGTGCATGAGAGAGAAGGTTGCATTTTTAGAAACGAAATTGGCTCTTCCATTTAAGAGAATATGTGGAAAAGTAAAAAAGTAATCTCGGGAATGCCATCACTGTTCCTCCAATACCGGGTGATTCAGAGAAGACGCAGAAGCGCACGGGTTTGCCTACCCGGTCTGTCCATAAGGCGCCATAGCCCCTTGGATAGACAAACCCGAGCTCTCCTGCGTCTTCTCTTAATCACCCAGTACATTTGGATGAAAAACTGGCTGCGAACCCTGGCTAAGAAGAATTTTCAAACATAAACACAGACACTTTTTTGTCGAGTTTTTCACCCCTTGGGACTGACACCAACATCATTTACAGGGGTAATACAAAGTCCGTCAGAAAGTCTTCGATCCTCGGACCGCGGTCGGACTTCATCATTACTATTTGGCATGGCAGTGTGTGACTGTCACTCTGCGGCCGGCGGCCGCAAGGGACATATTGGGGGCCCGTCTGGAAAAGTGTTGTGTATAAATACAGTCTTGCATCGCTGCGGCACGCGGCGCGGCAGGAGGAGGTCCCTCGCACCCCGGCGGCACGCGGCCGCACGGGATCGTGGCACGCGGCGGTGCGCGCGCTGCACGCGGCCAGAGAGAGAGAGAGGGAGAGAGAGAGAGAGAGAGAGAGAGAGAGAG
>NW_026267161.1:1919587-1920951 GCF_000697945.3 Frankliniella occidentalis
TTAAATGGCAGGATGAGAGACTCTTTTCGCCTAAAAAGGGGGGAGATGGTGAAGAAAACGCCAGCAGCAGTCTCATTTTAAAATACAATTGGCGCCGCCAGAGACGCGCTGACTCTTCTTCTCGAGGACGCGGTTGGGGTTAACTCGACCATTCCCTTCGTTTAAACGCCCCGCAAAAATAACTGAGACCTGTCGGCATCTAGCGCTCGAGGAGAAGGGGGGGGCTGCTAGGGAAAGGGGAGGGAGAGGGGTGGAACCCCTCCCCCAACTAGCACTATGAATATTCAGGACGCAGCGCCTAGGCGTGGCATGGCCTGGCGTTGCGGGGAAGTCCCGCGCTGCTATGCCATGGCGTAGTGTCGTCCTCGCCCAGCTAGTACACACCATGGCAAAGATGAATGACCCATCCGAAAGAAAATTTAAAGGGTGTGTTTCAGATGAGTCCAGGGCGTGAACCCCGCTGAACCTGACGTGAGCAGCCGCCGGGGCCGGGGCCGTCGCGCCGTCCATCCACAAGCAAAGCAGGCCTTCCCGAGCCTTCCCCGTTCACACACCGCCCTGCTTCTGTTCACCTTTCCATTAGAGGGAGACACAGTGAGGAAGAGCGGTCGCTAGAGGCGCAGAGTAGAGTGGGGGAAGAGAGAGGGAGAGAGTGAAGGAGAGAGGACCCTTTCGGAGCCTCTCTTAAGGGTGACCGCATAATGAAGACAAGGAACGCCAATTAAAGCACTTCATCTTGGGGAAAAAATAACGCCTCTGATGAGAAACCGCGGGAGAGCGGCGGAGAGAGGGAGGGAGGGAGCGAGTGACTCTCGAGGAGAGCGGACGAAGTGGAGCGCAGGGAGAGAGAGAGAGAGGAGCACTCGCTCAGACTGGACCGGTTGAATAAAGTTAAGGTAGACCGCGGTATAGTGGTAGGAAAAGTGTCTGGCACGAAATGAGAAATGTCATTAAAAGTGAGTAGACTTATGAAAAATATATTTATGACTACAGTCGTAGTTTGGGAAAAAAAAATTTCCGTGATGTGTGGACGTGTCATAAAATGACAATTTGAAATTGTAAATTTACAATCACTTTGTATCGACTTGCAATTCCATATGAGAATTAACCGACAAGCAAGAAATGGGCTGTAATGGGCTGCAAATTTACAACATATGCTGTACATTTAAATTACTATAACATTTATGTTAATGTAATGAGTTTTCGAGGATATTTTTCACACAGTCACGACAGCCCATCTTCACCTCGTTCCTTTAGAACTTGCCATAACTGAACTCTTTGACATATATGTACGAAGTGAAGTTGTGTGGCATGCGAGGGTGCAAACAAAAACACTGGTACAGTGGCGCAGTAGTATAAAAAAT
>NW_026267161.1:1930216-1931009 GCF_000697945.3 Frankliniella occidentalis
TAGAGAGAGAGAGAGGCGCGTGCCGCCCCCCACGCCGCGGGCTAACGAATTTGTTTGCGGGGGCGCGGCGGCCTTCATCATATGGCGATGGTGAGCTGGTGGCGCGAGGAGAGAGAGAGAGAGGGGGGGGGGGGAGTAGGGAGACAAACCCCCCACGGTAACGGTGGTGCATTGTCTTTCGTTATAGTTTCGTGAGCTGTGCGCTCTGCCTCCCCGTCTCAATGTAACAATGTTTTAGGCACCTTTCAACGGGGCGGCGGAGCGACATATGCATGCATTGCCAATATACACACATGAACAAAATTTGAGATAGGAATTTTCACGTTGCCTTAGGTTTGGTGGCGTTGGGCGCTAGCAGCTAGATAGGCGATACTACACACTCACCCTTGAATTTAATAGTGTTCAAGGGCACTGTAAAGAAACTACAGCCTTAACAGCAGTGTTTAACTGTTAATTGGAATAACGGTGGTTGGTAACTGTTATAAATGCAGTCGATATTTTTTTCAGTGAGTAGAATAAATCATCTTCAACGAGTATTCGACGAGTACAGTTTTCTCCGGTCACAAAATGTAAAGTGAGTCCCTTTGAGCCGGGTGAAATGGGCGGAGCCAGCTTCAGGCCTTTGGGTGATTTTGTGCACTGGAAATGCAAGTGTGACTTTCACAAGTTCTGTCGATTAGGGAGTCGACAAGGAGTACAATTTTTATTTAAAGGGCAGATTATTAATTTTTACAGAGTAGACGACTTGGGAGGTATATTCATTGCTAACCCGCGGCGGCGGCGGGGATTAGCC
>NW_026267161.1:1931059-1932237 GCF_000697945.3 Frankliniella occidentalis
GAGAGAGAGAGAGAGAGACCAGGGCCAAAAGCAGCGTGTACCAGGCGTCTAGGCAGCCTTGCTTTGCCTTTCAATGGCTGCAGGCGGCTTTGTGTCTCTGCGTCTTCCACTATATTGCTGTGCAACTCGCGCGCGGCCCCTCCGACTGGAAACTTATTGGTACGGCCAAAGTGCACCGCGCGGGGTAAGACTAGCACCGTGCAGTGATGCATCTTTTTGCGGAGTGTGTTCGGAAGATTTGTAAAAGCTTTTTTTATTGACAGAAAACAAATTATTACTAATATATTGGTACCTCATTTCAAAGAAGACGGCGACTTCATTTCAAAATCGCTTTTTAAAAAAATCCATACAAACAGCGTCATTCATTCATCATATCTCATCTGATTAGTTCACGATGCACACAACTTAAGCAGAACACACATACGCATCCGTACACATGAGCGCGCGAGGTTCGCCTGCAGAGACAAAGGCTATCAGCGAGGCTCGAGTGGCCATTATTTACTTCCGATTCAAGAGCTCTGCAGCGCGCCGACGCAACAACCACGCAACTGCGACCGGGCCTTCCCCTAGTTACAGTGGACCGCGTGTTGCCGGTATACGGCGGAGAGGAAGAAGCAACTGGGGGTAAAAAGGGGGAAAGGGATGGGGGAGGGGGTGGAGGGGGGAGGGGCTGCGTGCAGAGCAGGGGAAACAATAAGCTCTCTCCATGCACTCTAAGAGAGCCTCTGCACAAAGCAGGTTCAATATTGTCATCACGAGAGGGAAATATGATTCCGAGATGTACAGTACAGTAGAGGCGGCGCCAAAGATTCCCCCCCCCCCCCAACAACCTCCTACTTGCACTTGCCCAACATCTTGCTTCTCATTTCTCCTTGACTCTTGACTCATCATCAAACGAAGCACTAAAA
This sequence comes from Frankliniella occidentalis, assembly GCF_000697945.3. Classification (NCBI taxonomy): domain Eukaryota; kingdom Metazoa; phylum Arthropoda; class Insecta; order Thysanoptera; family Thripidae; genus Frankliniella; species Frankliniella occidentalis. The sequence continues at coordinate 1,931,968 of NW_026267161.1, forward strand.
CTGGCTCATAACCGAACTTATATAGACGGACAGAAAACACATCGAATCGCAATATCGATATTTTGATATACCCTTCCTTGGCAGAAGATGGGGAAGTGAAGAGGGGTGGGAGGGGGGGGGGTAGTTAGGCTGAGGTGGCATAGGACCAGGTCGGAGTTGACAACAAGCTCCTCGAGGAGTATGTCGATGACGGAGAACAAGGCAGTCGCCGCGGAGGGCGCGCAGGAGAGACGCCATGATGCGGCGGCGCCGACCGGCCGAGCGCGTCCT
>NW_026267161.1:1935992-1937387 GCF_000697945.3 Frankliniella occidentalis
GGGGAGAGGGGGAGGGGGGAGTAGAGGGAGACAAAAGAGGGCCGCTCCAGCTCTGGCTATTCACAGGCCGCGACTTGTTGATTTTTGATCCAAAGCCTCTGTGTGCATCACTACCACCCGCGGGGGAGACAGAGCGACAGTCGTCGTTGAGCGCGTTCAACCCCGCGGGTTTGTAAAGAATCGTGGTGTGATGCGTGCGAGGAGGCCTCTCATATAGGCGGCCGACTATCGGGGCGGCAAATCACAAGTCTCAGCGGATGGTCTGTGTGTGTGAGTGGGGGAGGGGTAAGGGGGGAGGGCGCCATTGGCTGATTCCACCCACTGCCTTTGAGGCCGTGTGCTGGGCCCGGCGACTGTGTAGCGCCACGTGAAATCCTTTGAGGGTGCGCCCCCGTGCGGCCAGACCAAGAAGGGCGGACGTGCGCGGAGCGAATGTGGGCGTGTGAGAGGGAGAGGGAGAGAGAGAGAGAGAGAGAGAGAGAGAGAGAGAGAGAGAGAGAGAGAGAGACAAGCAGGCCTAGGGGTTGTTTCTAGGGGCTGGTGGTTGGGCGCCGTGTGTGTGTGTGTGCGTGCGTGTGTTTGCCGCAACCTGAGGGGGAGCGTCAGGCACCAGTCCAGCCTCCAGCCCGAGCTCCAGCCGCACCAGCCGCCCTTGCTCCCTCCTGCCGGCAGCGAGAGGCGCTGTGTGAAGGTGGAGGAGCAGGAACAGGAAGGTGGGGGGGACAGACACCGCTGCAGGCCGCGGCCCGCCCCTGGGCCCGCCGCAGGCAAGAGTGTTTGGCCTCGGCAGACCGATTGGACCGGAGCTAAGACTCGGCGTGCACACATCCCGCCCCGCCTGGCCCCGCCCTGCTCCCACTTCCTTGTCGTCCTTCCCGCGGTCACGTCACCCGCACCACCCGCCCGACGTGACCTCCTCTCTGTCTGCTCCCCGTGTCCACCGGTTCCTTCTCATCAGCAATGCAAAGGGCTTGGGTTTCTAGTTGAATTACGAATATTGTAAAATGTTATGAACTTATGAATTGTATATGATAACATGCGGACTCAACCACGGTGCATTTTAAAGTTCACGAGCTTCGAACAGAAATTTCCGAAACATGTGAAAATAAAAATACGTCTGATGATTTTTTTACCGATCGAACTCCTGATCCAGCTAACTTTAACCGCAAGTTCGACCAAATGTTCACAAAGTCCGACCGCAATAGGGATTTTTTTTGTTTGTTCCGCTCTCGACCTCCTGCTCCGTCCAGGACGAGTGTGCGACGGCGTGCTGTGGTCATCCCCCCGGCAGGAGTCCAGGACTCCCCCCTAGACGGGCAGGGCCAACAGGCTGGCCAAGTGTTGCCGACCAAGAGATCGCCAGCTGGGTGGAATGTGGCCGCGGGGGGGAGGGAG
>NW_026267161.1:1942007-1947174 GCF_000697945.3 Frankliniella occidentalis
GGAGGGGCTGGGGTGGGGCGGGGCCCCTTGCCAGCCTATCGAAGCGGTGAGGCCAGCGCGCTCGGCGGGACCGCAGCGGGGTAGTGTCAACACAGCTGGACGGGGGCGGGGGGCCACCACCACCACACCACACGAGGAGAGGAGGGCCTCTCCACTCGTCCCGCTGCCCCGGGGCGTCCGGCGCTGCGGTGCCGTGAGCCGTGAGCGGCCGCAGCAGTGGGCAGCAGCCCGAGGCACACTAGACGTGCACGCCGGAGAGCGACCAGCACAAATCCTGCGTCAGCAGACTGTTTCACGGAGACGTATCGAATTTTTATTGGGTCCCACTCATTGTTCGTCCTTCATCTGGATAGGCCAGTTCGCCTGGGAGTTAGGCAACAGAGCCCCACCCGACGCACGCGGGCCTAACGGGACTGCCTACCCAGCAGGCGGCCGGCTTGAGCAGCGGCCGCGCTCAGGGCCTTCTGCGCCGCGTGTCCCGCCAGCTTGCCTAGCAACGCACAGTGCAGTAGTTGTGCTGCCTCTTGCCCGCTCCCCGCCACGCTTGGGATTTTAAAGTCCAAAATTTTTCTGGAAAAATTAAAAACTTTTTCCTGACGAATTATTTTCAAAATCCAGAAAAGTTAAAAAAAAAAATAAGGAAAAAATAAAAGATTAAATTATTTCTTTATGAGTTTTGAAAAACACTTAACCGGGAAAGTAAAATCCGTACTCCAGGGCCAACCCCGGTTGCGCTTGCAGCGCCATCTCGGTGCTGCTCCGCCCCCCGCCGGGACATTGACCACCGTGTCGACCTCCGGTCCAGCGGAGCGGTAAAGCCGCCGCCGGCGTCCTGCTCTGCCCGAGGGGGGCGGGCCCTTCAGCCGGCCGGCCACTCGGCCAGGATGGCCTCCTCCTGGAGCAGCGCGCGGACGAGCTCGCTGAGGGGCCCTCATCCGTCTGGCGCATGATGGGGGATAATACGGCACGCTTATTGCCCCTTATACCCCTCCTGCTCCGTGGGTTTCCTCCTCACTATCTGCTGCAGGGCGCGTGCTGTCTAGTCTAGGCTAGGTAACTCGTCGGGGATCGTTCGGAAGTGTACGGTACGCTATAGGACAAAACCCTATCTCCTGCCTTCCCCTATAGTTTGGCTTGGTACAAATGAAACTATAAACGCTTCCCCGCTGAGAGTCCGCGCCGCGACGCGGTACCGCGTCTGCCTCTATCCGCTGGAAAAACAAAGGTGGTAGCACGACTGCTTACTAAGAATTTTGTAAGGACACTAAATAGAGAGCCCTCAAAATGTGCTGAAAATTGGTGTCTTTGGCAGTTAGTTTCAAACTGACTTCTTGTAAAAGCGTTGAATAACCCTTAAGACCTTTGTACCTTAGTTTTTCCAGTGCGCGCCCCTGTCTCCTCCTCGAGCGGGCCCTCTTTTGTTTTGGAGTGGTAATTGCTCGCCATTTTGTTTCCGGCTTGTTGGTGCTCGTGCCCCCGCCGAGACCAGGCAGCAGAGGCAGCAGCAGCAGCAGCTCCGGCTAGTTTCATGCTCGATGAGTTGTTGCACCTCACGGATCACTGCGCGACGCGAGGGGGAGCCACGGGGCTGGCTTGCTGCCGGCGCCCGGCCGTCGGGGGCGGGGCGGCGACTATCTCTTGTCGGGAATCAGTGAAGCCGTCAAGTGGAGGATTGACTCTGCCCGCGGGTGGGCCGAGGCCGTTCCCACGGGGACATCACCGCGGGGCGCGCGCAGCGGCCGCCGTCACCCGCGACAAAGACTCGCGGAACACTGAGTCATTAACAGTGTAACCATGCGCTGCGATACGGTTCACGGGTGTCGTGTTCATCAACGGAGAAGATCGTGTTTTCACCACCAATTTTCCACTGGAAAACGTAGAGCGAGTTTTCTTGCCCGATAATAGAGCGACGAAATGGCTTCATCACTCTGTTAGAGCGATTTTTGCGAAATGACTCAGTCTGAGTCTGTTTCGTACACTGGAAACGCAAGTGCGTAAATGTCGCACACTTGTAGGTGTGTGAATATCCATTTAATTTGTACACTTCGGGGGGTAAACGTGTGAAAAAAGGTTTACAATTACAGAAAAGCCTAGTGCGGGGTACAATCGATTAAACATCGTTTAGATCCCATTCGCCCCAAAAAAGATGTTTGCTATGAAAAGAGTTTGGCTTCAGCCTTGTTTTAAGGAAACGATTTTCTGTGTGGGTATCACTCCGTGCGCTACACGACACGGGACCCGTCCCATCAACACGCGTGTGCACGCACTCGGGCTGCGCCTCAAACACTTCACAGTCGGATACGCACCGTTCGAGAGGTGTGCATGACGCCGATGGAGCGATAAGTAGCCCCTCCTACCCGGCCGGGACCCGCGCGTGTCGCAGGGGGGAGCATATTATTCAACAGGTCCCCCCCTTACTCTCTCTCCCTCCCGCCACCACCTATTCATCTCCATCTCTCTCTTTACTCTCCAACAAACGAGCCCCCAGGGGCCCGCTTATGCTCGGCCACACGATGTACTGCACGGCACACATGACTCCAGCCAGTGTGAACCGCCTGTCTACAGTATCTCACTCGTCCCATCTCTCTCTCTCTCTCTCTCTCTCTCTCTCTCTCTCTCTCTCTCTCTCTCTCTTCCCCAGAACTGTCAATCTCCCCTGCACCATCGTGAACCTGTCGCACGGGTCCAGAGGTTCCCACGGGCTCCTTAGCCTCCTCGCCCGCGATGACAGTTGCACAGCGCCATGCCGGGCCTCGCCGCGGGCGGCACGGGGCTCGCCGCCTCTCTTCTGTACTCATCGACGAGCGATACGACGCATCCCAACTAGATGCTGCACAACGATGGACACACACACTAAAAAAAATCAACTACAGATGGATCGAACAAGTGGCGGGCGTATTTCATTATTTGTCCAAAGCAAGAGTGCAATCCTCACCCCCCCCCCCTCTCTCTCTCCCTCCGATCACCCTTACACTAAACTTCTTTTTTTTTTGTGAACCTCCACAACGACGGTATGGGTCCTCCCCCGGGTCCCCACGGGTCCCGGCGTCGGAGACACGCTGCTGCCCCTCCTGCCGCCGCACAAACTTTCCAAAAGTCCCCGACAAAGTCCTCGCCTCAAAGTTCGGGAAAGACAGGCGCGCGCAGGAGACAGGGAGGTCCCGGCTCGCCCCGCCAAACGTGCGCCGTGCCAAGCAGCAGGCACCTTGCTTCCCAAAAGCTGAACCTCTACACTGCCCAGCAAAAACAATTAAAAAAAATTGAATTGAAAAAAAAAATAAAACAAAAACAGAAAAAACATTTTAAAAAAGGGGGAATCGGCGGCTCGGCGTTCGTTATCTCTGCCGAGATTGCTCCGTTATCTCAAAGTGTTCGCCGACTAACAACCCCCACATTACCTGGGGGGAACCCACCACCGCAGGTGTCGCTGCTCCTCTCTCTCTCTCCCTAAAGAGGAGCAGGTGCATCCAAACCCACAGCCAGCGCGCGCTGCTGGGAGGGAAATCGTCGCGAAAGAGAGTCGTCACACCCCATAACGATCGAGAATGTGGCCGCGCGCAGTCAGCACCTCGGCTTCGCCACCTCTTCGCCGCCGTTACTCTGCGCCACCACCCTTAACCTGACGATCCGTTTTATTGAGCGCACTGTGCTCTTTTTTTTAAATATATTTTTATTTATTTTCCTGCGTATGTTTGCCTCTTTCCCTCTTTCCTTTTTCATTATTCGGGCAGCACAGTGGCGGGTGGTTCGCCGTTATCGGTGTGTCAAAGGGACGCTGCTGGTCGCCGCCATGGCGCCCGCAGCGTGTAGGGGTGGGGCGGCAGCCGGGGCGGCAGCACACAGCTCAGGCCCCCGCGCCAGACTCCCGCCCTACCCGACAAAGCGCCGTGCGGGGAGGCCAACCCGCCCGGCACAGCGCCGCACAGCGCCGCACCCGACCACACGCCCGCCCCTGACCAACACTACCGCGTTCAAAATAAAAGTGTATCGCGGCCGATATTTTATTGCTCGGAACGGAAAGAGAGAGGGAGAGGGGTCAAAAAGGAAAGAACGAACCGTTCTGTCACTGCGAAATGTTTCATTACCATCCGTGTTTAATTTTTTTTTTTTGCGTGCTTGTGCTCTGTGTTTATTTTTTCCCGTTTTTTTAATCTTTCCTTTTGGTTTTGTTTTAGCTGTATTGCTTTTTCGTTGGTTTTTGAGCCTTGCACGAGGCTCGGCGCGGCGGGGTCACGCAGTGATTATCGTAAGAGATGCGACGTCATGTCTTAATATCTTCACCCACTTAATGAATATTGCCGACGCACTGGAAAATAAAAGTCTCTATAATTTGGTAAAAGACAAGATTCCACCCTGCTGGCTGGTCCTTTTGCAAATATAAATGGACGAACTTCGGTCACACAGCGAGTAGTGCATACTATGGGGAGTCTGTTGGGCGAAGCAAGTTGACACACGAGGGGGCGCAGCGTAGCGCGGCCTCTGCAATGAGACAGTCTTAAATACCACCCCATTTACGACGGGTCGGGGGCTGTGGGTGGGGGAGAGAAGGGGGCAGATGCCTGCGCATTCACGAGGGCAATGGCGGGTATTACTCCCCGCCCACCCGACCTCACAGCTCGCAATCTGAATGGGAGGGTTGTTCGTTACGGCGAAGGATAAAACAACCCCGAGAAGAGGAGTGAATTTCGGGATTTTGCGGGGATGAGTAGTGCTCCGTTCAATGACGGCCCAAGCAAGCAACAATGTATTTAATTTTTACAGTGTTCGTCTTATCCTTTTTTCGACTGCTGAGAAAACGACTCGCAAGAGTGACAGGAAATAAGTTTATGAAAGAAAAAGAAGTCGTACGCAATGGAAAAACAAGTGTGACACGTGGCTTGTGTTCATCGTGCACTCTCAGGAGAGAACGTTAGGATAGGGGCATCACAGAGAGAGTGCATCAAGAGACGTGACACATGTCACATTAAGTTTTTTTCTATAGATGCAGGATGCTTAAATTCGTGAATAAAATTGGCTAAATTACCAACTAGCCACAAATTTGCATTGAAGAGTCACAATTTACTCAGTTTATTTTGTTGATACATTAAAAATGCGCACATTTTGAATGCATTTGATTATTTTCAGTGCATCCTCTGCCGCTCACCCTTATCACTGCGCCCCCACCCCC
>NW_026267161.1:1948000-1957865 GCF_000697945.3 Frankliniella occidentalis
GGTTAGAGCACATTTTACACCCCTGCGGATACTTAATTTTTAGCACACTGGGACCGCATCGAATCCGGCGGCGACCGAGTTCCGCCCCGTTCTGCTATTGGCGATAATGGCGTCCGGTTCATGTGCGTGGTGTGTATGTGTGTGAGAGCGTGCGAGAAAGAGAGAGAGAGAGAGAGAGAGAGAGAGAGAGAGAGAGAGAGAGCGAGAGAGCGGGGGCAGTAATAGCCCCGTTGTCCAGGAGGAGAAGGGTTAGTGGCCGCCTGTTGGACCTTGTAGTGGGGCCGGCCGGTCCGAGGCCGGGCCGCCACTACTGACCGCGGCTCGTAATGAGCCCATTAATAACGTGACAACGGCGCAACAATCACGTGACCGCGCGCATAACCCACTGCAAGCGGCATGCGCAAAAACACAAATTCAGATTTAGTGCTAATCAATGTAGCTGGGCAGTTTCACATCCGCGCAAAAACAAAAATAAAATGGATTTAAAGATTTAGCTATACACTGTCAATAGATTGGTGCCAAATTAGGAAGCCAACCTAAATTTTGCACTGTCGCCAAATAGGCTTGTCGAGTCTCCTCAGTCATTTTTTAAAATCCTCGGTGCTAAAGAATTATCTGAGAGCAGTCGAATTAGTTTTTCTATGTGAAGGGCATGCGGCTAAACAGAGCGGCAAACGGAATTGACAACGGTAATGACAGGACATAAAGCAATGCAATATGAGTTGATTTCTAAAATTTATTCATTGATGAAATTGTGTGGCACAAAGTTAAAGTCGGCGTAAGTTGCAGTCCAAAACGGATCGGGTCTTGGTTTTTTTGTTGTTGTTTTTTGTGTTTTCTTTTTGGCCGGTGTGCTTCCCTGGGAGGTTTCAACGAGCGGCGTGTAGTGATCAGTAGGTAGGGCAAGCACCTTCCCTCACAATCCTCCATCCTGGAGAAACAAAAATAAGACGGCGTTGAAGTGATCGAAAAAACCAACGACAGCAACAGATTCCTGAGAGGGTGGCCCACGTACTCCAGACAACTTCTGAGTTATACTGCACCGCATGCAGGCGTGTGGACTCCTTGCCAACTCGCCATGGAGAGAAGGTAGGTAATGCACGACTGCATGCGGCACAGCATAAATTCGAAATTGCCAGGGGTATTTGGGCCACCTTGTACAGTCAAATTTCATCTGTGCGTCGGTTTTGTAGAACCAGGTTTCGCGCACTCTCGGCTGTAATATTATTTTTACTCTGAGACAGTGTGGCTGTGCCGCCGTGCACTCACTCGTCTGGTTCTTGCAGTTGTACCGCCGCAGCTCGCACTTGTTGCCGAAGGTCCGGTACCTGCGGCCCAGCTGGGCGCACACGGGGTCGAACAGGGCGGCGCACACGTCCGGGCACTTGTAGGGCTCGGCCAGGGTGTCCTGCTCCTCCTCCTCCTGCTGCTGCGCGCTCACGGCTGACGAAAAATAACAATCAGGTCAGGTGCAGAAATGGCACTCGCTCAATCAAAACTATACACTTGAAACACTGATAAACTAAGTGTTCAACTGCTCAACACTTCTAAGTGTGCAATTGTAAGTTAAATACTTGCAAGTGTGCAACTGCAAGTTGAATACTTGCAAGTGTGCAACTCGGTAGGTGTGCACTTGCAAGTGTGCAAGAGGTGTTCAACCGAGGAGTTGCACACTTGCAAGTGCAAACCTACCGAGTTTAACACTTGCAAGCGTACGACTACGGAGTTGCACACTTGCAAGCATTCAACTTGCAGTTGCACACTTATAAGTGTTGAGCAGTTGAACACTTAGTTTATCAGTGAAGGCAAGTTTGTGAATGTCGCGCATTTGGACGTGTATTAATTCCCTTTTCTATACAAAGGGAGTAAAGGTTTCAATTTCCACTTGAAATTCACACATTTGTGCCTCCATGTGTACAAATGAGGTTCCCACACAGTGTGCGACATTCACACACTTATTGGGTTTCCGGTCCAAAAACCAAAACAAAAGGCTAAGCAAAGGTGTCATTTTCTTGCTTTGGAAATAGTTGTACGTACCCATCAGAAGGCAGGCGCACAACAACACAATAGCTAGAGTTCTCTTCATGGTGTCGTTTCGGATGGCTTCTGTCTGGCGACTGTGGAGACTGTCGGTCGCTCCTCTGCTAATATACCGGCGTGGTCGTGTTTTCGGTTTTCCCGCTCCCCCTTCTGCTATCCGACCGCTATCCCCCCTTTTCCGCGTATGGCGTTGTTTTCTTTACTGCCACCGGTCATTTCCAGGTGACGTACGCGCGAGGAGGCGCGCCGAGACACCTCGCCGCCGAGTCGAAACTTATCGCGAGCTTGCGAAGGTCAAGCCAAACAAGTGCGGACAAGTTCGGCGGACGAGTGAGCTGGATTTTTCATTTCCATAAACGTAACGTTCGACATGCTTAACGCCTGCGAGGAAGCATGCGTTACAAAATGTAAAAGCACGTCATACCTGCGCTCTGAACACAGTGAGAAACCCGTTAGGTAACTGTTCAAGGCGCCTCAAGTGCGGGCGAATGTCTATCATCGTAAGGGATTATCCGGAAACTACGTCCGTCAATCGCCGTACCGAAAACTGGCCAAGCTTAGCCTCTGCAGGCTTCCACGGCGCCTGGTAGGCCGGCAACATTACACATACAGTGCATGCGTGTACTGTGGGATAGCCTACCCCGGGTCTCGCAGGCGCCGAGCCTCTGGATGCTTCCACAGCGCCTGGTAGACAGGCAACATTTCACATGCAGCGCATGCGTGTACTGCAGGGTTGCCTACCCCGGGTCTCACAGGCGCTGACTCTGCACGCTACCACAGCGCCTGGTAGGCAGGCAACTTTAAACATACAGTGCATGCGTGTACTGTAGGGTTGCCTACCCCGGGTCTCGCAGGCGCCAAACCTCTGGATGCTTCCACAGCGCCTGGTAGACAGGCAACATTCCACATGCAGTGCATGCGTGTACTGCGGCGTTGCCTACTCCGTGTCTCGCAGGCGCTGAATCTGCACGCTACCACAACGCCTGGCAGACAGGCAACATTACACATGTAGTGCGTGCGTGCACTGGCACTGCGGGGTAGCCTACCCCGAGTCTCGCAGGCACTGAACTCCAGTAGTGTTACGAATGCATCCTGAGAAAATTGTATATACTTCTACAGACGATCCCGAATGTACACTGTTATAAAATGATCCCCTGAGGCTTTCCCTTTTACCGAAGTTAGAAGTTTTCCATTTTGATAAAGACTGCCAACAGCCGCAATTTGCCGTGCCAGATTTGATTTTAAATTAAATTGATAGTTTGTGATTAGTGGGATTATTATGTTTTGTTAAGCATATCTCACGGAGCTGCAAATTCACATATCGCGTAGTAAACACACGTTGGCACAGGTGCGTTCAAGGACAAGCTATAAGCTAGTACTCGTCAAGCATTCACCTACACTCAAAATTGGACCATATACATTTTTGTCATTGTTACGTAATTTTGATTTGAAAGGTGTTAGCGGCATTATAAAAAAGGCTGACATGTTTTTGTTTCAATAGGTTTAAACTTTGTCGAAATGTTTTCTCACAAATCTTCCATAAAGCCCGCACCATGGCAATTTTTGAAATTGTTATGCTACAGACTTTTAAAATAGATGATAAGCGTCGGGCCAAAAAATGTTTGGGATAGTAGCTCGTAGTGTGTTATAATGGCGAGTTTTCCTGTAATATTTTGCCCTGGCAGCGAATAATAACTACGTAACATAAAAAAACAACAACAAGACGCGGTAAGAAAAATCTTCGGACGAAAACTACATCAAAATCGTGTGGAAAAGAAGATTTCACATGCGTGTTCTTAAGTGACTGAATGGCAGCCTCCGGCAGAGAAACTGTCGTATATTCAGGCGCAGATGACGGCAACCATGAGTGAGGGCGTGTGGATTGTAACAAAAGTACATGACTTATAGTTTGAGTTTGTTATTTATTGATTAACAGACATTCCCTGACGAGCCAAACGACACATCAAACCGGCAATTACACGTTTAAACGTTGGCCCTGTTTTGTCACACATTATGTTGAGAAAATGTTTTTATTAGGGAAACGTCATGTCTATTTTGTACAGCATCCTTTAGTATCTCTCGGCATGGCGTTAAGTCTATACTGGTTTAGTACGAAGATAGGCACGTCCTATTAATCACTGTCTCTTTGAAGTCCATTCCGTAGAATGCAAGGCAGACGCCGATGAATGGAGCAGCTTGCAGCTCCACATGGATTTTCGCACGCACTTTGCATGCGGGAGTCTTTTCAACGGGCTCTGTAGTACTTGTTTCTTCTCAGCCCTCTTCCGTCGCACTTGCAAGTTAGTCCTAAATATAAGTTATTTGTCTCGCCAGGGAGGTAGCGAAGGGCGGTCACAGCTGAAACTTTCTAGGGCATGTCGTATTGGTCGAAGTACGCCTCGTCGTCCACCCACACGATTGGGTCGTCTGGGCACTCGCCGTCGGCGATCTTGACGGAGTCTGAGGGAGCAAATCGGGGAAAAAGTTACAACACATTGGGCGAAAACGCCTGTAAACTTCTCCACGGAAAACGGTCTCACTCTACTCACTCGTCCCCTCGACACAGTTGAGGTAGCCGATCATGCACTCGTTCGGGTAGGTCCTGTTCTTTCCGTAGTCGTCTTGAGCGCAAACCGGGTCCAGGATCTTCTCACACTTCTGTTCGCAGACGGGCGGACGCGGCCGACCAGAGTAGTCATCCTCCGCGAAAATGGCTGAAACCGATAAACATGCAACGACTGAATAAAAATATCCCAGAAATGAGCGTACACGTGCCACACTTTTCGTTTTCCCCGGCGGCTTACCTGCGAGCGCAGCGCACAGCACGATGGCAACGGCGATGGTCTTCATGTTTCTCTCTCCGGACTGACTGTGGCAACGTCCGAGTCACTGCCCTCGTTATATAGGCGCCACAAGCAGGCCGCGCGACCAGCCAGGCGGAAGTCGCCGGTAGTGCAAATAACAGCCGCAAAAGAAAATATAACTGTTGTAATCACAGACTGACTTATTCTGAAACCAGTAAATTTCATCCAGCGGAAAAACCGGAAATCGCACAAGAAAGGGAAACTGAAAACCTATGAGCGAAAATATATTTCGCCGCACAGGCACTACAGCCGCAGGCCGCCGCCGCCGTCTGCGGCTACCTTTGCCGGAAACAAGGTGTGTAATGTGCGGACGCAGATTAGAGCGCTATCTGCGCTCGCGGCTCCGGGCGCGCCTCAAGCGCCAAGCACTCTGTCAGGCTATAAAGTTTGTCGACGACGACGGCGAATTTCAGTGTCACCCTCACTTTTGTACGAGCTGCAGTGAAAGATGAAGTCGTTCTGTGCTGTAGCCCTGCTCGCCCTACTGGCCGTGTGCGGTACGGTCCCAAGGCGGAAAACTTGCAAAAATGTTGGCAATCCTATTTGACTGTCAAGTTTTCGAATTGTTTTAGAGACTTTAGATCCTTTCTGAATATTAAATTATGCCATTTTGAAGTGGCCAAAATTTGGTTGTGTTTAAAATTACGCCAACATTTTTATCAAATAAGAACTGCTAGTTCTTTTCTAATTACAATTGTTGCCACTGCCCTGCCCCCAACAGCGCTGGGTGAAGAACAAGATGAGCGCAGACTTCCTCCTCCCCAGAACTGCCGTCCGCCGCCCGACCAATGCTTCATCAGCCTCCAGCCTATCTGCGCCCGGCAGGAGATCGGCTACCAGGTGCAGTACAAGACCTTCAGCAGCCCATGCGACATGGAGGAGTACAACTGCCTTTACGGCACACGTAAGTAACTGTTTGTACTAGTACTTATCAGCTGATAGGTCCTTTGCCAAGAATGCGTTCGTGCACGGTAAAAACACCGTCTTGGTTTTCAAGCAGTATTCGAAAAACTAAGAGACGCTCCATGCATTTTTTCTAGAAGACGTCCTGGTTTTTTAAAACTGCTTGAAAATGAGAATGGATTTTACAGCGTGTAGTGATACGCAACAGGTCGTTTCCCCCATCTAGAACAAAATATTGCTGACAAACTCACTGCAACCTTTATAAAATTATAATTAATATTTTTACTGTTTAGGCTACCGTGAGAAGAGCAGCGGCCGCTGCCGAGGTGCTGGCGCCTACTTTCCCGGGTCCGTAGGGGAGTTTGGGGACGAGCAGCAGCAGGACGCTGCGGCGACAGCGGAGACAGCGGCGCCCAGGGAACTGAACGCGTCCGTGATCCCTAACTGAACGAGGGATCAACGAGAACCACCTCGGACGGCCGCGGTCGCCGTAAAAAGAAACGGACCCCCGCGCGACGGACACCCGCGAAAAAAAGGAAGTAATAAAACATAAAAACAGAGAGAAACGAAAACGATTCCCGCCCGATGGGAGACAAATTCCGAAAACGCCCACAAGCGCCATTCGCCGCCTCGTACAGGGGTGGTGGGCTGGAGGCGGACGCAGCCACTTTGAGGATCACCGCCGCCCCTGGCCCGCCGAGCCGCTCGCCCGGAAACACAAACACGCACGGACGATTTCATGAGGCTGGTGCCTTTGATAAATCGCCGGTTTGTGTATCGGATGTGTTGTAAGGGGCCGTACACAAATGACGTCCTTTTTATGCGAGGTGGAGCACTTTCACCTTTCAATACTATGATGCATTCTAGAGAGGCAAGTACGCGAAGGTTTACACTTCCGCGGTGGGATCAGAGTCTGAACAGCTAAATTCAGAAACTCTTTTATGATGAAATCAATAGATTCTTACGGATCCTTAAAATATGGCCTCTCATTTCAAAGACGTAATTTGTGAATGGCCCCTAAAGAGATCGGCGAGCCAGTTGGCAATAAGGACAAGAGGGAGACAATCCCAGAGTGTGTCATGCCCCCCCCCCCTCGTGGCCTGCCCCCGCTGCTTGCACTGCGCTTGCCACCCGCGCTTGCCCCGGCTTTGGAGCGCGGTATTTTCGCAAGCCCGGAAAGTAAACAAACACCGACCGACCGCTGCGTCACAACATAAACAACGAAAAAAGTTGGTGGCTGGCGGTGGAGATGGAGAGAGCGCCGGCAAGGGTCACGGGGAGCGAGGGGCGGGAGCTGAATCTCCGCCGCCCCCGGCCAGGAGGTTGGTAAGCCCGCGCCGATGGAGGGGTGGCGGTGGTATAAGATCGGTGGTAATCCTTGCCCGGGGGAGGGCCCGGGGGGAGGGTTGATAGTAGTAGCAGAGCGCCGCCACGGCCGCCGGCCACCCTGGAGGTTGCCTGCTCAGTAAGCTGCATAAGTCGTAACGTGGTGTGGCAGGACGTCCCCGCCCATTTAGCAGTGATCCCACACAGCCCTGCCCGGCCACGCCCTGCCACGCCCAGGGGCGTGCGAACAGAGGCGCGGTGGCGCCAATCTTAATATGCTCCAACGCAGCCAGCAACGGCGGCAGAAAGCAGCGGCGAAAATATTTTTCAGCAACAGAGAGAGAGAGAGAGGGATCCCTCGCAGAGAAAGAGGCAGAGAGCCCCGCTCCCAGTTTTACGCGCGACTTCGTTCATCGCGCGCCACATTATGGAATGCCGGCTCACTTTTTTTTTTTCTGTTGGATGGAGGTGAAACAGGGCGCTCGGCCGGAGCAGAGGGATTTCTTGACCTCCCGCACCAAGGTATCTTACGCGCCCGACGACGCAGAGCTAGGGATTTGTAAAGTAGAATATTTCCAGAATTTTTGTTTTAAATAAAAAGCCCCCGAAAAATAATAGGAGATTCTTTAAAAAATTTCTTGAGACAAATTTCTTGGAAATACCATTTTTGGAAAATGAAAATCCGTACGCAGAGCAGCCGGTTGCCGTCATCCCCGCCCGTGGCGCAGGTCATTCCCCACGCGATTCACTTAGCGTCCCCCCTCCCTCCCGCGCCACGCGCCGCCGAGCTGGTGGGAATATATACCTTATCCCGCTCCGGTTCCCCCATCTCCCCCACGACCCTCCCCCCTCGTACCGGCCCGCACCTCCGCTAATCCCGAGCATAAGGTCTTGCTTTAACTGCCACTATATTGTTATCCCTTTGTAGTGCAACACGGGGCCCGCCCAGCCCGCCGCATTTAAATGGGCACGGGAACCGCGCGGCAAACGTGTGAGAACACCAGGAACATACGTCGTGTGCGGTAATTGTTTTTGCCACTGGCAGCTGATGATCAAATTTTCACTGTGATTGGATTCTTCGTGAAATTTCATTTGAATTTTTGTAAGGCAAAAGCGTGTGAATGTCAAAGGAAGATACTCCCTTAAGTGTACAACCGGCATTCACATTCACACATCTACAAGTGTGCGGCATCCACGCTCTTGCGTTTCCAGTGTAGCATATATAAAGGGGAGCGGATGGAGATGGGGTGGGGATTGGGGGAGTCCAGCCCCCTCTCTTGTCGTAGGTGTTTAAAACGTGACATGTGTCTCGTGGCACATCACGGCACATCACGTGACTTGTCTCATAACGGGGTGAAAGGAGGGGAGGGGGAGGGGGGCGCAATGGATGTCAACAACGCCGCCGCCGTTGCTGAACGTCTGCTTTTGGGACTACACTATACAAGGCCCTGGCTCGGCACCAGCCGTACTATTGCAAGGGGGGCGGGAGGGGGACGTTAATAAAATATCGCCTCGGCTGAGCTCGAGCACCAGGAGCATCAAGGAGGAGCAAGACTCGTATTTATTTTTTTGTATTTTTTTTCTCTTTCCTTTCGCCGCGTGCGCGCGCGTTCATATTGAAGTCGGCTCGGTACAGCCGCTGCTGTGCTGCTCCTCAAAGGCAGAGCGTGCGCGTCTCTGGCGGATCCAAGATCCTTATTTGAGGCAGAGCAGCAGCAGCAGTTGGCAGCGGCACGGCGCCGGCGGCAGGGCCCCTGCTGTGCTGCTGATTCCTCATTCATAACTATACTCTGTACTTGTTGTTGCACTACTCGACGGCGGCAGCGAGCGAGCAGGGGGAGCAGCAGCAAGAAGGAAAGTTGGCGTGGCACCTCGAGACATTGTAAATTGCAGAGCAGCGCGCAGGTCGACACGGCTGACGAGGGGCATGCAGCACAGCACAGCCTGATTTACTGTGACACTTGTTTGACACCGATCCACGCTGCTGCTTTCATCGCGTCCTGCCAAAAGGCTGGGTTTTACTTGCCTTTTATTCGACGGTATCACGAAGAAAGTCTCCTCAATGTAGACCTCGGTGTAGATTAATTTTCTAATCAATAACCAATTTAAAAACAAAAATTAACGCAAGAAAATCGTAAAACTTCGCATACCTTTTAGCTCGCTTGGGCAGTTTGAGGAAAATTTTAGATAGTAAAAAATAGCTGAATAATAAGACCCAACCAGAGCAGCTCGGTCTGCGTGGGTCGTCGTAAATCTTCACTGGAACGTCCCGGTAAACGTGCGCTACCCCCTTCCCCCTTCCCTCTATTTCCTCTCGCATCCCTTCGCAACCTCAGCCCTTTATTTGTGCCAAAACACGACGATTCAGTTTGATTTGCCCCGGTTACGCGAGAGGGGAGAGGAGGGGAGCGCGAGAGAGAGGGGCGAGAGCGCAGCGGGGAGAGGAAATCAGCAAAACTGCCAGCAAATCGGCAAAGCGAGGAGGTGGAGGACGAGCGGCGGCCAGCAGGATCGGCGTGCGAAATCGGGAAAGGGGTAAGGGCGGGGGAAGGGGGAGGATGGTGGAGAACCAAGCGTCGGCCGAGAGCAGGAGGCCGCCGTCCTGATGGAGAGGGCGCGGCCAACGGGTTGTGATACCTCACTCACTCACTCACTCACTCACTCACTCACTCACTCACTCACTCACTCACTCACTCACTCACTCGCTCACTCACTCACTCACTCACTCACTC
>NW_026267161.1:1958050-1961384 GCF_000697945.3 Frankliniella occidentalis
CTCACTCACTCACTCACTCACTCACTCACTCGCTCACTCACTCACTCACTCACTCACTCACTCACTCACTCACTCACTCGCGCACCCGCTTATGCTGCAGCGAGCAGGCAAGTCACTATTCGCTCGCTGTAATATTTGCGCATGTCTATCCACCAGAGGCAGAAAAGAGGAGAATATATAAGGAGGACGTCAAGGGGAAAGAAGATCCCTAGACGAAAATTCAAAGGCGTTCCCGAAATCCTTCCTTTCGCTCAGCCGGGAGCTGCCCGCGGCCCCCTCTGTACCCGCCCCTCCACGACGGGTCCGCCCTAGTCCGCCCGCTGCCAAAGCTCGCACCCCTCCGGGGATCCCCTGCGCCTACAAGCAGACCGCCCGCCTCTCCTCTCCGCTGCCGTGGGGCGCTCGTGCAAACACTACACACAGACACACAGACACACACACACACACACACATGCACGCACAGGGGGCGCAGCAGCAGCAAGCAAGCAGCAAGAAAGCAAGCAAGCAAGGGGAGGAGGAGGGGAGAGGGTCGCACGCAGGAAAAGGGGGAAGAGGCTGGTACACAGAAAGACATTTTGGTTCCGGAGAAGATGAACGGCGAGGTTTTGCATGTTGCCGGCAAGGGGGAGCGAGAGAGAGAGAGAGAGAGAGAGAGAGAGAGAGAGAGAGAGAGAGATGCGCACATAGGGAGAGTGTGTTGCAGCGGAAGGAAGCGCCAGAGTTGGGGAACACATTCACAAACACGAGCCCGCGACTCCCTCCCCTCGCCGGACGGCATACGGTCCTAGTGTTTTACACCCCCCCCCCACCCCCCCCCCTACTCTTCTTTTTCCCCTGCTATTACAGGGCAATCATGTCCGCTAAAGAGAGAGAGAGAGACAGAAGGGGGGGGGAGGCAGGAAGTGGTCGCACGGCACCTTCCCGCGAAACCATTGTGAAAAGGCAGCGCCGCCGCCGGCCAGAGCCCCGCCCTCAGCGGCCAGGGCGGGATGCATAACATAACCCCCCATTTCCTCTTAATTACAACAAGGGCTCGGGTCCCTCTTAGGTCAGGGGGTCACACCCCCGACATACACACACACACCCCTTTTTCCGCCGCGCCGCCGCCGCTTGTTCTCGCGGTTTACACCGTTTTGTAAGAATGGGCGGCGAGGAAAGTGTAATCATCATCATAATGCCGCGCCGGTCGTATTTAGCCGCCGGAGCAACTGGTGGGGGGGAGGAGGACAGCGATGTGTAAGTACTTACTACCCGCGAGGACTGGGCGCTATCGTTTACTGCGGGTAGCTTAATCCACCGCGTCGAAATGAAACTGGACTGGACATAGCTCCGTCTTACGCCAATGCATTCGAGTAGTTAAACAAGCTGTAAAATTACAACTTGAAATTAAAATTACAACTTGAATTTGTAAAATTACAACTTAAAATTGTAAAATTACAAATTGAAATTGTAAAATTAAAAATCGAAATTGTAAAATTACAGTCACCATGAATCGACTTGAAATTCATTATGATGACCAAGAATGGGCTTCTTGACTGCAAATACAAAATATGTTGTAAATTTTCGAAAATATTTTTCACATAGTTTACTCGTGTGGTAGTGCACTTACTTGTTTCAAGAAAATACACTTGATTTCAAGTAACTGCTTTTTGCGGTGAAATTTTGTCTTACATAGTTCATCATTATGTCGGATACTTTTTTTATGTAACATTTCATAACCTTTACGTCTTCGTCTTTCTGGGTGCTCTGGACTGTCTCACATGAACCCTTTTTGAATTTGAAGAAGAAGAAGAAGTCGGAACAGCACGGTCGTCGGGTCGGGCGGGTTTGGGCGGCTGCGGTCGTGGGTGACTCCACACACATAGAGAAGCGCTAATGGTCCGTCCGCGGCGCGAACCCCAAACGAGCCCCGAAAAATGAGGATCGAATAATGTCCCGGGTGACGCGGGGTCGGGGGTGGGGGGCGTGCCGCGGGGTGGAGTCGGAGGGTCGGCCGCCCCGCCCCGAGCGGCGCGCGGCGTCAAACGTCGCGAAAGAGGAAATTTCCCACTTCGGCGGTCAGGCACGTGCCTGTCACGTGACCAAAGCACGCGTGCGGCGGCGCTGGGCGGGGCGGGGCACGCCCCCCCCCCCTCCCCAGGGGTAAATGACTATATTAAGTTTCATTGCCCTCTTTGAATATTGGTTTTCATCCCAGTCGTCGCCGTGTCTGCCGCCGCCATCCTCGGCCTCCAACGAGGACGTCATGTGGATGGGGTTCATGTCGACGGCAGAGAACCACGTCGGTGTACGGGGAAACCAAAGGCACGATAAAACGGGCGTGCAAAGCAGAGTGCTTCAACCTCGGCTACGTGATGTAGGGCAGCGAAATAAGAGCTTTGTTGTACATTTTAGGGAAAAGCAGGTTTAATGTCAGCGGTCCGGCAGACAGGGACTGCGGCGGGATGTCGTTGTCGGGCGGGGGCGGGGGGGGGGGAGAAGGGTTGACGACGTCAACAAGCCGTATTCAGTCAGCTGGCGGCAGCGAACCCTTCCATCGCTGTGAGGACCGTGAAATGACCGTGCAGACAGCGCGCGAGGCGGAGCGGTGACACTCACTCTACCCCGTACGCAGTGGCGCGCCCAGCCCCGCCACGCCACGCGACGTACCGTCACGCCCGTCCCCGTCACGTCGCACAGGAGCCCGCGCGCTCTCGTCTTTTTGTCGCACTGTTTGCGCTGACACCCTGCGCAGGTGGAGTGGCGTGGAGTGGCCGACCCCGCCACCACCCCACGCGGTACGGGGCGCGCGGGGTACACAGCGAGAGGAAAGTACGAGGCGCAGGCGAGAACAAGAAAAGGAGAAAGGAGGGGTGAAAAATCGCCGCGTCGTCGACATGCGCAGCGAATGGAACATTATCCCGAAAACGCCCATCCGATCCTTTTCCAGCAGCAGCTGACGTCTGTCTCCTCGCGAGCATTGACGTGACAACCTGCTCGCCGATTAAGCAAGCTTCTCACACTGACAAACGCGGCAAAACACGAAGAGGATAACAACGGGGCAAACGCATCTCATACAGCAACAAGACTATATGTCGAGTTTCCATCAGACACAAGTTTGTATTGTGAAAGAAATCTGGTTGCTTTACTGTTGCAACTCTTTGCTGTACATCATTGTTAGCGCTCAAGTTGAACGTTCAACATTAAATAATTGCAATGCCAATCAGCAGTGGGAAGGCCTAATACTTGTAGATTTGCGTGTAAGGGCCTACACTTGCAAGCGTTATCTAAGTCGATCCAGGTATGAAGCCTCCTTCCCTCTCTCTCTCTCTCTCTCTCTCTCTCTCTCTCTCTC
>NW_026267161.1:1961447-1961901 GCF_000697945.3 Frankliniella occidentalis
TCCCCCCCTCCCACTTTCTTGGGCACTTTCGCAGGCGATGCCAGGCCAGCACATAGCCGCACACAAGGCAGAGGCGGCAGGGGCTCCTCCTCCGTTCCTCCCCTAAGCCGGACTTAGCGGCGTGGTCGAAGGTAATCCAGACTGACGGCAGGGCGGGGCGGCGCCCCAAAGCCTCCGGGGTGCTAAGCTCGCCGCGTGCTGATTTGCGTGCCCGCGAAAATTAACTCTGCATTCGGCTACACTGGGAACGCAAGTGTGAATGTCACGCAGTTGTAGCATGTGGGTGTGTTAATGCCCATTATTACACTAAAGGGAGTAAAACTGTGAATTTTACTATGAAATTCACACCTGTGCATCCGTGCGTACGGCTTGCGCGTTGCGCATTCCTACACTTGGGTAGCATCACCGATAGGACTGCCATCGTCATTGTAAATTAAAGCCTTTTTTTCTTCTT
>NW_026267161.1:1962596-1969625 GCF_000697945.3 Frankliniella occidentalis
CCCCACCACCCCGCGGCCAGCCAATGGCGTCCCGCGGGGCGGTCGCGAGAGGCGCCACGCCCACCGGCGGGGGGAGGGGGGCGCCGGCGCCTCGGGGCCGTGGACCTGACGTGCACCAGCAGCAAGCCCGGCCCGACACCGGCCGGCAGCGCGACGTCCATGAGCAGCCGCTGGCCAGCGCGACCCGGCTCTTCCCAGCTCCGGGGGGGGCCCCGCCGCGCGTCCCCCTCTCCATACGGGCGCCGCGGGACCGGCAACAGGAAGAACACGCCGTGCACCGTCAGAGCTCGTACCCAAAGTCGCAGTGCTGCTGTCAGAAAGAGTGTTCAACTAAACAGAGCAAAAAAAGCACTCGGCTAACGGACCTTAATGTTATCTATTTATGTCATAGCATTTAACGTTATATGGGTAATCTGACGTTTCGTCAGCAAAAAAATAAATGAACTATAAAGACGTCACGTCAAGTGGGCCAAGTTAAATGAATTCAATGATACGTAGGTTGGTAGGTTTTTAAGCGCGAGATGAAGGGGAGAGGAAGAAGACAAAGCAAAGGCCACACACTACAACTCTTATTTTAAGCATGTTGCGCATAAGACGGCAGCAGCCATAGATACCGGGTGATTCAAAAAAGATGCAGGTGCAGGAGGCGGGTTTGCGTACCCGCTCTGCCTGTAAGGCGCCATAGCCACTTGGGTAGGCAAACCCGCCCGACCCTGCGTCTTCTCTGAATCAGGAGGTACGCACAACTTTCATTTGCTTTGCTTTCTTTGCTTAAGTATGCCCAATAATTATGTCCACTATCCACAAATTTGTGCATAGACGTGTACAATTTGTACATAGTTATGCACGACGTTTCGAGCACAACTATGTACTATACATTGATGCACAACATTGATTGCGGGCAGGGTTCCCTACTCGCTCGGGGTCGTTTCACGGGCAGAGACGAGACGATAGGTAAACCCGCCCGCAGGTGTGAAATCAACGTACGGGTACGGTTTGTGGAAAAGAGGGAAGCCGCGTACAGCGAGTGTGTGTGTGCGCGGTGGTATTAGTCTTTTCTTTACAAATGACAAAAAATATGCGGCACAGCTGGCCACGACTGTACCGTTCCGGAGGCGGCTGGAGCAACGACGTATAGCGCCGGCACCCCACAGAGGTCAAGGTGCGAATTCTTTCTCCGGGTTCCTATACCACCACCCCACCTCCCGTCGGCCCCTCTTTCCCATTCGCCTCCCATCTCTCAAAAAGGCTAGACAGAATGCGGAGAAGGAGAAAAACGAAATTGGAAGGAAAAGGGGCAAGTAATCGGGGCAATGAAAGAATAAGAATTGATTCACAAAGGGCCGTGGTGTAGGAGGAATACCACCCCCGGCCGTGAGCTTCTTCTTCTTCTTCTTCTTCTTCTTCTTCTTCTTCTTCTTCTTCTTCTTCTTCTTCTTCTTTTTCTTCTTCTTCTTCTTCTTCTTCTTCTTCTTCTATTTGCCCCCTGACTCTCTCCGTCTCTCTTCCTCTCATCGGGGAGCCCAAGGATGATCCGCGCAGGGGTCGCTCCTCTTTCGCTGTCTGTCTCACTCTTCCCCGATACGACGAAACTTGTTCCTCCCCTTTTTCTTGCGGGCCGCCGTATACCCAGGGCATGGGTGCGGCAGACTCTCCGTCTGTCTGTCTCTCTCTCACCCGCACACACACACACACACGCGCACGCACGCGCGCGTTTTTGTCGCACACCCCTCTCCTCCCCCTCCCTCCTCAGAGGGTGGTCGTCGGCGCCTCCCCCGCCGCTTCCCCCTCGCCACCCTAGGGGGTTGGACCCCTCTCCCTCCCCGCCCCGCTGTCGGCCGGGCCGCGCCGTCCCGTCAGTAGGAGGCGAGCGCGCGCCGCGACCAGTCAGAGGAGCGCCACCGCGCCCGCCGCGCCCTCGCCCACCCCGTCGCGCTCGACCCTCGCCGCCCTCGCCGGGCGTGACCGAGCCGGCCACCAGGACCGCGACGAGGGACATGCGACCGACCCGACGGCGACGGTGGTGTTGACGGGGCGGCCAGTGTGCGAGTGAAGTGCATAACGCAGTGCATCAGTGTGCGTCAGGCAGTGCGGCAGAGAGAAGAGAGAGAGAACGAGAGTGATTGAGTGAGAGAGAGCGATGGCGCCGACGAGACAGTGGTGCGGTGCCGGGCCCCTCAGGATGTGCCAGTGAAAGAGTCGACGGACAAGGGTTGCCGACGACGGCGGCCTCCGGGGGGGTCACGTCCTTGGCACGCCCCCGACGAGCCCCCTGGGAGCCGGCGCCCTCCTCCCCGCCGCCCCCCGCGGCCTCGGCCTCGCGTTGGGTCCCGCCGCTCGCCTCGGCCGGAAGCGGCGCGCCGCCGACCAGGTCGCCGACATGTACATGAAGAAGGAGGTGGTGGAGGAGTGCGGCTCCCCCGTGGACCGCAAGCAGCTCCTGGACTTCCCGCCGACCTGCGGCGCCTCCAACGACTCCAACAACAACAACGGCGGCAGCTACAACAACATGGGGTCGGACTCGCACCCGCTGAGCGGGCGGAACGGTAAGGAAAGGAGTCGTTATGCGCTGCTATGAGGCCCGTGTGTCCCCCTTCAGTACACTCCGAAACGCAAGCGTGAGTGTCGTACCCTTGTAGGTGTGTGGCGTACACTACATGGCGTGGCGTGGCGTGGCGTATTCGTACACTGACGTGTGACTTCCCCTTTGAAAGTTCACACATTTGTGACTGTACGTGTACGAATGGCGTTCACACACCTACAAATGTGTGACATTCGCATGCTTGTCTTGCCGGTCCGTGCCTGCCCGGTCGCCCTGTCGGCTGAGCCGAACCGAGCAGCCCCGCGCGTTCAACTCCCTCGTCCGCGCCGCAGCGCCCGGCGCCTGAACACATCATCGAGTGCGGGACATTTTGTAATGCTTATATACTTTGCCTGTTATTTGTGAGATCACGTAGCCGTCATGCCGCATTCAATGTGTCAAAACTGTTAAATATTGACCGACAAGCATTTTAGACGCACACTCATGCTTTGCTCAACTCCACAACTCCACCTTGCACAGTTGTGGAGACAGACAATCCCATTTAAAAGGACACAATGTCAGTACAGTAATAATCGCAGCAGGTGCTCTGTCAAATCCTTACTAACAAATTATTTTGTAAGCTGCGAAGTAATTTGGCGGCTTTGCAGTGCAAAGCTTCCAAATCCTTTTAACAGGAAATCATTTGCCCTGTAATTTACAGAGCATTTGCTTTCCGCTGTTTTAACTTTGTGGTTAGGATGTGGTTAGGATTCGCCAAGTTTCACCGGTCAGCTGACCAGAGGTGCGGTTCTAATAAAAGACCACTGAGGTCACGAAACAGTTCAGATAAAGGGACGCCGCCGTCGAGGCTGCTCGTCGTTTCGAGTGTTATCGGTGTCATAAAGTACGCGCTGACTTAGACGTGAAATGAGCGTTTAGTTATTTTGCAGTCAAAAGAGAAGAAAATCTTTTCTTTTTTTCAGTCGAGTTTTTGGGAAGTTGAAGTACCCCTCAGGAAACTTGCTTCGTTTCGTACTTTTGACCTCACTCAACAGTCTTGGGCATACAAAAACAAGAGGGCTCTGATGTAACAACATGTCACGAGCCGGGAGACGTCACGCGTCCTAAAATGCATGAGTGCGTCTACTTTGTACTTCGTGCCTTATTCATGGTCTTGCTAAACTTCTCGAGCGGGGGAGCTCTGACGCGGCCAGACGCCCGGCGGCCCGGCGGCCCGCGGTGTAGTTGTCGAAACTAAAGATTCTGCGTACAAGATGATGCAAACTTCCCTTGGCGGGATGCGGGGCGGAAGGGGGCGAGGGCGCTGGGGTGCGGTGTGGCGGGGTGGGGCGGCGTGAGGCAGGGTCAGGCGGGGATGGGGGTTAGCAGAGTGGGGGGAGGCGTCGGGTGGGATAAGATACATTATCAGCAACATGCCCCGAAAAGTTTACGCGAGTGTGTTCCCTGCCGTATTCCCCTCCCTCGCACGGTCTGCTTGCAATTCAAGGATCACCGCGACTTTCGAGAAGGTCTTACGCCCCCCCCCCCCAAACTCCCTCAAGCTCGCGGTTATGGAAAGATACACGGGAATATCATGCGGGAAATGATGGAGTAGGGGTAAAAAGGGGAAGAGACCGACAAAGCGATATCTTTAGGTTGACTGTCACCTTCCGGTGGTGCCCACTGAAAACTACATGTTGATCACTAGAAGATGACGCGGCGCGTATTTGCGTATTTCAGCTTTTCAGGAATGTTTTCTAAGCGAACTTTCGGATTTAATTTTCAAAAGCATCATCGGTTTTCACGTAAAATTTCCGATCAAACAAGCCTACATGTGATGGGGTTGGGAGTACAAATAACAACACTGAAAAGGACGTTAACTTGCATGTCGTTACAGAGCCTTTGTTCAGAACCTATCACATGTGGGCTCGTTTGAATGGAAATTTTACGAGGAACTCGATGTTGCTTTCGAAAATTAAATCTGGAAGCTCACTAAGACAATATTCCAGAAAACTGTGCGTCATTATCTAGTGATATGTGCCAAACGTAGTTTTCAGTGGGTTGCACGATTACTGTGAATGCATGTTTGTTTTGTTTTTCGTAAATTCAATATGGAGTGAATTGAGCTGACATATGTCACGTAAAGGTCCGCGAAAACACGCGAAGAACAATACATAATTTAAACACATCTTACTAAATGTACCCGATTTTTTTGTGATAAATAACTTTAAAATTTATCCAAAAAAAAACTGTCTGCCAATTCGACTCTATCTATTTTGCATGTATGTGCGGGACGAAAATTTTACATGTGGGATTGTGGTGTGTGGTAGGTTCGGATAGGTCGGTGGAGGGGTGGTTACTGTCCATAGTTCCCAGGTTGCAGCCTGACATGCATTGCTACAGCGTGATGATTCACTGAGTTAGTGGTGCTCTCCGTGAAAGCAGAGGGTTTGGTCAGGTCAGCCCCTTTCTAAAAATAATAACAAAACTACCAACACTTCCAGAGGCGGGCTTCGGGGATGGCGCAGGGCAGGCAGGCAGACAGGCGGGCGAACGGAGGGGCCGGACTGGACCGACTGGACCAAAAGTTTCCCGGCCTGCATCGCCGGCTAGCTCCGGGACAGGCACATATACGCACTGCATACTGATCCTCAACTTTTCTTATTATGAAAGTTGTACTAGGCTTTGGCCTCGGCGGGCGAAGGGCCGAGGGGCGGGCCGAGGCAAGGGCTTAGGGGGGGGGGGGGGGGGGGGTGGGGGGGGGGGGGGGGGGAAAAACTGGGGGGAAAAGTACATCCTACTATTAAAAATTAAAAAAATTAAAAATACAAAACTCATGTTTTGTGCATAGTAAGTTCTTACTATACTTTTTACGTATTAGGACACACTTCACTATGAAAATAGAGCCAATACAGGGGCCAGCATGTTTGCCAAAGGAAGCGGACGTTTTAAATCAGAAAATTTCTTTACAATTTAAAAAGTAGATTAAAAAGGTTGTCCGCGAATCTTGAGGTGTGGCTGGGATGGGGCTTTCTTCAACCCCGATTCATTTCCGACAGGGTAGCGAAGGAGACGCCACACGTCGGCTTTTGTGGGACCGAGTGGAGCGGGGTGGGCGGTATGGAGCGGGGTGGGGTGGGGCGGTGTGGAGCGGCGTGGGGTGGGGCGGGGTGGAGCATGGCAGCTCCGGCCTCCATGCGCCCCTTTATCATTCATCCCCGAGCGACGTTCTGTTCTGCCCCGTTTCACCGCTGAGCCGCTGCTGCCGCCGCGGCGCCTGGGAGGTGGCGAGCCACGCCAGAGGCACAGAGCGCGCACGACGGGTTTCTTTTCTACGCGCGTCTTCTCTTTCCACAGAGCTGTCATACAGCAGCGTTTCCCTCCCTGCCTGCACCTTCCGCGCAGATACAGGGCACCTTATAATTCACGTCACTGTTTTTACATGTTAATTTCATGCTCAAGCTCCCAACTACCTGTCTAACATTGCAAAAAAATTAAAAAAAAAAAAAAATGTTGCCAAGGGTGAAAAATTAGAAGTTGAGGCGGTGTGTATAGGTTTTACGCGATATCCTGCCTTAAAAGTTAAGGGTTGAAGTTGAAACGTGCCCAAATAACACCAAAAAACGGAACTTGTTTTCTATTAAGTTTCAACGCATATACGAAGACAAAAGGGAAAAGAGAAAAATGGAGTAGAATTTTCGTAAAAATAAATCCTATGTTTTTCATTTATTTCCCTTCCTTGCAAGCGCCCGAAAAGTCGAGGTCGGCCCAGCCCGGGTAAGAGGTAGCGGAATTCCGCTACACGGGTCGAATTAGACGAACAGGCAGCGGGGTGGGTGGGGGAAGGTGTGAAAGGTTGAGTGATGAATGGACCAGTACATCCGCGCACGTACACTGTGAGGCCAAGCGGGCGAAGTGTGAGACAGAAAGGTGGAAAGGGTGGGAAATAATCTCGCAGACTCTGTCTCACACCTGGTGATATGGTGTTCGCGGGTGGTTGTGAATCGCACTACCCTCCCCCCTCTCTCTCTTTTAACACCGGCAGACCGACGAAACCTTCGAAGGCGGGTAGGGTGTTGCGGGGCGGGGCGGGCCGTGCCACCTGACGGAGGATGTTCCCCCGTCCCCGCCGCCTGCAGAGCCCGGCGTAGGCAGCCCGCCCAGCCCGGGTGGCGACGGGTTGCCTACCTGGGTCCCTCAGGCGCTCGTCACCTTCTCCCCGTTTGACGCCCCCACTCTCTCTCTCGCTCTCTCTTTATCTCTCCGCGCACGCTGTCCTTATCGCACTGTTTATCTGCTATTCCCGACAGGTCTCCCGTCCCGAGCGTGTGGCCGCCGCCGGGCGCCCGGTCGGGGCGGAGGAGCAAAGGGTGAGGGCATGTCGGCCTCCTCTGGCGAGGTGGGGGGCCGGGGGAGACCGACAAAGCGATATCTTTAGGTTGACTGTCACCTTCCGGTGGTGCCCACTGAAAACTACATGTTGATCACTAGAAGATGACGCGGCGCGT
>NW_026267161.1:1969835-1971053 GCF_000697945.3 Frankliniella occidentalis
CTCCCACCATCTTTCTCTACTACTTCCCCTTCTCCCAAGACCAAACACACCACAACGTGCCCAGCAAGACGATGAGAACACTGGACTGGGCGGACAAGGGAGGCTGAAAGCAGCAGGAAGACACAGCAAAGGGGAGCTTAAACTAAATCAATTCACTATTTTTGACGGTTTAAATAATGCCCAATGTACTAATACTTTGAAGAAGAAGTAATGACGCTTTAAAAATAGGCCTTCATGTATGCAAAAACTTATCAGCCAAGAACTGCGATAGTTTCTGGATGCGATTCATTTATTTTTTTTGCAATTGACCATTTCACTCGGTGGCCGCACTGGCGGTCTTCTGGTTGGTACAACATCTGTTTGTGGCCCTCGGAGGCGGCCTAATATGTGTTTTGTGGTTTTCGACGCAAATTCGAGCTCTCTGACAACTAAGCAACGATCAGGGGTCACATCTAATGAAATATTCTAGTCCTTACTAGATCGTAAAGGTCTTTGTACCAACCGGAAGACCGCCAGTGTGGCCGCGGGGTGAAATGGTCAATTCCCGTCCCAGTTTAAAATTCAATAGGGACCTCCATGGATGTGGCGGCCTTGCTATCCCACGCCACGAGTATATCTACGGCAGCTTCCTCCACTCAATCCATGGCATTTCAATAGGGTCTTTGTGGTTTTTGGATTGGATCATTGATGTAAATTTTACGTTATATTAAGCTTTTTGTGAGTTGTCTGCAAGAGGGCGCGCACACAAAAAGCTTATGAACATTTTTATTCATAGCTTACTAAGTTCTGTGTGCCGCGTACCGCGTGTTTCATAAAAGACAAAGGTGTGGGCGGGTTTGCCTACCCGCTCTGCCCGTAGGGCGTTATATATCCCCTTGGGTAGGCAAACCCGCCCGCACCTGTGTCTTTTTTGAAACACCCGCTTACGAATTTTTAAATACGCCGGTATGAAGAAATTTGTTCATACAGGCGTATTAAAAAATGCGTAAGCCGAGCACGTATACAGAACTCAGTAAGCTATGAATAAAAATGTTCATAAGCTTTTAGTATGCGCGCGTGTGTGAGAGAGAGAGGGAGAGAGAGATGATGAATTAGGGGACAAAAAGCAGAAACTAGAAATAGGAAAACATGGCACCACGACCGAAACGTCACAACTGCAGGCGAGCGAGCGAGCGAGCGAGCGAGAGAGAGAGAGAGAGAGAGAGAGAGAGAGAGAGA
>NW_026267161.1:1971163-1973940 GCF_000697945.3 Frankliniella occidentalis
GGCCAAGCGGCAGGCGGCAGCGAGGGTGTACGCCAGGCGCCGGAGTGAAGGGCGACGATAGAAAGCGCGCGGTAGGCGGGACTGGTGGGGGGGGGGAGATGATGAGGGGTGGTGAGGGGTCGCGCCCGCCCCACACCTCCCACCGCAGCGGAGGGGCAGGAGGGCGGCCTCAAGGCGCGCGCGGGCAGCCACCCGGAGGAAGAGGCGCGGTGGCCCCGCCATGCTGTGCCAGACGGCTGGAGCTGCCGCTGCTGCCGCGGCTGCCGCACCCCCAGGGTGCCGCCAGGGCAGGGCCTCACAATGGTACATTCCCGCACACCCCCGAGAGGACCTCGACGCCGCCGTCGCCAGCCGTTTGGCCGGGAAGGAGCCACGTCGTGTGTGTTGGGGGGAGGGGGAGTGGGGGTCAACGGCCACCGTATGTAAGCCCGCCGTGGCAGCTGTGGGCGCGAGAGGCCGCAGCGAAGGTTCTGGAAACGGGCTGTGGGTCAGGCTGACACTCGGCCAGCAGCACAGTTCTTGACTACACAAAATTTCGACAAAAAGTCTGCAGGTATAGGGTCAAACGCCGGACTTCTGGCCGAACTTGGAAGGTTGATTTCCGATGATGTTGAGAAGGTTTTCGCTGCCACCCCCTTTCGTCCCACCTTCTGCCACTTCCCCGCCTGCGCTTGGGGCGCCTGCGGTTGACCCTGGCACGCCCCTGTCCCCGCACGCGCGCGCGAGACATACCAGGGGCCCTTCTGCCTCGCCACGCCCCTCGCCCTCAGACACAGCCAAAGAGTCCCCCGCCTCTAACTGTGGACTATCGGATAACAAAAACAAAACAAGAACTTTTGTGCTGCATGCTGCAGCCGTGCTTCAGATTTACATGTGGTCCATATACAGCAACTACTAGTCCTAGACCTTCAGCCGTGCTCTAGCTTCAGCCGTGCCCCAGCTTCAGCTGTGCTCCAGCTCCAGCTATGCTCCAGCTCCAACCTTGAGCCAGCTTCGGCTGTGCTCTAGCTTCAGCTGCGCTCCAACTTCAGATGTGCTCCAGCTTCAGCTGTGCTCCAACTTCAGCTGTGCTCCAGCTTCATCTGCGCTCCAGCTGCTCCCGCCGCCGGGCGCCGGGCTGGGTATGCAGTCTGCGCGCAGTGCGCACAGCGGGGTAGCGGGTTGCCTACCTCCGATACCACAGGCGCACTGGAGCTGAGGCTTGCACTGCTGCGGGCGCCAAAGCCGCCAAAGGCGAGAAAAATGAGGAAATCTTGGCGACAAAACGCGAGCGGGAGGTGTTTGGGAGAGGGGGGGGGGAGTGCTGCCTGCGGCGCGGCGCCGCGGCGGGAGCTCCGACAACAACATCATCTCGTTAAAAAGCGATTTGCCCTGAATGCTTTATGGGACGTCTTGAAAAATTTTCTTCCCACTGATGCCGCTTTGCGGCTCCGCACGGGCCGCATGGCGCGCCTATAGCTCGCCCGGGTCGCAATAAATCCGTGTTGGACAAGTGTTTCTGTGCGGCTGCCAGGACAGCCTTTCCTCTTTTCCTTTCCCCCTTCTGTCCCCGGGAGGTTAGGTGGGACGCGTGGGCGGAGAGGGGGCAGGGGAGTGACACCCTCATATAATAATGAGGGCACAGGGTGTTGAAAGTCCGACGGCCGCGGCGGAAATGCGTTTGGAAGGAGGGCGTGGGAGGAAGAAGGCGCGGCGGCTGATGGGTGTAGGTCAGTCAAGGACAAATAAAACGTAACCGAAACGAGACAAACGTGACATAACGTTCATTTCTGTTTTCACACCTTAACCGTTTTTTCGCCTCTCGTCGTTTCGCACTGCAAATTGAACCCCCCCCCCCCCCCTTCCGGCCACACTCCTAACAAACGGAGTATAACTAACGGAGCTTTTTTGAAAATAAATAATTTCTGACAGAGTGGCGGCAAATGGCGGTCGGGCTGCGCCAGTAGGACGAAGGGGGAGGGAAAATGGAATCGCCTCCTTACTATCCGCCCATAAGTTTTTCTCGAGTCTGTCTGAATGGCCGCGAGCCGCAGGACCACCCAAGCGTGGGGGGCGGGGCGGGGTGCCCGCGGCTCTCTGGGGAGCGCTCAGAGGGAACGGGGGAGGAGAGAGGAGAGCGGCCTCCCGTAAAGCAAGATGTCCCTCGCCGTCTCCTCGCCAACATTGCACCTCGTTAGCAGCCCATCGGGCAATAAAATGGAAAGGGGGGGGGGATCTACGGAAACGAAAATACGAGCGTTCTACACTGATCAAAAAGAGTGGCCGGCAATTACTGGCCAAGTACATGAACCGAAAATTAACATCAAAAACATTTATTCCCACACACTTTTCATTTGTTCTTTTGCGTTGATTCTTTGAATCTGATTTTTTGCTGAAGGTTGCGGGAAAAAAAATAAAAAAGTGAGCATAGAACGGCTCCAAAAGGGTAAGAGTGAAGAGGAAATAGATGAATGATACGAAGACAGGGACGGAAGGAGCAAATGAAAAAAGAGGCGCGAGCACATCGAGAGGAAGGGTGAGGAAGGAGGAGGGGCAGGGAGGTCGGCATGAATCCCTATTGATCTGCGTTTGCGTCTCCAGTCTGACGGAAAAGGAAAAGAAGTAGGAGAGGGAGCCCTGGAGGAACGCGCAGCAGGGCCCTCGGGATGGTGGGTGGGGCAGAGCCCTCCGGTAAATAGATGGCGAGGGGTGGGGGAGAGGGGGTCCTCCGACCATCCCGGGCAGTACCCTCCCGACCTGGTCACCATGCCACCAGCTGGCGGTTGTCCTTTGGCTAA
>NW_026267161.1:1974155-1977786 GCF_000697945.3 Frankliniella occidentalis
CATCCCCTCACTAACACATACACAGAGGCATAGGCCGTGTTTGCCTACAGACAAGTTATCACTTAGGAGCGCGTGGGGTAATGTGGGCAGCTTACAACAAGGTAAATAAGATAAATAGATATCGGAGGGGAGGAGGGCGCTCCCGCCGCGGCACACCCGCGACAGCCGATACTGTGAGCGCGCGCCAAAGCACGCGACAAAAATACTTACTGTACTATTTTGCCTTTTCACGAAATAATTTACAGATAAAGAAAAACTGTTAAATGGAAAATCTTCCATGCTTAATCAAGAGGCCCCCGCACTTGTTGTTTGTTGCTGTTGTTTTAATAGCAATCTTGTCCCGAAGGACAAACGTGCACAAACATGTTTGTCCACCCTCGCCTTCGGCCCCGAACGGATGGGCAACTCGCCCACACGCTTGCGTGGCATGGCATGGCAACGGCGTTAAAATCGGTACTGAAGTGAAAGCTTCCATTACGGCGTCCTCAAGGACGAGGCAGTTGCTGTCACTTTCTCGCCGGCCCGTTTACCTTGTACAGTCGAACCGGCGAAAGAATGCTTCTGGAAAAGCACGGGCTCTTATGGGCGGCTACATAAGGCCCAGGAGCATTCTTTGGCTAGTCGGAGTGTACACCCACAATGTGCACGTGTTGCTGTCGGTGCTGATACGGTCTGGTTTTGTGTGTCCGCAGAGAACGGCGCGGTGTCGGCCGGTGTGGGCGCGGGCGCGCGCGGGCAGCCGGTGCAGCCGCTGCCGCTGGGGCAGCCGGGGCAGCAGCCGCAGTGCGAGGGCTGCGGCCGGCGCATCCACGACCGCTTCCTCATGCGGGTGGGCGCCGGCTCGTGGCACGAGTCGTGCCTCGCCTGCCTCGTCTGCGGCACCACCCTCAACCACTCGTGCTACTGCCGCGACGGCAAGCTCTACTGCAAGCAGGACTACGACCGGTACGTACAAGAATAGTGGCTACAGCGTTATATGCAGTGTAACTAGTTATTTAGCTATGCGGCAGCTAATTATTTATAAATAAATTAATTAGCTAACCATTTTGATCAAAATTAGCTGGCTATTTAGCTAAAAACTATGCTGCCAAAATTACGTTTGTGCACAGCTAATTTATAACAACAGCAACGGCTAAATATCAAGTTATTCCGTATTTAGCTAGCTACTACGTACTGCTTATCATTTTTTTTGTCGTGTAAGACTGGACACCGTCAGCGCCCTTTGGAATGTCTGCGCGCGCCTTAAAACTCGCCTTCTTGCCTCGGGGGCGCCCCCGATATACACGTTGCGCTGGGCTGATATTTGGTTTCATTCTCCCCCAAAACCCAATTTCCTGCGGGCTAGAGAGAGGGCGAAAGCTTAAGAAGCTCGGCCCCGCCACGCCCCGCCACGCCCTGCCACGCCACGCCTGCAGCGCCTCCGGCTACTTACGCCCTACACCACGACGACGCGCCTCGCCATGATGGGACCTGCTCGCGCCTCGCATTGGAGGGGAAAAGAGAGCGGGAGAGGGATAAGGAGAGAGGGAGGGAGGGAGAGGGTGGGGTGGTTCGGGCCGGTCCTCTGGCAAGGGGCTGGTACTGCCTGCTGGCAGGCCGGGCCGGGGCCCAGACGGCAGGCAAGTCAAATAAGTAATTTCGAGTCTACACACCACCCCGTGGGGAGAAGGGGGTGGGGTAGCGAGAGGCTCCTGGCGGGGAAGGCCATCGCCCATCCCCTTTCACTCCCCCCCCCCCTCCCCTTCCCCTCTCGCCCTTTGACAAATTCCTCCGCAACGTGCAGGCAGGCAGGCGGGCGGGCAGCATGCTGGCTGCTCCGCTCTGCCGCCGATGCCGCCGCCACCGCCGCGCCCGGGAGTCTCGGGGGAATAAAAAGAAATAATTTAAGGGGAGGGGAGGAGCCAAAGGCAGGGCGAGTGAGAGGGAAGAACAACGCAAGGCCCCGAGGGCGTGGCGGGGGGTGGCCTGGTGGGGCATGGCGGCGGGGCGGAGTTCGCGATGATGCGGCGATATTTACATGACGGTCATCACTGCATTGCGAATGAGCACCACCCCTGCCAGCCCCTCGACGCAAGAACGAGGCAAAAAAAAATACAAAGGGAGGAAGGGAAGAAGGAAAACACAAAAGAAAAACGAAAAGGAACTCACCGGTATGTTGTTGTTGTTCCTCAGCATGTTCGCGGCGAAGTGCGCGCGGTGCATGGAGCGGGTGCTACCGCACGAGCTGGTGATGCGCGCCCAGCACGCCGTCTTCCACCTGCACTGCTTCTCGTGCGTGGCGTGCCTGCAGCCCCTCCAGAAGGGCGAGCAGTTCGTGCTGCGCGCCAACCAGCTCTTCTGCCGGCCCGACTTCGAGAAGGAGATGTACCTCCTGCAGCAGGCCAGCCCGAGCGGTAAGCAACCGCCAGCGACAGCAACGGAATTCGCTCATTGTTTTTAAAGTTGAACAAAAGAGAATCACTTGTTATTTCTTTCGCTGATTGTGTTCCTCTTCCGCCTCTTTCAGACGAGGATCTGCTAGACGAGAACTCTCGGCCGAGAGACGGCCGACGCGGCCCCAAACGGCCGCGGACCATCCTAACCTCAGCGCAGCGGAGACAGTTCAAGGCGTCCTTCGAAGTCAGCCCCAAACCGTGCAGAAAGGTGAGTCACGCCGACACGCACACGAAGCAGGTGGTGTCACGATAAGTTCAGTACAACACAATCACAGACAACACAATCCAGACAAAGAGTCAAACAACAACAGTCTGGAACCGACGCTATACACGGACGCGGGGTACACGAAAGGGAATGCCCGAAAAGGCCCTTTCCGGGATACCAACCTATGCATAACCAGTGTTACCAAATAAGACATATTGCTAAAGCATAGTGTGAGACTAAAGGTGTCGTGTTCCCGCAGGTGCGCGAGGCGCTGGCCAAGGACACTGGCCTGTCGGTGCGGGTGGTGCAGGTGTGGTTCCAGAACCAGCGGGCCAAGATGAAGAAGATCCAGCGCAAGGCCAAGCAGGACGGCGGCGACAAGGGCGGCGGCGACAAGGACGACTCCAAGGCGGAGAAGGGCATCAAGCAGGAGCCGCAGGGTGACCACAGTGAGTTTCGTTTGTTTACATTTTCTTCCTTCCTTGAGGTTTTCCCCCCACCGCCTCACACCGCCCCACATCCCCACCACCACACGGCTTCGGGAAGATGGCGTAGCGGAGGGAGGATGTAAGAGCACGGCTGCGTAGTTCTCACTTGCGCCGCCAGCACGCAGCAGGGGGCGCCACCTTCCACGCCGCCCGAGGGGGGTGGGTAGTCGCGGAGCCGCGGGAGGCTGATGCTCATCGGATCGGAGAACTCCCGGATTTTTTTCGACTTCCTTTCCTTTCCCAAACTGGAAGACAATCCCTCAAAATTGGGTTGCACCAGTAGGAGCTAGAATTGGCACTCTTCGCGCGCGCTCAACACATCGTCGCATTCTGTCAA
The DNA here is from genome assembly GCF_000697945.3 of Frankliniella occidentalis. NCBI lineage: Eukaryota > Metazoa > Arthropoda > Insecta > Thysanoptera > Thripidae > Frankliniella > Frankliniella occidentalis. The sequence goes on from NW_026267161.1 coordinate 1,977,621, forward strand.
CTCCTTATGGATTGGGCGCCTACTACGAAACGGGAAGAAATGGATCAGGACGGTCATGATCATTGTAGTCCAGTCCATCGAGAGCCCATGATATTTGTACCCCGGGTTACAAATATTACAATGAGGTCATACATGGGCGTATGGTCCTGACCCTTTTGGCACCTCT
>NW_026267161.1:1979566-1987413 GCF_000697945.3 Frankliniella occidentalis
AAACTCCTCTCAGACAACACCTTCTTACAAAGTGTCTCAAGTTTCAATTTTCATTCTTTTATAAATTTTAAAACGGGACAAATTGAAGAGGGAAAAGTTCTGAGTGGATGGATATAGGGAGAAATGGGTTTGCCAAAGATGAATTCAAGAAAGATTTTTTGTTAAAATTTTACATAGCTAAGTTCATTCCTTTCTAGTCTTCTGTACCAGTATTAATATATTTGAGTGATATTGTGGTAAAGGGTAACAACACTGTGTTGTGTGTTTATTTTTGTTGTACAATTCATATATAGATACAATGTTATTAAAAAGTCTTTTCTGATTTGAGACTCAAAACCCCCCAACCCCCCAACATATACACCAGGTTTGGCACTAGTCATGTAATGAGATAGGAATACTAAAGAGAAACTTGATATTTTCAATGTAATATTTTACAATTTATGAAAATTGTACATTGTACAAGCACATTTCAAACAGACATAAACTAAAAATTAAATTTGAATGACAAGAAACAAAATGCATTGATAGGAATTTCTCCATACAAAGGGAGCTGTCTTACTTTGTACAAGCCAAAACTGATTACACACACAAGAAAAATAAAAGAAATTGTAATGTGGCAAAAGAATCAGCAAAATATTCATGCATTGATTAGTCTTACAGTAAAACTTAACATATAGTTCAAAATTCTTAGAGCACTTTAACTCGCAATTTTAATTTAACACGCTGTTACATATGGGAGAGAAGAATAGGAAAAACTTAATCATTGCAAGAAATGAAATGGGAAACAACAAAGATTAGGAACCATAAATTAAACAGAGAAGGTACACAATCTTAGATCTCCAAGGAAAATTGAGAAATGACATGAAACACCTGGATGGTGAATTTCAACACATTAGAAAATTAGCAGCAAATGGTCAATTTATTAATGTAATACTCTTAAGATAAATTTTATCGAGTTGGCACTGCTGCCTCTTTCCGAGCTGCATCTTGTAAGAGTTGAGTATCTACTTCATCAGCAGGTAATTGAACATATCGGACCACAGAGCCACGAATGAAACAATTCTTCACTGACAGCTGTCAGGAATTTTTAAAAAATTAAGAAGAGCACAAGAAAACAGTTACTTGAAGGTTAAAAGAGGATGGAACTCACCATATGAGGATATTTATCAGGGTCTGTAACACTGATATCCGTAAGTTTGATATTCAGGTACTGGTCGACAGAATGTAGGGTACCACAAATACTGAAACGAAGAAATAACAGGAATAATGGGGGCAAAGAGTAACAGCACTTTGTAATACTTTATGACAAACAGTTCAACGTACCTTAAATCATTCTTTAATTCGACCACAACATCTTTCCCAACAAGGGATTTAAAGAATGAGTAAAACAACTGCAAAAGATTTTAAAAAATTAATACACAATAGAACCTTGAGTTTTTTGAAAAGAAATTTTTTATTGAGACACAAGTCAGTGAGCGCTGACAAAGATATTTGTTGTTACTGAACTGAAAAAGCAACTACACAAAACCAAAGCAGAGCCGGTAACCCGTCCAAGTTTTCTTACTTTAATCGAGAAAATTAAAGTAACATTAACAGTAGTTCAATGAAAGTTATTGTCGGGTATACCTTACCATTTTAGATTAGTACCACGACTATCACGAGAGAAATGGAAATTTCTTTACTTGTCGAAAACAAATCTAACCTTAACACAAATGTTCAATGTTTGAGTGATTATCAAGTCATCCACTGCTGCCAACAATCTTCAAGAATTAGGTGGAAAATTGTGATTTAAAGACGATCCACATCTCAATCTATCACGTTTTATTTAAGTTAATTTCACATAATATAAAATATCTCTACACAATTCCGAACAATAACATCAATCTATCAGAGATTCAGAGTTCGTGTGGTTTGTTTTGAGGTTGGTCAACATTGCATCCGACATGGCTTTGATAAACTATAAGGCAGTGTCGAACCTTCTTTATTCAAAATTTGTTCGCGCTCCATTTTCACCGGCATCTGTTGCCATTGCTTAATGCTGGTTGTTTAAAAGAAAAATGTGTCAAATTTAAAAGTACCTCCGTGATTAGTTTTTTTTCAAAATCAGAATGGTAAGTTGTCTACTTTTGTTCGACTGAGAAGAAAATCTGGCCCACTTGGAAAGAAATCATGCTTTGCTTCCAAAAGTACCAGAGCTACATCATGTCGAATCTAACCCTCCTGCATGTTGTAAATTTTTCTCAGATCTACGAGAATTGTGTAAATTATGTATTCAAACTATGGGTTGAGTCTGACATTGTGGCAATTTTTCAGAGTGATAATATACCTAGGAGATGTGGTCGGTACAGAAGTGTGGTCCGTATGCTTAGCTCTCTGCTTCCACTGCGACCAGCACCCAGAATATTCTTCAACATTGTGAAAAATCCCAGTAATGTTGTGTACAACTTTAAGAACACTGCCCTTGCTGAAGATATAGCTTCAGAGAAAATGAGTCATCAAATCAAATTTCACAAATGGTTTGTACAGTTTGCTTCCATTTCTTCTTTCCACTGCCATAATCACATTCATCCTCAAATTGTTATAAACTGTGTTTTCTCTTAATGTTCTAATGTTGCAGTGACCATAGTCCCTCTCAAATGAGCGTAAAACCAGATCTCTTGGAGTTTGGGCCCAAAAGTGAGGAGAGACCAGATGCTGAGAACTCAATTAATGACAGTAAAGAAGATGGAGTAGTTACTCAAAAAATTGACAATTTAGAGCGAGAACTTCAGGTACTCAGAGAGCAGATGTCCCGAATCATGGCAGCACAGTTACAAGCTGGTTAGTTTTTAGAAAGTTCATGTTTACTCCTTCTGCTTCTGCTTCAAACTAAATCAATGATCTCTCTCCCTGTATTTGCAGAACGCAAAGATGCTCTAAGAATACCAGCTCCTCCACCTATGGCTTCATCAACTCCTGGGGTTCCTCCTCCACCACCTCCACCTCCACCTCCACCTCCACCGCCGCCATTGCCTCCCATGGGCAATCTCTCAGTACCACGTTTGACTATAACAAAATCTCAAACTCTCAATCCCACTACTCCAAAACGTCCATCTGGCATGAAAGTTCCTTTTGACATGACAGATGTGCTGAAGGACATGGGCAAAGTAAAACTTCGACGGATTGAAAGGTATTTATCTCTTTCCCACTCACTTGTTCAAAGTGCTGATGGAATTCTATAATTAATAAAAATATTGCCATGTTTTTGCAGATCTCCTGGTGGAACACCTTTGCGACAGGCCCCGCCAGCCACAGACCCTAACACAGTTCTTATGCTAGTTCTCAAGAAAAGGTATGCTGCAATGCATGACAAGACACCTGAAAAGACCCATCGCTGTTTAGAATCAGATTCTTCCTTTGGTGAAGAGAGTTATAGTCCTAAAATGGTGTGTTAAGATAAGAAAATGTAGCCAATGCAGTTGGCCAGATTGTTACCCTGCATTATGTCCTTCTAAAAGACAAACTGCAGTTTTTTTTAATATTGTATGAATTTGTGACAAATTGCATCAATGAAAAGTATGCAAGCTACTTGTGTAAATAGACTTTGCCTGCGCATTTTGAGTACGTATTTCAATTATACTCCTGTGATATTTCTGTAAGACCCTGTTTCAGAATTTCATTGTAAATAAATAAAATGAAGACAGTTTTTAATTAAAGTTTGGTTTTTCATTTTCACTCATTCATTAACTTATTAAATTCATACAGAAGAGACTAAGACAAAGAAAGAAAGAGCTAAATAAGATTTTCAGACATTCATTTTTGTATGGCAGAGCCAATAGAGAAGGCCAGGTTAGACAGGTGATTGAAAACACTAGTATCCTCTCTGGGTAATTGTAGTATTGTCCAGTATGAAGCAATGGCTTCTAGGTAAAGACACCTCTGATAGCAGATGTGAACAATCCCATGACATATTTCCAAATCAAGTATGTTTGAACTCTGAGTTGACCTTGTAATTATTCAAGGTAAAGATTTGGAGAATTAGCCTCAAAGCTATATCTATGTAATTTTAGTGTCTTATAGGGGAAGGGAAAATTCAACACAAGTACAAACTGTGAACCATGAATATATTGACAAAGTCAGTCATCCAGAGTGTCAGCACACACACAAATTTTAATAGAAAAGGGGGCGCAATACTGTGAACTTATGACCAAAAAATTGCATTAAAAAATGTCCAATACAAATCATTTATTTAATGTCCCTGCTTCAAAGATGACTTGGTACTTCCATTGGATGTTTGCAGAGAAAAGTTGATAATAATGATAAAAGTGAAAAACCTATTAACAGGACTGATCCTCCAGATCAAAGGAATAACAATAACATTTTCCACGCATGTGCAAAAGGGCTTTTCTGTTCAAAAGAACACATTAAATTACAGCTCAATAAACCACTTCACACCAGAAACGTGATGATAGGTTGTTTTTCTTTTTATATAACCAATGTACAGTAGACCATACTTTGATGTAAAAACGGACCATAGCAAGGTGAAAAGATAGTTTCAAGTTGTCTTTGCTCGAATAGCAGCTCGTTTTCCAGTAACAGCCTAAAAATAAGTAATGGGTAAGATTAGAACAATTTAAATGAGATAAAAAGCTTGAAAGTACATGAATAGATGGGTTCAAGTATCATTACCTGGAAACCTGATTTGATGGAAGCAACAGAGCATCTGGAACCACAGGTTTCACATTGAAGGAAGAACAACCTGGTATCCTTTTGAAGAATGGTGTCAGGTGATCGACAGGTATGACATGTTACATATTCCTTAATATACCGTCGAAGAACATTTTCTATTTGTTTCTGTTGGAAACGTCCTTTAATAATCAGTTGGCTATTTCCATCAACAGATCCACTAGTACCCAATTCAGCTAACAAAAAGTCCAACAAATGCTTCGGTTGCCGATGCAGTCTGAAAAAGTTAATTAAAAACAGTCAATTCAAGGTCTTTACCAAAAAGAAAAGGATAAAAGTACAGAAAAGAACATACGTTTTACAAATCTCTGTAAAGTTGGCGAATGAAGTTTTCTTGGTTCCAATACGGACCACTTGAGGAGGTCTCATGACAAACTTCTGCTTCTTACCAGCAACCATTTCAGGGTTCTTGTCATGCATAATTTCAAACACACGCTTCAAAAGCTCATCATAGGTGTAGTCACGGTCAGAACCACCCCAGGATTGAATATCACTTTCTGCAAAAACAAAAACAAATCTTAGTGAGCAATGAACTTTTTCACAAGAATATGGCATTAGAAAATTTGTAAAAATTAAATTCATTTAGGTGTATTGGCTCCAAATTTTGAACAAACCACAAGTACAGTACTACTAGGTAAATGAATTTCTGAAATGAATGATAATCAAACTTACCATTATCATTCATACCATCCATTGCTTAGCAGCATGAGAAAACAGTTACAGAATACAATGAAAATACTTCCTACCAATTCCTTTTTGTTTGTCAAAAATAAAGCTAGCACATCTAAAAACCTAAAACAGCTAACAAATAAAATAGTGGTACAAACCATTTTCCTTCTCTGCAGCCTTTTCGTTCTCGTCTTCAGCAACTAAATCATCTAGGTCCTTCTTCTTCTTCTTTTTCTTTTTCGTCTTGCTGAAGTCCATATCATAGTCAAAGCTATCCTGTGATGAAGAATGAAATAAAATTAGGTTAAGTATATGAAATGTTTAAGTCCATTAAAAGTCAAGTGTCACACAGGTGGTGTAAACCTTACATCAACCATATCTTCTTGCAGGGGTTCACTGGGTTCGTCTGCCGTTGTGTCAGTTGGTAGAGCACTGTCTAATTCTTCCAAATTGAAGGCCTTCTTCTTCTTTTTCTTCTTTTTTCCAAAACTTTCTAAATCTGTAAAGCGCAATATATTAATATGAAACTAATGAAACAACACAGGACCTGACATGCTACGAGATTTTGAATCCTGTCAGTGCTCACCGTCCATGTCCATATTATCCACGTTTGATGCGGGTTCCGTGTTCTCTTTGTCAGTGTTGTCGGATGCATCCGCAGGAGAACCTTCAGCCATAGCCGCATCCATATCAAATGCTGTGGTCTTCTTCTTCTTCTTCTTTTTCAGAAGGCTAGGATCGAACACCTACAATAAAATAAAATGAGACATGAGACAAACACAGTAGTGCATCTAGAGCAATCAAAATTTAGGGACTCCCCAATTAAGGGATAAGAAAAGAAAATATGCTCGACGACACACAAACAACACCAAAATGTGCTATAAAAGACCAAAAAGACCAAAAAGTATGATAATACCTCTGACATTCAGAAGAGTAATACGAAGGGTCACATTGGTAATTAAAATTCAAGAACACGGGTGTTAACATTATGAATTGGGTTGAAAATTTTTTTTAGAAGCAGACATTGCTGCTTTCTCTAACACATCCAAAGGGCGAGAAATGGGTATGAAAATAGGGTCAACAAAACTGATTAGTTGTCCTGGAGCCATCTGGACAGAGTTAGGTTAGGCGGTCGCCGCCCATCAAGTTCATTTTAGTAGTCATTGTAAATTTACATACTATCCCCAAGTAACAGAATGCAAAATTACAATAGTTTGTTATTAAAATTTGGAAGTTAATTGCGAGTAAATGGTCAGAATGGGGAGAAAAACCGCTGAGCCGAAGTGGCTGATGCAACTTTCACAACCCGAGAAGGAAAACATCTCAACTAGAGCATTGAGCGAATGAAACTCCAGGAAATACTTACCGAATCTTCGTTATCAGCCATGTTTACAGATACAATTGGTTCACTACTATTGCATCAGATTTTCAACGCCACATGTAAAAATTCGGCTGTCCGTCCGGATGGTTCATTCACACGCGGCTGACGACCAGACGACCGGGCGAAGCCGAAGACATCGAACGCTTGTTTTGTAAAGGGCCGTGACAGCGGCCGGCTTGCCAACAAGAGCGGGCTGACCAAGGTCTACACGGGGTTACAGCGGTTACAGCTGCTGTGGACTGAAAGCTTCTCCACCACGAATCCAATTCGAAAGCAAGATGTCGTTAATTCTGATATAGGCCGAAAATTTTGAGAAGTATTTTGGACCCACGTCTGCACTATTTATGCATGAGACCGCCCTCAGAAGCGTTATTGGCAGGTAAAAATGGCAACCAATCGTGCTTTGCCGTTGAATGGGCTGCCTACCGTCTAGGCGCCTGGTGTCCTGTTTCAAAGACTCTCGGTGCCGGCTTAAACATGCGTTCCCCACAAGTTCGACAATCGCATTTATGCTGCTATCTTACTTTCATACACTGGACGCCAATGACTATCCAACACAAACAAAAAATTGGCTTCCATGGGGAGCATATACACCCATATGTGGTCAAGCAAGGACTTCCCTCTACACTACAGCTATTCCCCTATGAACCCCCGTAACGTGGATAAGGACGGCAAGGAGCTTCTCATTATGTGGGGGCTCTGTGATTGAGCCTCGGGAAAATGGTCAAAATTTAATAGGCCGAATGGCGCAAAGGGTACAAGGTACAAGCTCAGCGCGCTGTACTCCGGGGCGGGCGGCCGCCTCCTCCCCTAGCTTCTAGGTCGATGAACCTCCGCCGTTGCTAAAGCCGCTGCCTCCCGCACTGTTGCTGATCCCGGCATATTCGCGCGTGACCCAATAATTTTCGCGTCGCGTCTGCACATTGCGCGGCCGCGGCCAGCTGCACATCGCGGTGGATCGAGGTGCGCGGGGCCCACCATTGTCCCTCCTGTGCTCTCGCCGTGATGAAGACCGCCGTGGCGTGCGTCTCGCTGCTGCTCTGCGCGCGCTGCTGCGCGGCCGCCGCCCCCG
>NW_026267161.1:1991688-1993159 GCF_000697945.3 Frankliniella occidentalis
GCCACGCCCCGCCACGCCCCGCCACGCCCCGCCACGCCCCGCCACGCCCCGCAGAGCACCGTCGCACCCTTCCACACATTTCCACGTCCACCCGAGCAGGTGCGGCACCGCTCCGGGGGGAGGTGTCGAGAGGAGGAGGAGCTTCGTGGAGAAGCGGACGGAGGCGGCGCCGTGTCCTTGCCCTACCGTTCGCGTCACAAAGGCGGGCGAATCACCCAATGATGCACCATGACGAACGAGGACCAGGTTGTTCCGTAATAAAACAAACGGTTCCGCGGGGATAATCGGCTGCCATCGGCCTGTACGTGAGATCCTAAACTGATTACCTTCGTTATGCTAAACGGTCTTCCTTGGGCGGCTCCTCCACCTTCCGACCCCTTCCCCCACTCCAACCCCCTTCATGACCCCCTTCGCCTATTCATTTTATTCAAGCCAGAAGGACGGACCCAGGACCCAGGCGGTGTTTCTTTCTGGAAAAGCTTAAACGGCGGGAAGGAGGGGCAATACAAACGACAGCGTCGACGCCGAGAAAGAGTTCCATACTGTCGAACGTCTCTGGTGGCGCCACACCCCTCCCTAGTATACCTGGGACCGTCCTACCGTCCTCCCCTCCCACACACGCCGTGACATTTAAAGCAACACAGTCGGGTATAGGATGGTCGATCTCCTATCGCGTATAGACAATAGCCCCCCACGCCCTCCCTCGCGTCGCTGACTTCAGGGCGCGGCGTTCCCCCCGTCATGCACTTCCTGCTTCCAGAAGCAGCGGGGAGCCCGTCGTGTAGGAGGATGTCACCTTGGCTCCGCGCGCCCTGCGGGCCCTGCCCCGCGGCCCCGCGGCCCTGCCCCAGTCACGGCCCTGATTAGGGCTCCCGATAAGGCCGGCCGGCCGGCCCGGGCGACGCCTTCCTGCCCGGCAGACAAGTGCTCTCGTCCTCCTCCTCCTCCACCTCGGCGTCGCGCTGTCCAGCACGAGGGGGCTGTCCCCCCTGGAGGCACGCGGGGCACGCGGCGGGGGAGTAGCGTGCGTGCGGAAGGGTGCGATGCCCCGCGTCGCCGCCGCGCGCCGGGTCGACGCACCGACGACCACCGCGTCATGAGACCAGGGAACAGTAATACAATATATACGCCCCGCGCACCAGAAAAGGGTGTCGCGGCATACGCGAGCTTGGGCGGATCCTGTTCGCGAGCGTCTTCCAACAGTCTTGCACGCCAACGCCACGCCACTCTATCCTCTCTGCTCGCAGTAATTACTGCTAACCGTCACCGGGTGGCGCCCCCCCCCCCGGCCCCCCATCGCATCGGCGAGCTATAGGAGGGCTCGGTCGCGCGGTCCGCGGCAAATACATAGATTATTTGCTTCGCGCGCGGTCTATTGCCCTACCCGCCGCCACCGCACCAACTTTGCTGCTCGGTGATTCGTCAGCCGGTTGCGCCCCGCGCCGCGCGCTTTGGCGCGCCCTGTGCCCCC
>NW_026267161.1:1993209-2048404 GCF_000697945.3 Frankliniella occidentalis
CCCCCCGCTCAACCCTACCTCATCCAGGCCGCCGCCGCCGCGCGCCGCAGTCAGAGGGGCGCGTCCCTAAACGCCGCCCTGCTCACCTGTTGGTCGCATCTCCCGCTCACGGTTTTGCTCCTCTTCCCCGCAGGTGAGACGGTCAACACCTTCCTCAACGAGAACGCCCACGACATCATCCGCGAGGTGAAGCCGCAGTTCGCCCAGGAGATCGACCGCGTGGTGCGGCGGTGCTTCTCCGAGGCCATCTCGACCCTGCCCGTGGACTTCCAGGGCTTCCAGCTGCTGGCCGCCAAGGGCGACAAGGGCGGCAAGGGCGGCAAGGGCGGCCCGCCCGGCGAGGACGACAAGCCGGCCGACAAGCCCAAGTGAATCACGCCAGCAGCCGCGGACCCGCTACCCGACTTGTGACTGTATTTATTTATTGTATAATGATAGCAAATAAATATTTTTTTTACTGAAGCTCTGTGTGATTTATATGCACGCTAGCAACGGTGTGAACGGAGCAGACACTGACGACTGACGACAGTTGCCTTAGGGCTTAACAAGTCCGTCACGCCCGTTTAGGGACAGCCCCCACACATGACCCTCGCGCCCCGCGCCTTTTCTCGGCGTTGCGTAGCGCAGCGCCCTCCGGCCCTTGTGACGCCCCCCCCCCCTCCCCTCTCCCCCTTTCGACGCCTCTTACGCCCTGACACGCCGTGATTCGGGCATTTCCGACGCGCTTCGTGCCTCCCGACCGCTCGACGGATACCCCCCCACCCCACCCCCTCTCCGCCCTGCCCGCGTTCCCCGCCCAAACTCCTCCCTCCCACCCTACTGTTTACGAACGAATCAGTTGATGATTTGGCGTTTGGCGAGGGAGGGCGGACACAGCACCGTCGCGGCGCGCAAACCGGTATTCAGGACCGACTGACTTGTGTTTAGCGCGGGCAAACGTTCCTTCGCCCTGCAACGAATTTCTGGTTAGTTGTCAAGGACTGTGGCATGCACGGTGGTGTTGTTCTGCTGTATTAATTAAGCAGTCGCCACTTTGGAGTTAAGCGGGCGATATTGTCCTTTTGAGCTTGACTATGCACCTGTAGCAGTGCCCAGTGAGCAATGAAATGTGACACCGATATTAAAACGACGTCAGACATCAGAAATTTATCGGTTTTCGCGTCAGATCGATAGAAATGTGGTCCTTAAATTGACACGTTTCTGATCTGATATCGTTCTGATATCTGTCTTTCATTGCTCACTGGGTGCTGTCCGAACTTTGTGTTCTGCATTAAATGTCAGGAAATTTAAATGCAGGTGCTTGCATATCTTACTGAAAAACTAATGAAAGCTGTTCAACTTAACTTGCAAAGAAGTGTGCTTAATGTACTGTTTTTTCAATGTATCAGACACTTTCTTAATATTTTCTCATCTTGCAACACCCTGTTTATTTTATTTTTTGAAGTACAAATATTTGTCTTTACTAATGTTTATAATGTATTTGTGAGCTATGATCTAAATCATTTGTTTCCTTTTCAATTTTTAGAAGCATCATGATGAAATCACCTGATCGTAAAGCACTTGGCACACTTTGTAACAACATTCCTGTTTCACCCACTGCAAATTTGAAACTTTTAACCAAGGTTGCCAGTGAACTGGTGTCTCCAGTCCGTAGCGTGAAAGCAGTTGTCAAAAATGCTAATACGAAAGAAACAGATCCGAGGACAAGAAAGGACAAGTCTTTGGGAATATTATGTGACAGGTAGGTCCGCCTGGCACTTGCACCTGCTTGTGTTAGAATTAGCACGAAGCAAAATCTTAGTCTTGAATGCTCTTTCTTGTTATTTTTTGTACGATGTTTAACATATATTTTGTGTGAAATAGATTTCTGGCTATGTTTCCTTTAAACTTACCTGATGGCTGCCAAGTAATGGAAATTTGTCTAGACCGTGTAGCAGAAAAATTGGGCATTGTGAAAAGAAGGATATATGACATCATTAATATACTGGAAAGTCTTCATATGGCCTCAAAGGTAAGATTTAAAATAAATATTTGAAAAACCCTTTTTACACTTGCAGCAGACTTAATTTTGCATATCTATAGTTATTTTTATAAAATGCAGAACTTTTTGCATAATCAAAGATATTTTTGCTACAAAGGATATTTGTAAATTTAAAATGTTGAGAAACCATCTGACATTTTTAAAACTTTGCAGGTTGCCAAGAATCGTTATCAGTGGCATGGGTGCAAAAATCTCCAAGCTACTCTTTCTCAATTGAAAGCCATGGCCATTGAGTATGGCATTAATGAGAAGGTAGAAATTATTTATTTTTATTTACCCTGAAATAAACTGAAATATCTTATTACTGCCATTGCAAATGCTAAAAAATTCTCAATTTTGGGGGAATAGTTGCAGGATATTCAAAGAAAACAAAAGAGTGGTTCTCGTTTGGTCTCTGGACCAACATGCTGTTGTTCTTCGAGAGATTTGCAACATGGTTCTTGTGCTGCCCCTCCTAATACTGGTTAGTAACATTCTTATGAAGAATTTCATGATGTATAACAATAATTGGTACCACAAGGATATTCAAGCTCTTTAATGTTCAAGTAAATAAGAGATGTTAAATATTATTTTCAGGTGGTGACAAACCAAGCTCAGATGGGTTTTTTTCTGATGAGCGTACCCTTGGCGTCATGTGCCTCAAATTTATTATGTTGTTTCTGGCTTCACATCAAGTATGCATCAAATTGTTTTATTTTATATCCTGGATTAGATTTTCAAACTGCCTTTACAACTAATACATTTTCTTATCAGTCAAGTGCAAGAATAAACCTGGACCTTGCCACACGAATGCTTGTGAGTGAGGCTGCAGAAGTTACCGAGCGACGGCTGTGGGGAATGAAAGTTGACTGTCACAGTAGCTCAAGTGATAAGCCTTGTGACCTAGGTAGTAAGACATGCAAATGTATGCTTCGCTTGAAGACCAAAGTTCGACGTTTATATGATATTGCAAATGTTTTGACATCTCTTGGGCTCATTACCAAAATTGAAACTTCCACCAATTCAATGCGGAAGCCTGTATTTGTCTACACTGGTCCACCTGTGAAGATTAACCCTGGGCAAAGTAAGCAAATATTTATCAATCATAAACTTTTTCAAATCATTTCTACTGTTACCTTTTTTTTTCACTCTTCTTTGAACTGTTGTGATCCAAACTATCAATTAATTAAATGTACTGTATTTTATAGGTATTCAGTCATTCAGCTTCAAAAATTTTGTCTCTGCAAACTCATTTGAAGATGATGAAGGAGTAGAGAACAAGTTAAATACTAATCAGAAAAGGAAAGATTCCAAATTTAAAGGAGGTATGTATTAAAAATGACAGAACAGTATTGAACACTTGTTTATTAACTCATAAATGAACAAAACCCTTTCTTCTCTTTTCACAGGTCCTCCTGAAAAGATACCAAGGATATCCAGTGACCACAATATTAGTGTACGTGTCAGACAATGTGAGACATCTAGTAATGTATCTGCCAGACATGTATCAGGTTATCCTCAGTACCAATGTTCTCTTGATGATATTCTTCAAGTTGCTGGCCAAGAGCTAGAAAAGATTCGGTCTTCTGAAGAGCTAGAAGCTGCCCAGAAAATGTCAAATGCCCGTAAGAAGCTCTCATTCTCACGGTGCCATTCAGACTCATGTATTCAGCCCCCTGCTACATCCCAAACTGGATCACGCAAAGTAGAATACAAAAGTATAAATCCTAATAATATTGCTATGAATGAAGATGTCTCTGGCACAGAAAACCGCAAAAGTGTTTGCATAACACTTTCTGATTCTAAAGCCAAACGTTTCACGATAACAAGAAAGCTAGTTGAAGTGCCTGTCCATGCTATACCAAGGAAGTTGAGTAACGACGGATCCTTTAATCTTCGCAATATTACACCTATGCAAGCTCAAACTTTGAGTACCTTGTTTGGTATCTCCAACAAACAACTTCAAAATGATGGTTCAAAGCCTCATTCTAATCAATTACTTGTGTCTGCTCAAGCTGATATTGTAAATAATAACAAACCTATAGTACAGTCCAATTTATCTGTCAACAATTTAAATAAACCTGTTGGTAACACTATTAAGAGTACACCAGCCTCTTCAGTGGCAGCAGGTGAGCTTTTCCGTGCTATTAAGGTTGGCAATGTAGCTTATCTAGTCCCTTTCGTTACAAGCATGGTAAATAAGTGATCCAAAACATTACTGATTAATTAATAATTGATGCAGTTTTATTTGGGAATGATTGATCTACTTTTCCATTCAATCACCTTCTCTAGTAGTAGTTTCTTACCTCTTTGATACAGTGGTTTGAAGTGCAATACAATTGAACATTTGATCTCCTCAGTGTGTATGGTATTCAATTGACTAAAAATAAAATATAATCTTATGCTGTTGAGTTTCTAAAGTGTGGTAATAGCTATGAATTTATGATGTTATATGTGGTTTGAATCTTTTTTTGTTTTATACTCTTGTTAATTTTAGAAAGTTATGAATTTCAAATAATTCACCTGGAGTTTATCTGTTGTAATTTCAAGTGACTATTTAAATATGTGAAAAGTGCGTATACCAAATTGTTATATTGAATGTTGAACAAAAAATATAGATAGTTTATTAATTGCCGAAAACTTTTAATTCTGTTTTTCATTTATGAGGATCATTCTTATCCTTTAGAAGTAACACAACTGCTTAGTAAACGGAAACCAAATTTTTAATTGCCAGTCAACTAGAAATAAGAGGATGTACATTCAATATTTAAAAGACTCTGCCTTCAAGCCCTTCAATGTCTTTCTTCTCATCAATGCGGCTCGTCAGCTCAATTGAATTGATTCTGATCATAGTCTGCTGAAACCTGAAAACTGTAGGAAAAAATATCAAATACCTAATAATGAACAATTGAGCAGAACTAAATCACTACAATTATTGCAGTTGTGACTTACAGTGGATTCTTTGATATTGCTTCCTCATTATCTTCTTAAAATTTGTTTTGGTATGTGATAATCGCTTCTCTATGACAGTTGCTTGAATATTAACTAAGTCTGGTCGAAGAAGAGGCATCCCAACAAGGGAAAAGTCAGAAGACCCCACCAATAAGACCTTTAACATGCAAACCACAATTTTTAGAGAGACTAATCATAAACATTACTTTACAATAAAATCTTTGAGTACCTTCTCTAGTCGAATGGTGTCGCCAATATTAGGAGGCCAATAGCCTTCTATGACCAAAACATCTTCAGGGGTTATTTTCCACTGCCTATTAAATAGTTGAATCACGGCAAATAATCTGCCGTGGCTTTTATTACTTATTTGATGATTAACTTTGGAAATTACTTCTGTAAAGGGTAAAGAAAACAGTCAGTAAAAAGGAAAACATAGTCTCGAGTTCAATTTTAAAATTCCAGTATTTAAAACTCCAGAATACATCTAGTCGAACAGTTATAAACCAATGAAGGTAATAAAAATCACCTTCAATCGCACTAACTTCCTCTTCTGTTTTGTCAACCACAGTTTGTTGATGAGGGGCTGCTTTGGGAAAAGGCTGGGCAGTTCTCTTGACAACTGAATGGGTGCGGAGACCTGCGATTGAAGTCAGGGTGGGAAGAAGCCCTGGAGAAAATGTAGAAGTTTCTATAAATTTGTTAAAGCATATCACCCAATTACCAAGGAAGAAGAAACACAGAAAGTTGATACTTTGAAAGCAAAATCTTATTTGGTAAGCTTTGAATACACATAAAGCTTCACAGTAACAAGCCCACCTCAGATACTGTGTATATTATACAAGTTTACGAGTCAATGAGAGTCTGACATAAAAACTCAAATACTACACACTTGTTGGTGGCATAAAATTAGGGTATGCCTCATCTAACCTAAGCTGCACGTTCTAGGTTTGTTACTAACTCACTATTACCAAGTACTTACTTTTAGTGGCAACCATAGTCGTGTTGGCAAAATTATTTACATTTTTCCTAAAAAAGGTATTGACTGTCGGGATGAACATTGGTGTAAATCCTCGTATTCCATTCATCGTGCTAATTTACCTCCCACACACCCAAACGCAAATCTTCTAACCAAATTAAACATAGAGCAAATGACAGGGTAAGGGGGGAAGGGGGGACAGAGGGAGAAAAACTAGCAGACACACCCATCCTGATTCTCCCCTCTTCATTCATTCATAGTTCACAAGCTCGATATGAAAAATTCTTGGTTCAGGTTTCCGCGCATCGCATGCACCATGTAGTTGAAGTTTAACCTCCCTAACTTTTGCTATTTTGTAATTGAATGTTTAATTGTTAATGAATGAAGATTTACTTGAAAGACTGTTAAAATGTTTAGCAAGAGACTTGTAGGATTACATCAAAGAGTTCGGTATTCTTGTGCCGTATTTTCCAAGGTAAGGTACTAGAGATAACATGAAAACTCCTGCTAGTTCCTTAATTTGTCAATTCTAATGTTGTATGATTATTATTTTGAAAAATACATGAACATCTTAAGATTTTAACATTGTTGTAAACTTTTTCAACTTTGTTATAAATTATGCTATCTGCCTGTTCTCTTGAATGACTTATGTGCAGATTTGGTGTAATTTTATTGTTTTTACTGCTTCAAATTCATTTTTTAAAATTAAAAAATATTATACAACCAATCAATTATCTTGACAGTTGTGACACTTTGTATCCTGTTAAATTTTTTACCCTGTCATTGTTCATTTCAGCACTCTTTGAATACAAGACTTTCAAATTCGGGAACTATATTACTGAAGAAGTCTCCTCATCTTCACCCTAGTCTAAGTACTGTGAGGTATTCTAGTTCAAACAGTGTTGTTCCGCCTGTTATTACTAAAGCTATTGAAGCTGCAACCTCTACTGGAAATGATTCATTCACTCCTGCAAGTGTTGAGGAAGTAATAAAATCGATCGGACCCATACCAGAAATACCTGCGTTACCAGGACCTAAAGTTTTAGAATTGCTGGCGGTATGATGTTTTAAACCGTCAATATTTAATCATAAAATTTGATTTTATATGCTTGTTGGGATAATTAATAGATGTCCTGTCCTTCAGAATGGCGAGCCAAGTCTTACAAGTCTTGGTTTGGGTGGCTGGTCCCCGTATGGATTACTTCAACATCTCTTGGAGTTTGTTCATGTTTCAACAGATTTAAGTTGGGGATGGACAATTGTTGCGGGTTTGTATAATTCTGGTTCAAGAAATACTATGTATCTTTGATTACTTTAGTCTTTCAATTATATTTTTTTCTCATCTATCATATATTTACAGTGGCTGCTTTGATTCGAGTTCTTTGCTTTAAACTTGTTGTGCGCACTAGGCAAGAATCCATAAAAACTGCCCATGTTTTACCTCAAATGCAGTTCCTACAGCAGAAAATGTTGGAGGCACGTCAACAAAATGACATAATTGAAGGTAGGATTCCAATGTTGTCTAAAATTCTGTTACTACTTGTCAACTTTAAAAATGTGCATAGCTTCCAGGTATGCCATGGAACTTAGCAACTTTACTAAAGAACAGCCATCAATGTATGGGGCTTTAAAATACGGATTGGCTCAGGCAAGTTGATCAACATGTTTCATGTTTCAGGTATGTTACTAAAAGATAAGTGAATAAAATTGTAACTTTGTCCTTGTTTCTTGCAGGGTGCTATTCTCCTTAGTTTTACCCAAGCTTTGAGGTCAATGTGTAATCTACCTGTGGAAGCCTTACAAACTGGTGGATTTTATTCAATTGTGGACTTGACAATGAAAGATCCCACAATGCTCCTTCCTGCAGCTAATGGATTGCTCTTTTATATCCACCTATTGGTAAAAGAACCAAACAACCAATTGTGTTAAAATTATTACCAATCAATCTGCATTTTAATTTTTTTTGTTTTGTTTTTCTGATTTTATAGACAGCCAAGGAAATACAAAATATGTTTCCTGGCAAGAATCCTATATTTGTCCATGCTGGCATGGTAGGAGTATCAGCAGCTTTGTTTTTGATCAGCATGAATTTCCAAGGTGTAAGTGACCTTGAAAATTATGAATGCCAGACGTTTTGTCTGAAATATCTTATCTAATCACATTTGGTACCAAATTTAATCTTTAAACTGCCTAGTGTTTGATGGTCTATCTCTTTACTTTCAGGCTATTGTACTTTATTGGATATCATCTCAATGTGTGACACTAATTCAGCACAGAGTCCTAAAACATCCACGTGTTAAAGAGTATTACAATTTAGGTGATATTGGCAATGCAAAAATTGCAGAAATGCTAAAGAAAGAAACTGCAAAGAAAACAAGTAGTACTAGTAAACTAGGATTCTGGTCTCGCATAAAAGAAGGTACGCCTATATTCATGCTTTGCTGATTACTGGTTAGCTAAAAGTCTAATTGATTTGTTTGTAATGCAACTTATTTTCCAGCCCAAGTTAACAATCGCTTAGCTGATGAAGTGAAGCGAAGAGCCGAACTTGATAGTGCTGCATTTGAGAGAGCAGGTCGTGAACCCATCAGAAAAACATATAAATATGATGTAACCAAAATCAAAAAGTAATTGAAGTTTGTGGTTTAGTGACCAAATTATAACTGTTTTGTAACCTATCAATGTCTAATCCTATCTACCTTCCTGAGGAAAAGAGATTTGGTGTGTCGATAAAAATTGAAGCAAATCCAGTTAACTGTGGTGGCGGCTTGTATTCAGTTGACACAAACAAGAAGAAATATTTAAGATGGGTAACAATTTATGGCAGACTTAATTTCTAATGATTTTTGAAAATGTTGGTGGAGCAGCAAAAATGCATTCATTAATGACTTTAATAAGATGACTATTTTCTAAAGCAGCAGCAACTCTCTCTTTGTCTGCTAACTGTTTGTTAATGGCTGCCTCAGAAACGTGTGCTCCAGGAGAAATTTTTACAGTAACCTTGAATCTGTGAAGGCAGAAAATAAAAAATTATTAGTCAAGTTTTAAAAAAGAAACAATATTTGAACAATTCAGACCATAACCAGAAACTTCCAACATTTATAAGAAAATACTGGTGAAGTGTATCAGTCATACATACACCTAGGCCCACAACATTCAAATTTACCTTGGTGGAAGAGCATGCAATAACTTCACACGAATGCACAGGCCAATCAATGTAGCCATGCTGCAATGGGGGATGGTGGGTGTGAAGGTTACATCAATGGTATTCTGCTGGTCGTTAACCTGAAAAATACACATTTGCATGAACTGAGGATCTGTCAAGGCCCCAGCAGCCTCCACTTCAGCTGTATCCATACCAGGCAGAGCCGCTCTTCAACTACGTTCAGTTCTTCCAATGAGAGAGGATGCTCTGGATCATTGATGTTTCTTATTAAATCTACAAAAAATAGAAATATCAATTGATTAAGGCAATTAGTTCTGTTCCCTTGTTTTCAGTCACTTAATAGCTAGACTAGAATGGAGCAGAAAGATACCAAATATTTCTCTTGCATCGAATGGGTCAACAACATTATTATCCAATTCCGCAGGCGTTATCTCCCTGTCCGCAGCACGTTTATACAAAGTTGGATTCTGATTTTCCATGGCTGGACCACCAGTGCTCGGTGTCATTTTGCACAAATTCGCGAATTTTAGATTTGACAGCAAAATCAGCGAAAATATAACCCTATCTCTCACGAGTGTCGTCTTTTGTTGTGTTTTGCCTTGGACTAATGCTAACCATTACCAACATGCCGGTGCAATATCGAGAAATAAATTCCTTCTACCTTCCAAAAAAAGCGTTTGTATTTACCACAAAAATACGAATTTTAGTAATTTGGTTCATGCAGGTGAAGGATGATTTCAAGAAAGAACTGTTCTAATTGTTTTTTTCAATTTGAATTTTAGTGACGGATGGTGGATGTTGGTGTATTTGCGACGATAGCAGTAACCCTTTAGCCAACTTACAAATCTGGCATTATGTTTTACTTTCCTACGTCTAACGCCTGCTCAAACTAAAAAGTTTTAACAAACTAATTTGAATACTATTCTTTTAGAATACCTTTTTAATTTCACAATTGTATCGTTTCTACTTACGATTAACTTAAGTGGCAATTAAGTTCGTGATGTGGTATAATTTTTTTGCTTTGTATCGGCAACGTCGCAGACGACTGGCCCAACCCAAAAGCCGATTCACGGCAGCTGGCAACGTCGCGCCTGTCTGGTCTCTTGAACACAGAGCATCGGAATTCGTAATAAGAGTCAAAACAAGTTCCAAGTTATTATGATCCTCCGCTGCTTACATTTCTAACATTTGATAAGCTGTTCCTGTTTACTGTGATAGGAACTTTAGTGGGCTCTTTCTTTTTGTGGGGTATTGTTAACAGAAGGTGATATGAACTAGAGTCCTGTGTGAACTTGCATGCACCGTGTACGTAAACAAAAGCAGAGGTGTGTTTAATTTTGTGACACCAGAGTTAGAGTTTGTGACTTTTTTTAATCTCTGAGGGACAATCGCACCTTGCCGGACTAAGTTCAAGTGACGACTAATTTGATAAAATACTCCCTGTGTAAGTACCTACCGCAGGGCCTAAGCCTAATCAGAATTGGACTTGAGGGCCCCTCTTTACTTTTGTTTCATGCTATTGATTTTTATAAACAAAATAAAATGTTCATTCGACTTTTTATTATATTTTAAACAAATTTTCAGCAATATCTTTGGGATTTTACCACAGTGCAGTATTTCTATCTTTGCTAAATTTATACTATGTCAGATTAATTTTCATCTGCTCACCGTGATTCAAACATTTAGCTGTCTGCTTGAATTCCTCTTAATCTAATGCAATTGTTACTCTTGCGATCATTTAGTCCTTTTAATGACGCTAACAACGTTTTCCTCTTGAAAATTTATAAAACAGATTTTTGTTTTTTATTTCTCTTCCTTGATTTACACTAGTCCCTTTATTTTTCTGCTGTGTTGCGTTCTCTGTGTACATTTTGTTTGCTCTTAAGGTGTATTGCTTGTTTGTTTTTGTTGTTGATAATTTTTTACTTGTTTATTTGCAGGTTGCTGTAATCTCCAAATAGAAATGCAATGAGGGGTCACGGTGATGGATCAACGGAGAGATGATGTGACTCTATTAGGGGATTCGGTGCAGTATGGTTTGAAACATATGTTACCTGAATGCTTTGTAAGTGTCAAACTTGAAACATACGAGGAAGCTTCTAGCAGTGATATTCATCAATATCCAGCTACTCATAGCGCTATTGCCTCCGAAGATACACCTCCGACTGGTTTTGTGACTGCTCCTGTCACTTGTAAAGATCAGTCTGCTGTAAGTTTTGTCCTTTTTTTTGTTAACACATCTGTAGACACTCTTTGTACACATTATTTTTCTCTTCTCCAGGTCAATGCTAGCTCCAGCTCCTCTAAACAACTTTGTACAGCATCATCTTCCCCACAACAAGTAATTTATCAGATCCAGCTGGCGTCTCCCATGATGCAACAGACTCAGTCAGGCAGTCAATCACAATCTACTCAAGCAACACCACAATCTTCTCAGATTTCTCATTCTTCTGATGCTGAAGTGTCACATGTATCACAGGCTGCTGGTAGACCGCCACCACCATCACATTCTTTCCCACACTCTCATTCACGTTCAACTGATATAGCCTGGCTGTCACATTCATATGTTGACCAAGGCAGTCAACATTTTCATCCCCATCAGCTGCCATATCTACCGAACGATGCATCACTTTTAACCGCAATACCTCAGAGTGAAGAAGGGTAAGGACCTGCTTAATGTGCCATTTGTCATTTCTCAATTCTTTGAGCACTGCAACTCACATATTTGTTTTCCAAGGACTCGTATTGTGAAACAAAACCAGGAAAATCAAAGTGCAGCATCAGCAGTTAGCTGTCGGACTGATCCTCCAACAGTTTCAACTGTCTCAACTAGTGAAACTGGGGATAACAATGCTTTCATCAGCTATGTACTGAACCCTCAGCGAGGTGTGTCAACAGCAGGCATATTCCTTTTTGATCCTTCTAGAGGACTTCATCCTCCTAGTCCTCATCAAATCCAAGCTAGCAACAGTGAGGATGGTGGAAGGAACAGCAGGTATAGAGAGACACCTATTTGATAAAATTTGACTTTTCTCTTATCACTGTCCTGTACTAAGACAAATTTTAATTTTTGAAATTTAAATTTTAAAATTTCAGATCTGTGGATGAGGTTATAAGAGATAGCTCCTCAGATTCTAGAAGCATATCTGAATCTCCAAAACCTGGTGAAAATCATCTTGTGTCCCGTGGATGTCAAACAGTACTCACAATGTCTCAGATTCAGGATGGTCCACTATTGCCGGACACTAAAATCATTATAGCTGATACTTCTACCTCTGAAGTACCTGAACCAGAGGAAACAAAGCACAGAGTCTTCACTGATGCCGATGGTGAGGATAGTGAGGAGGCATCAAGCATGGATTCGGGTCGTTTGGGCTCTAATGGCTCAGATTTTGGGGAACAATCAGCCTTTGCACATCAACATCCTGTGGGTGACCGACATGGTGGGGTTTCTACAGCATCTGGGGCTCGGGGGGGTTCATCCCAGCATGACAGTGATACATCTACAAGCCGCAGGAATAATTCCAATGAAATTTTAAGCGGTTCTTCTGACTTTCCTTTTTTGGAAAGTGACAGACCATATCGCTGTGATATTTGCGGTGAGTGCCTCGCTTGGTTATTGCTCACTCACTCGCTTTGTATTTTAACTATTAAGGCTACTTTAGATCAATTACACATGTCCAACTTTTAAAGTGTTTCCACCTTATTATTTTTATTTTTTATTTTAGTATCTATGTTTGGTCTGAGACTCATTTGCACATTAATGATAATTTGCAATTTTCATAGCAAGTTCCCATATTTCCTTAGGATTATTGCATGAGCAGGCTGTGTAGTTCTTTTCAAAAGGGATTTTGTAGGTTAAACAAACCAATAGTTATTGTATTTTTTAAAATTTTCTCTCTGTAGTTTGATCAGCTCAGTTCTGAAATAATCTTCATGTTAATACATCAGGGTGTCATCACCTAATATATCTGTGTTTGCAGGAAGGACATACTCTTCGCAACAGGCTCTTGTAAATCATGACCGATACCATCGAGGTGAAAGGCCTTATGAATGTGAAACATGTCACAAAGCATTTGCTACCAACTCACACCTGGTAACGCATCGACGCACTCATACAGGAGAACGCCCTTTTCAATGTCAATTATGTCAGCGATGCTTTGCTGATAGATCTGCTTTTGTGAAGCATGAACGTACTCATGGTCCCAATGGGGCTATTATTAAGCGCTACAAATGTGATGAATGCGGTAGTGGCTTTGTTGATTCCTGTGGTTTGAAAAAGCACATTCGCATACATACTGGTAAGTAAATTTAGAAAATTGTTTACCCTTGTGGTTTACATTGCTATGATTACCAAACTGCTTGTTTGTTTTCCAGGTGAGAGACCATATGTTTGCAATGTGTGTGAAAAAACTTTTTCAACAAGCTCAACTTTTGTTGCTCATAAAAGAATTCATACAGGAGAAAGGCCTTACAAGTGTGAGTCCTGTGATAAAATGTTCATAACAAAGTCTCATTTACTTACACACCGAAGAACCCATACTGGAGAGAAACCTTTTACCTGTACTGTTTGTAATCGCTGTTTTGCTGATGGCTCAAGTTTCCGACGGCATGAGCGATTACATACTGGGGAAAATCGTTACACTTGTATGCAGTGTGGCAGAGGTTTCCCATTGGAATCATCACTAGAAAAGCATAAACAGACTCATGTTCCAACAAGCACGTTTTCATCATATATGTATGAAAACCGTAATGACCTGAACTGCTTGAGCACTCAAAGCTGTGATGTTCAGAACAGTCGATCAACAAGAATTACTGCTTCACAAGCTAGGGAAACCTCTGACCGTAATTGTGTTGACTTATCACGTGAAATCACTGGAGATGTCCAAGTTACTAGAAATAATCTTTGTGCTGTTGCATCTCGAGAAATTGATTGTGACAATCAAAGTGGTCACACTGCAATCATGGTCACTGCCAGAGAAATAGCGTAGTCATCTTGTCAGTATTTTAAATACTGTGAGCAAGATAGAAGACAATTATACTGTTCAGAAGAGACGTCCCTTTCTGTGGTTATTTGCTCTTTTGGTTGTCACTGAATATTCTACAAAAGTTATAGACTATTCAGCTGTTTAGTTTGCCATTTGCTATATTGTTGTGATTAAATTTTAAATATGTAACTTACTAGTGAGTTTCTAAAGTTTTTCTTTCAATAGAGCGTTTTTATCATGTGCTGCAGCCCATGAACCATTACCATTACCTTTGTAAAAATGAACATTCTTATGTTTTTATATTTATAGCTGAAGTAGGACATTCTGGAGGTGACTACCCTTACCTTCCAATCCTGGACTATGAATTAGGCTATCAGAAATATTGCTGACATTTTCTTATACCTTTAACTGTAAATACACATGATAAGACTTTAAATGTACATTTTATTTTTTTTACCTGATATCATTTGCACATAGCACCAGTAAGCAGTTTATTATTCTGTTGATCAATGTGCATCTAAGTCTTCTGGACGCTTGAGTTGTTATTTAAATCATTAGATTTTGATGAAAAACAATCTATTGAAAATTAAACTAACCAATATCAACTAGTACATACTTTGTTTGGACTGGTTAATGCTTTACAGAAATATTGACTGTCAGCCACTCTTACATACTCAAATTCATACACAATCTGTCCTCTGTCCTGTAACTTTAGTTCATTGATTATTAGGTTGTGAACCACAGTTCATGCTGCATTCATTGTACATTTTACCTTTGAAATTTTGTGAGGAATATTTTACAAGACAAAGATATGATTTATGGGTAACTGTATTCTGTGATTCTATTTTAACAACTTTCGATGTTGATTTTGTTATTTTATTCTCCATACGTCATTGTGGTTATCAATAGTTTGTGTGGCTAATCTAGTATATTATATTAGTAAAATAAACTGTCTCAATGCAATTAAAGTTCTTCTGTTTCAATGATCGATAATGTGTCTGAAATTTGTTATTATGTATGACAGAAGCGGTGCCACCGTAACTGGGTTTTCTTACTAAAACGGCATGGCCTTAAATTATCAATTTTATCATGGGAAAGAGATAACATACATGCAAACAATAAAATAGTGATCATTCATAACAACCTTAACCACCAATTTATGTATATAATTAAAACAACATATATAACTTAAGAAAACATAAGTGTTGGTTCTTCCGAATCTGTTAAATGTTTTAAAAACTGCTTGAACATCAGTACAAAAAATTATCTTATATTGATGTAATTTTTATCTAAACATAATGGGATGGAGGTAGCACCATATTACTTAAAGCATTCAATTGATCTTCTGTGAAGCAGCGTCTATGCAAATGCCATTGACCAATGTGAGTCCGTTGGAAACTGCTGAGTGTGTCACGAATTGTTTTCTATAAAATTAAAACACAGAGAAAACACAAAATTCACAAAAAGGATTGATAGTTCTATGAAAAATTTACTAGATTTCATTTTAACTCACAGATATTGGGTGAGGATCATTCAGGTGGTCACCTAATATACCAATCACATCAGGGACGAAATCAGGGACATCATACGGAAAAGCTCTAACATAAGCACAGAGACCAATAATACCAGCATGGCGGGTACGTAGTTTTGATGGATCTGGTGCTTTACGGGACAAGCGAATATTGGCCTTTTCTTTAAACCTTTCCTACAAGGTAATGAAAAAATATGGTCAGAAACATAATAATATTTCTTTGGACTAGTCAATAATGATCCTTTGACTTACCATCAGTTTTAGAGGATGTGGAATAAAGTGACAATGCAACATTCCACTTAGTACTTCACCTGCTTTATGCTGAACCTCCAGCCAAGAATCATCCAGACGAAGAACAACTAAATCAATTACCTTATATAGGGATGAAAAAAAGGACAGCGTAAGACACTGACTTGTTGTCTAATAGACAAAAATCAATCACAAATGAAAAAGCCACATGCTATGGAAACAAACCTTTTCTGTCCAATCAGACTGGGAGGCAAATATAGGCATGTTTTGGAAAACTAGAACTTGAAGAAAGCCTAGACATGACACTCTCATAGCCCATGATGGGTGGTTGTCAACCTTCAGAAATAGTACATAGGTTAATATAAAACATAATTTTGATGACATAAGCAGAAACAAGAGCAGCATTACCTTATAAATTGCTTCCAGAACAACAGGAATACAACTAGGTTTAGTGAAAGCTGAGGCAAGGAGAGCTATATTTTTCTCACAAATTTGTCGAAGGTCTTTGTCCTTTGCCACATTTTCCAGAAGAATGCTAGGTTCAAGTAGTTGATAAAAACAAGGGTACATAGCAGCAGGAGAGTCCCTCAACATTTGTTGCATGCATACAGAAACTGTAAAACATACAAATTCAAACAACTCAGTTTATTATTCCTTAACATTCAACTTGGAAATCTCATTACCTTGAAATAATATCTTAACAACAAAATTGATCTTAGGATTTTATTTTGATTGAAAACTTTACCTGTTTCAAAGAGTCGTAATGCATTGTCATGTTCTGAACTACTGACTTCAACTCTCCCCAGCTGTTCAGTCACGTCATCTATGCCTACACTATTATTCTTCCCTGAAAAAATCCAGAGGATGATGAAAAAGATATAGACATCCGTTGTAACTATTGTGATTAACATAAACCTGATTATGGAGTTAGGTAATAACTTCTTATCCTACCTGCATTGCTGGAATTTACAGTTATGTTGAGAGATTTCAAAACTTCCAATTGAGGTACGACGGATGCTATGAAGTCATCTATGTGTGGTCCCAAAGTTTGATTGGCACCAGGTAATTGAAAATCAGTATGAAAAACTTTACCTAGAAGCCTGAAAAGAAATGTTTTAGGAGTCTCATCTCATTCCTAATATTTTCTTCACACCTACTGTAGACTTCAATGATAATGAGATCCTCACCTGCCCACACTGTTTCGGACATTCTTAAGGTGGTGCGAAAGATAGGGTTTCACATAATCTAAAGCACGGTGTGCCAAAGATATGACACGCCAGTTCTTCATTAACAAGATACTAGATATTAAATCAAGTCTCCTACACAAAAGAGGAACAGCATGTTAATAATGGTGTCAATCAATGTTACTTACGCTTACTAAAGAAATGTACTAACCGACATCCAAGGACAGAGGCATCTTCGCGCAATGGATCATCCATCAATATTTCTATTAACCAATATTGAGTAAATGGATCACGTTTCCGCTGCAAATACCGGATTTAAAGAGTTTTTGCTTTAAAGAAGCCACATTATAAAAAGAAAAAGAAACGAGAAAGATTATGGTATGGTTTATTACCATGCTTGGAATCAGGCTGAGGGTACGATCATCCACTACACACAAATTCTCATGAGCTGCCACAATAACTGGAGCTAGCCAATCCCAAAGGGCCACCAACTTATCGTATGACCAGCGCTTAGTTCCATGAATTATACCTAGTATTAGAAAAATAAAGTAAAACGTAAACAAACAGAAGAATATGTGTACATAAAAAGTTGGTTATTTCATAGATACATAATCACCTGCTAAAAGTGCAAAGAGGAACATCTGTTGGGTTTCCAGTTTCTGATCCAAGAGACTCTCAATGTGTGGTTGGAAAAGTGGTAGATACTTGTCTCCCGTATTACGGAAGAGTTTACTAAACAACACATAACAGTCATCAAAGGTCGACTTTTCTAATGCCATATAAGACACAAGAGAGGCAACATTCTTTTCGTTTTGAAAAAAGGCATCCACTTCTTTCTCATCATCTGGTAAAATTCGTTCTGGATCATCAAATGGTGGCTGCTTAGTATTTGGACTAGGAACTTTAATTTCTCTAGATATCCAAAAAATAAGAATAGTTAGCAAAAAGTAACAATTTAGATTAGGATTTCTAAATTTTTATCACTGTAAAATTTGAAACACTTACTCTGGCCATTTGATGTAACCAAGATGTTCTTTGTGGATAAAATTTAATCCATCCCAATCTTTATTTGATGATGGACACACACTCACGTCGTACTGAAGCCAAGAACCATTTTTTCTATTATCACCTGTCCCTTTTGGACCATCGGGCGGAAATACTGATGAGCACTTCAAGGTGACAAACTTTGTCTCCTGTTTTTGTTGTTGTAAAATCATGGCTAAACCAAGTGGAGCAGCCTACATATCCAAACAGTTAAAATATTACTTAAGATTTTGTTTTAATGATCACTAAGAGACAAGAAAAAATCAGCTACCTTTCGAATATGAATGTTGTCACTAACTAAGCACTGGAGTAAGCATTTAACAGCGGTGGCTGAGGCTCTCTCTTTAAGGGTGTAAATGAGTCTCCTCAAACATCCTATGGCTAAATATGAATGTCTCCAATGCCTGAAGAAAGGGAAATAGAAATGAAGATTGGAAAGAAAATGTAAAAGTACAATATAAAATCATAAAAACACAACCAGTGCACCAAGGCTTAGCCAAGGCCATATTATTGTGACAGCCATCAAGTCATAGTAGTTACGCTGAACATATTAAAATTTTCCTGCAGTACTTACAATGTACCAGATTCTGTGGCACTAACTAACTGCATTTGCAAATCATGCCACTTTTGAAGGCGCTTTACATTGGATTTAGTTTGTTCCTGGATGATTGACACTAGGTAGCTACGGTCAATTAATGGCTGTTTTGTTTTGTAGCCTACACAACATAACATCAAAATAGACTCCTGCACCTGGTCTGACACCTTTGGAAAAAGGTAATTAAAAAAATGCTCATCACGACAAATGAAAAGTATTACAGAAAGGATAATGATGGAATTTGCTATTAAAGTAATGTACCTCTCGCTGAACATTTTCAGTCTGGCCAGAAAGCATTGCTTTTGTTATATCTCCAATTTTTCTGATCACAGAGAGTTTTTCAGTTGGCTTGGAATTAACCAAAGCTACCCACAGTTCACTTGACATCTTCCAATTGTAAAGGCAGCTTAGCCCAGTCATAACATACAGAGTACCCTAAAAAGAAAAAACCCACAAGAACAAAACAATACATGAAAACAATACATGTAATCAATAAAAATTTGTAACAAAACAAAACAAAAATAGCAATAGGTACAGCAACAAATACCTTAAAAAGTTCATGCTGCTCCACGCTGTCAACTTTCAAGTTGGACAAAAGATACGGTTGCAGTAAGTTTTGCACAAGGGCTCCATTATAGTGATCTTCAAATTCATCTAATAAGTGTTGCGCCCAAACTCTTACCTTTATGTTCAAAGTAGATTTCATTAATGACAATCACTAGTTAAAATTGTATTAACCCACAAGGAGATTTACCTTGCTGTAATGACTTGTGGCAAGTTTCAGTATGCATAGCAATCCTCGAGTGTGTGTTGAGGTAAGAGGTGTGGCAAAGAAAGCACAACGCTTAATAGCATGCTCATTGGCTCCATAAAGTAGAGTTAAGCGTGGAAGATTGGGAAGTGACATAGGATCTCTTTCCCAATGGGCCATGGATCGGTAAGTTCGCTCTTGCTTGACTGAAAGAAAAAGAAGTTTCCTCCAAATCTGCACAAAGACCAAGCAAAGTAATTATTTTTAGGAAAACAGGCAACATAAAGGAATAAAGCAAATTATGATCTTTGCGAAAGCTGATTAAGACTCTAACATACCTCAATCAAGACACAACAGGATGTAGTATCATCTTCAGAATTAATGAGTAATTTTTCCTGCAAACGTTCCATGAGAGCTATCAAAGAGTGGCGCATATTAGAACCATCAATCATTGTAATCTCTCCTTTTAAACCAGTTTCGACTCTAAAACCCTTCAGGTCAGCAACAAAGGATTCATCAAATTGTAGAGGTGACTCATTCCAGAATGGCAAAAGGAGCTGACATTCCAGCACAGACTTTGTTATGCGGAGGGCTTGTTGGAGATTTTCCCTAAATATTCACAAAAACAAAACAAAAATCAATTATAAATGAAGTTAATTGAAAGGATTAGATCAAGGATGCAAAAAGATTTTGGTGAAAAGAAGTATACTTTGTCACTTTGTCACTGTCCATGATAAAATTATTAATGGTTTGGATTTCAGCAGGCAAGAACTTGTTGATTAACTTTTGGATACAGGAAATAGCTTCTTCATCTGGAATAATCCACTCTGCTTTTATCATTTTGACAGGGACTGACTTGCCCCACTCCTGATAAAAACAAATACAATATGAAAATAAATTTGTGAAATTTAAAATTATAGAACTAAGAGTAATACTCTCCCCCACTCACTCGAATGTGAAGATGAGCTCCTGGTGGGGAGTCATAAGGTGCCTCAGAGCTCCGGAAATTAGAAATGACCATTTTATTGGCCAAAGTTATGATTCGTTCCCAAATTTGAACAGCTAGTGTGTGGCCTTCAAGGTTTTCCAAATGAAGAGTGGCTTCAAGTACTTTGTTTAAAACTGGCATATAAGGAATCAGTTTGTTCAGAGGCCCCATGGCTAACAACTGCAAAGAATAACATAAAATGCAAAAAAATTCACTTAACTATTTTTTTTTTGAAAAAAAAAATAAAAAAATATATAGATGATCAAGACTAGAAAGCATACATCTTTTAGTAATCCCAGATGGTGCATTAGTTCACTACTTAATGTTTGTTCAGATTTAATGTTCTCTGTTTCAGTAATATTCAAAATTGCTTCAGTAACTGATGGCAACAAAATTTTCCATGTCTCTTCAGCATTTACATGCACAAAAGCCTCAACTATGGGACTAAGCATTGGTCCAGGGGATATATTATCAGTCACAAAATGATGCAGCTTGTTGAGGGCAGCCTGCAATGAAAATAAAATAAAATTTGCATGAAAATATCTGCAATTACAATAACAGAATTTTTACTAAGGGCAAAACAGAAAAAAAAAGCATACTTTGAAAAATTCGGGAGGTGTTTGAACAAGGGTCAGACGAAACACCGACACTGTCATAGTCTGCACCCTTATATCAAAAGAAACAAGTGTTGATGATGAAGAAAAATGAACCAGTGACAGAACACGGTCTACCATCAACATAAGACAGTCTTTAAATTCTGCAGTTGAACGGCACAGTTCTTCCTCTTCCTAAAGACATACAAAATGAGTATGAGTGTAAAACTTGAATTTTGTAGGAATTACATAGGAGGCAAAAAAGGGGCATTACCTGTGTCATATTAGGGTGCAACCCAATTTCTTTGGAAGAATCAATTAGTGGCACAAACTTCAAAAGTCTCTCCAGAATTAAAATTGTGCATCGTGCTTTCATTGGGTCATTAAAGTCAACCATAGGTATAATAGTGGTCAACAGATTTGTGACCTGCAAGGGACCTTCTGGATACCCTAGGCGAGCACCTTCAATCATTGGTCGCATGACAGCACTTAAACTCGCCAGAGCCGCAGAAACTCGTAGAGGCTCTGTCTCACTTGTAATTGCAGTCATCAATCTGAAATTAAATGTACAATATGACAGCATTTATCTCACAAAACAGTGTTGCAGAGTCTTCAATCATCTAATATGTTATAAACAGATTAAACTACCTCTCTATAATAGGGGGGATGATAATTGCAGGACGCAACCAAGCCAAACAAAAGAGAACCCTTTGAAATGCACTCGTTAGGGATGCAATATGTCCAATAAGAACTTGGTTCACAATTGGGCACATGGACTCAACAAAGGCAGTTATATCATCTTCAGTCAGACATTTTTCCTTCGGAATAGGCGTCAGCCATTTGAGTTCTTTTTTTCGTTCACTGTAGAGGGTTTACAGACATAAATTTAACATTTCTGTTAATCTGTTCAAAATCAATCAAAATATACAACACACTTTTAAACTTACTAGAAAAGTCGTTTGACAAAAGCGTCAGGTAAAGAAAATACAACATTCCTAAGTTTATTAGCAGCCACCCAACTCCCAGTGTTTGCAGGATTGAAGTAGGACTCTACAGCTCTCAGCATATCAGTGAGATGCTTCTGAGCAGAGCTTCCACCACCCTAATCAGACAACAGGAAAAAGAAACAAAAGAAAACTTAATAGGTACATGCTCTAAGGCAAAATTTGGAAGGAAACAAAATAGGTTTTAACTAACCAAACAAGCAATAATCCAAAGTGAGGAATGCTGAATGTCAAGGCTTTCAGAATATGGGGACCGAGGTACAACAGCAGACTTGTACAGAACAGGAAGTTTGAGACTTCTCATGATGCGAGTAAACATAACGGCCACATGCGGTTCCCAGTCAACACGGCCTACATTGCGTTTGGCTAGTCTTGCCATAAGCGCCATTAAGTTCTGAAAAATTATTAATTTTAGTACAGTCAAAAAGTTTGAGTTTTTTTTTAAATGAGAAGATTAATTAATAGATAGAAAGCTTCTAGCATGATTACATGATTCACAGTGGCTGAGTTATTACAAGAGTCCCACATTGAAAGCAAGTCATTCATCCACAGTAGGTAGCCCTGTCCCTTCTCTGCATGATGAGGCATGGTTGGCAAGAACAGACACAACTCATTTAAGTGGGTGGACAAACTCTTCTTGTCAAGGGGCGATATAAGAGGCATAATAGTATCCAGAATTTGAGCAGTGGACTCCACAGGGAAAAATCTGGAATGAAGGTGTAGTTAGAATAATTAAATCAAAACTTATTTTTTCCCTGGCATTATGTAGAATAATGATTGTAGGCATGAAAGATAGCACAGAATGCCACTAGTATATCACTCACTTGTTAACACTTTTGATAAATGTGTGCAGTACTTCCAAGAACTCTCTGTAACACAAGAAAACATAGAAAGGATCCACTCACATTTTCCATTAAGTCCAATTCCCTTTAGGTTCCAGCATACATCGGGTATATTTTCAATAGATCAGAGAATTCCTTACCCTCCATAGTGTAGTGCAACTTACCTGGGGAAGAAGCGAACAGGCTGCTTAACAATACGCCTATAAAACTCATACAAAGGTTGCCAGGGCAATTGAACATCCTGAGGAGATAGGAGTTCTTCATGCCTGAAAAGTGATGACAAATAAAAATTAAAGAGCGAATATTTGCACGGGCACAGGACCATCTGAATCTGAACTAGAATTACTTGATCAGTGTGAGAAGTGTCATAATGAGCTCTGAGGCAAGAGCTTCCTCGGTTCCAGGCATAACAATTGTGTCAAAGAGTAGCTTGACCAATGCAGCATGATCTTTCTTGGAAATGCGCAACCCATAAACACTTGTGAACCTGAAATAAATAAAAAGAGGTATACGCTATATTCATTAAAGCAGACAGAAGTCTGATTGCTGGGGTGATTGTCCTGTTGTTGTACAGGGGAATCCTCGCCTGCAAAAATAACACAACTGTGTGGGAACTGTGCCAATTCACAAATAGAATGTGCCTTGAAGGATTTAGATTGAAAAATAAAATAGTATAGAGTCATTCACCTAGAAGATGGTAATCATTACCAGAAAAACATGCACAGGGTGAAACAAACTGTTCTGAAAGTATCTGTCAAAAATGACTTTTAACACATTCTACAGGTTTCAAACAATGAACATAATAAATTATAACTTACTTGTTAAGGCGTCCCGCCCAATAACTGGTTGCTGCACCGCCATAGACAATGGCTTTACCCAAATTCACTTTAATTTGGTCAAATATTGCTTGAGATTCGTCGTTGAACTTGTCAGAATCAAAGTATGGCAGAAGTCTGTCTAATTTTTTTTCTTTCTGGTACCAGAAAGAGTCCATTTCATCAGCAGGCGGACAATCCGCCATCGTGATCAGTCAAGACAGTCAAGGTTTTCACGTTAAAAGAATCACTTCTATCTAGTGTCACCATCAAAACGAATACCGCAACTCATCACACATCACAGAAGTCCATCAATCGCCGTCTCACCCCGGCCTCACAATCACAAACTCATTCTCCTCGCCCGAATCCGAACCCGAACCGTAAACAACTGTGCGTTCCACAAGCTTTTTGTTGTTGTGGTCAGATCATGGTCGTGACAGACGACATCTCAACTTGTGTTTTGTTTTGTGTTTGAGTTGAGACGGAGACATAGGTTAGGTTGATCAGTGCGCGTTGAGGATTCGGCTTTCCTTATTGGACAATACTGTCGGTACTGTTGTTGTCCGCTGGTGGCACAATTATCTGCCTAACTACGGTCCTTTCTGTTGTGTGGATTCACTTGTGAAGTGGTGTGAAGCTCCTCGCACCTCTTTAAGCGGGGATGCCGAACTCTTTATGACACTCGAGTTGCCTTTGCATTACCGTCCGATCGCTTTGACCATTCAAACACAAGATGCCGGAGATCAAGATAATCCCGCTGGGCGCTGGGCAAGATGTAGGAAGAAGTTGCATCTTACTCAACATCGGAGGGAAGAAGATAATGCTGGATTGTGGAATGCACATGGGTTATCAAGATGAACGCAGATTTCCTGACTTCTCATTCATTGCTCAAGAAGGTCCTATCACGGGGTACATTGATGCAATAATAATCTCCCATTTTCATCTTGATCATTGTGGAGCACTTCCTTATTTGACAGAAATGGTCGGCTACAACGGACCAATCTACATGACTCACCCAACGAAAGCTATAGCTCCGATTTTGCTTGAGGACATGAGGAAAGTATCTGTTGAACGGAAAGGGGAGAGCAACTTTTTTACCTCACAAATGATAAAAGACTGTATGAAGAAAGTTATTGCTGTTACGTTGCATCAGTCAGTTATGGTTGACAGTGACTTGGAAATAAAAGCCTACTATGCTGGACATGTATTAGGTGCTGCTATGTTTTGGATTAGAGTCGGCAATCAGTCTGTAGTTTATACAGGAGATTACAACATGACTCCTGATCGTCACTTGGGAGCTGCATGGATTGACAAGTGTCGCCCAGATGTCCTAATAACCGAATCTACCTATGCAACCACTATCAGAGATTCCAAGCGATGCAGAGAACGAGACTTCCTCAAGAAAGTTCATGAATGTGTGGAGAGAGGAGGAAAGGTCCTAATTCCAGTATTTGCTCTTGGGCGAGCTCAAGAATTGTGTATCCTATTAGAGACTTACTGGGAAAGAATGAATCTGAAAGTTCCCATATATTTTGCTGTAGGTCTAACTGAAAAGGCTAACAATTACTATAAGATGTTCATTACATGGACAAATCAAAAGATAAGAAAAACATTTGTACAGCGGAATATGTTTGACTTCAAGCATATCAAACCTTTTGACAAGACTTTTATCGATAATCCTGGTGCTATGGTTGTTTTTGCTACTCCTGGCATGTTACATGCTGGACTCTCTCTGCAGATTTTTAAGAAATGGGCCCCAAATGAAAACAACATGGTGATAATGCCTGGATTTTGTGTACAAGG
Organism: Frankliniella occidentalis; assembly: GCF_000697945.3. Classification (NCBI taxonomy): domain Eukaryota; kingdom Metazoa; phylum Arthropoda; class Insecta; order Thysanoptera; family Thripidae; genus Frankliniella; species Frankliniella occidentalis. The sequence continues at coordinate 2,018,711 of NW_026267161.1, forward strand.
AACTGTGGGTCACAAAATCTTAAATGGTGCTAAAAAGGTAGAGATAGAGAACCGACAAGTTGTGGAAGTTAAAATGTCAGTGCAGTATATGTCTTTCTCTGCTCATGCTGATGCAAAGGGAATTATGCAGCTGATACAGTACTGTGAACCTCGCAATGTTTTGTTGGTTCATGGAGAAGCTGCAAAAATGGAGTTTTTGAAGGAGAAGATTAAGCAAGAATTTAATTTGGACTGTTTTATGCCAGCTAATGGTGAAACATGTGTCATCCAAACACCGCACAGAATTCCTATAGATGTTTCTCTTCCACTTTTGAAAGCCGAGTCAGTGAAATACAATGCCCTGCCTCCTGACCCCAAAAGACCTCGCATTATTCATGGTGTTCTGGTCATGAAGGATAAGTCTACTTGTTTAATGGATGTAGATGAGGCTTGTAAAGAGGCAGACATTAGCAGACACATGGTGCGTTTCACATCAACTGTGAGACTGGAAGATTTTGGGCCAGCTGGAAGAACAACTGACAAGCTGCTGCTTCATGTCCAGGAGAAGCTTAAAGGCTGGAATGTTGTATATCAAGAAGGAAATATTTCTATTGAATCAGTGCTTGTAAAGGTTGAAGGTGCAGATGATGAGACTAAAACTGTTTATGTCTCATGGACTAATCAAGATGAAGAGTTGGGAAGTTATATTCTTGAACTGATCCAGACAATGGGAAATTAAGTTACCTTGAAACCATTCCCAAGGCCTGAGTAAGTTTTGTAATTGTTACAGAAGTGTGGTGTGAAGTGACACCTCAATGTGACTGTGATAGTGCTTCAACAGTGGAATGATTGTTTGAAAATGAAAGAAGCTTTGTACCTTGAACCTTTTGCCCTTTAGTAGGCAGCTTTTGAACTGTCATTCAACACTTTCTCTAAATATTTGTTTTGTTAATATTACTTGTACGCTGTATTATCTAGGGTTGGCAATAAAGATCATTGTAAGATTACCTGATGTTTTATAATTCAGATTCATTCTGAGGATACTGCCTGAAATTTTACATGTACTACAAATTTTAATATATGGAAAAACAATTATGGGAAATAACAGTTGAAATTAAAGCAGATGCTTCAAGTGTTCTTCGTGCTCCTTAGCAATCTTTGCCCTCACTTCACGAAGCTTCTGTTGGTTGCCAGGCCCGTTCACTGTTAATAGAAACACATCTTTAGTTACTTCAGTCTTGGGTTTTTACAACAAGCTCGAGAAAATGTGGCTTACAGGCAGATGACATCCAGATGAAGAATGGAAGAGTTGCGGCATATCCAATAAGACCCCACCTCCACCTCCAGTTGGCGTGCTTCAAATGCATTTTCCATGGAAACGCCATTAGTCTTGCAGTATGGGTGTATGGATACTCCATGGGCCTCTCTGGGAGCTTTGGGGTCGACATTTTACCTAAAAAATATTAATAAACAAACCTATTTAGAATACTGACAAGACGAATGAAAGGCCAAGTCAATAATCAAGACTGTAATGGCGAATCTTAGTACATTCATGAGTTCAGAACATTGACAAAATAATTTAAGGTTAGGAGCCTTGACAAGTGAATTGGATTATACAACTGAAGTAACAAGACGAATGAAGCGAATCTATAAAAGGGACATCGAGAGGATTTACTTGAAAACAGGATCGTGAATAATCAATACTGACGATGAAAAGAAAATCAATCACGACTCCAAACGCAAAGTTGTGTCCCGTCTCCCGACATGAGCAACCAACTCACTTGGAGAGCGAGAACAACCCTCACAATTTCAAAATGTACACTGCGCAGAGAAAAGAAACTTGCCGGCAGACAATATTTTCTGCAGGAGTTAAGGATTACCTGATAAATGGAACTGAAGACCTTCAAAGCCGTAACAGAGGAGTAGCACGGGCACGGGCAGCAGACAGCACCTCTTGTCCCACTGCGGAGGTCAAAGAGTGGTCAATGTTTCGAAAAGGCGTTATTTTAGCTTTCTTGGCAATTTCGCATAAACATCGCCGTACAGTTTCTCATAGGTTTCACATCTCCCTTCTGCGTTCGGGCAAGAACAATAGAGTGGGGAGGACTGCCGAATCCCACCTCCCGGCGGCCCGCCGATGGCACCCAAGCGCTACACCCCCTCAGCCCGCGGGTTGCCTAGATCGCAGGATAGAGGGGTTACTTTGCCGGCGCGCAGTGCATTCTTATGGGAAAACGGCCGACTTTGAGGATCGCTCCTGAGTTATTTTGGAGGTGCAGGAGGGTCGAAGTGTTTCTAAATGGTCTTAAATACACAGAAGACCTACTCTGAGTCGAAAAATAATGTCAGAGTAGACTCGTTAATATAAATATATCGAAAAATACAAAAGTTGGCCGGAGTGTTGGAATTTGCTGATTTTGAGGCGATGGTGTAGAGGCAAATGGAAAGCTATCGGCTTTATCGAGGGTTTATCTGAAAGTACGTTTCAATGCCTTTAAATTGAACCCATTGCCGTATTTTTCGGATAGCTCATTTTTGAACAGCAGCCGATTTAAAAAGCGCCAAAATGTACGAAATCAACCTTTTCTTAAATCGACTTGTACAAAGGTATTACTCAACGCAAATATATAAAATTGGTATCAAAAGAAAGGCAATCAATCCTACTTTCAGGGCCTCATTCGTTAAATACCATACCTTGTCATACATTTCTTCACCAGCGTCGAAAATAAGTGCTCTGCAAAACCGCGCCGGCGCGGCTACGCAGGGGTACGCGCCAAAACTAGTGTAGCGCATGACTTAAAACTATGATTGGTGACGAAAAGTATGTTAAGATACGGTATTTTACGAATAAGGCCCTGAAAGTAGGATTGATTGCCTTTCTTTTGATACCAATTTTATATATTTGCGTTGAGTAATACCTTTGTACGAGTCGATTTAAGAAAAGGTTGATTTCGTACATTTCGGCCCTTTTTAAATCGGCTGCTGTTCAAAAATGAGCTATCCGAAAAATACGGCAATAGGGTCAATTTAAAGGCATTGAAACGTACTTTCAGATAAACCCTCGATCAAGCCGATAGCTTTCCATTTGCCTTTACACCATCGCCGCAAAATCAGCAAATTCCAACACTCCGGCCAACTTCTGTATTTTTCGATATATTTATATTAACGAGTCCACTCTGACATTATTTTTCGACTCAGAGTAGGTCTTCTGTGTATTTAAGACCATTTAGAAACACTTCGACCCTCCTGCACCTCCAAAATAACTCAGGAGCGATCCTCAAAGTCGGCCGTTTTCCCATAAGAATGCACTGCGCGCCGACAAAGTGACCCCTCTATCCTGCCATCTAGGCAACCCGCGGGCTGAGGGGGTGTAGCGCTTGGGTGCCATGTTGGATCGAGATCCGGCAGTCCTCCCCACTCTATTGTTCTTGGTTCGGGCCTGTTCGTACTTTATTTACCTTTTTAATAACAATCACTGTTGTTATTTATTGTTTCTACTACTTCTTCAAAAACTAGCGTTTTTGTTGTTGTCATTGAAAACTTATCTGCTTAGAAGACTGCTGTCAGTAAGTAGTTTTTGTAGTTATGATTCATTGATGTCATTATCTACTGCTCAGCCTTAGTTTAGTTTAATCTTGCGTCCAAAACTCAGCCTTATGGTCTATTTATTCATGTTAGAGAACATATTAGGACCACTCTGTCGAAAACTCTAGTTCAACATGGCTTGGTCGGGAAGCATAAACTGGGATTCAGAGCACGAGACAACTATCAGAAATACTCAAGGAACTCTTGCAAGAGCTTCACAGAGCATTGCACGGTCTACTCAAATTGCTGTGGAAACTGAACAAATCGGGTAAGCAATTTATTTTCATTTTTACAATACCAATGCATTTTAACTTATATTTACATACACAACAATTTTCTTTTCAGAACGGAAGTTGTTGGCAAACTTGGCCAACAACGTGAAACACTCTTGCGAGCTCGTCAGAGAGTAGCAGACACTGATGCAGAACTTAACAGAGCTGATGCCATTATGCGAAAAATGGCTTGTGCAGTTGTATCTAACAAGTTGATTTTGATTCTTATCATTCTTATGGAGGCTGCTATACTTGCAGCTCTTGTTTATTTGAAATTCTTTAAGAAGTCAGACTAAGTTGTTTTACTTGAGGTTTGTTTCTGGTAATTTCCTGTTTTTAGGTGGACCCACAATAGCTACCGTCAGTTTTCTGTCAGCTCATTTCATTCCACTACACATAACTCTTCTGCAGCGCTTACGCAGAGGAGCGGAAGTGAAGTGTAGGGAAGTGAGCTTATGGGAGCTACGGTAGGACCACCTTTCTACTGGATAAAAGTCAGCACATTCATTTAAGTTATCAATGAAACGCTTTGCTATCTTCCATTGAGACTGGAAAGTGTATTCATATCACACTTTCTCTTTGCCTTATTCTTTCCGCATCAGCCCTACTTGGTAGTCTACTTCAGATTGGAAGAATGAAGGGGTCTGTGATCATGCTGTGATAATATTCAGTGACATTGTAGAAATATATTTATACAAATGACCGTAATTAAGAATTCAAATTTATTTAATATTTCTAATTATAAAAATATGTTACAAAGTTAAGCTGAGTTACAAGTCAACATTAAAAGTCTCTGCCGCATTCTCAAAAATCAAGTTATCTGAAAACTTTAATTGTGCAGAGGATTTAAAATGTTCAAATACACATATCTGTAAGAAAAAAAAAAGAGTAAGTTTCTATGATGTATCTCAATTATTACTTGTGCTCAAAGGAAGGTTGGCTATGTAAAACTTTACCTGATTTGGCCCTTTAACAAATAGGGGAGCTGGAGCAAAGAGAGTGCGGATTGGTCCAATTGAAGAGTACCGTCCTATATTAAATCCATTAATGAAAACTATTCCTTTGCCCCAACCTCTCATGTCAAGGAAGGTATCTACTGGTTCATCAATTTCAAGTGTGAATTTGAGAAACACAGGTCCCTCCAAAATATTTGTGGTTGGTGACCAACCTGAAAGGCTGATTAAACCATATTTAAATGAAGAAGGCAAGGCAACTGTTTACTGACAAGTTTCAGTATTACCTAGATAGTTAAAGGGGCTTACCTATTCACCCATTCTCCTTTGAACTGCAAAGCATAGATTATAAAATCTTCAACAGTTTGGCCATCTATATTTATTTGACTAGCTTCAAGTCCTCTACATTGGTTAAAATCTGTAGACAGCTTTCCATAATTATTCCTGCTCCAATTTTCAATGATAACATCTACAGTGCTTGTTGAAGATTGTTGAACTTGAAGATCCAAAGTATTGTTAGCAGGCCTAAAATATTTTAAGATATAAAAACAATATTAAGTAAACTCATTAATTTATCTGTATAACAAGGTACAGGTATGATCAGCTGATCCTAAAAACTCACTCTGTGCACCAATAACCAAAGTTGTGGAAATCTTGAATAGAATTAAGAGGATGTGATTTTAAAGTATTGTCAACAACTACAATTGCGGATCCCTTTATAGTCCCTGTGATCTTGAGGGTAGAACCAGGGTTTAAAGGCTGATTCTGTTTCCTGTAGACAATGTAACCATAATTTTGTCCACTTCCCTGATTAACTTTGAGCTGCTCCATGTACACTGGTTGTTGCAAGATCTCAATATCTTGTTTATTCTGTAATCCCAATCCAAAGTTAGAGGGGAAACAACACTACTAGCTCCTTTGGGTGTTCAACAACTTACAACTTGCATCAGTAAGGTGTTCCAATCAATGAAATGTGGTGAACTTAAAGGTGGGTGTGCAACTTTTTTTGTTTCTGAAGGACGGTCAACTTTTTTTAGAGCTACTTTCTGATACTTTTCCAGAAGCTCGCAAGTTGCATCATACTTTTCTGTGTAATCACCTGCCTCTGTTAATGGTGCATCATAGTCTGAAAATTTAATATAAAGTTAAAAAAGAATTTTTAAAAAATGAGAAGGTAAAGGAGGGTTGAAAGAACTTATTCATGGTCAGAACCTACCATATGATGAAATGTCTGGAAGAAAATAAGGAAAAGACTTGTACACATTACCACCGTTCATAAACCCGAAGGTGGTTCCTCCATGAAACATATAAAAGTTCACTCCTGATGGATATTTAAGGATATCTTCCAGCACAGTTTTAAAGTCTGAAAAGGGGTTCACAAGTTAGCATGATAACACTTTGTATGTAGTTGATGTTTCCTCAAACTGCAAACTAATTAGATTCTGAATCTGTACTTACCCTGCAAAGACATTCCATGGTGAGATTCACCCCAGTGATCAAACCAACCAGTCCAGAACTCCATCACCATAGCTGCCTTGTCTGGCTGAAATGTTTTGAGTATATCCAGCTCAACTGAAGCATTCACATTAAAGTTCGCCACCTCAAGCACTAACAAAAAACGTAAATGACGTTATTTTCCAGTAAAGAAGGTAGTTTTCACAAAAATGTAGCTGGCTCACCTCCGCGTATTGCTCCATATTCTTTTCCCTTAGAGGGAGTATCAGAGGTGAAATACAACTCTTGAAGACCAGCTTTTTCAAACATTCCTTTAAGTGCTACTAAGTGTGCAATATCTGTCTCTTTGTCAACTTCCTTTGTATTTCCATACTCATTTTCAACCTGCAATGTTTAAAATATGTCAAAATTCAGAAAAGAAGATCAAAGGGCAGTACAATGTAAAAACTCTTACCTGGAATGCAATAATTGGGCCTTCACCAGTAGAAAACTGATAATTTTTCAGGATGGGAAGAAGTCGATTGAAGTACCTCTCCACTTTTGCCATGTATTTTGCATCATTTGTCCGAACTTTTATAGTAGGGTCTTTGAGGAGCCAGCTGACAAAAGCACCTTGTGGAATTAAGTTTTGAAATGCCAAATGGCCAAGAGGAATGGAGCAGTTGCCTACTTACCTTGGTAAACCACCAAATTCCCATTCAGCACAAATGTAAGGTCCTGGACGCAGAATTGCTAGCAGATCCTCTTCCTTGGCAATTCTAAGGAAAGTGCGGATATCGAGAAAGGGTGACATATCCTCACCACCATCACCAAAATCGAATACACCATCATATGGCTCATGAAGGTTCCATGGTACGTAACTATTTTTAAAAATATGTCAGAGAACTTAATTAAATAATTAAGACTGAGAAAAGCTGAAGTAAACCTGTTTTAGGGTTATTAGAGGTATTTACGTTTCAACAGCTACAAATCCTGCTGCTCTGAGTTTTCGAAGGCGGTCTCTCCAGTACTGTGGGTGCACTCGGAAATAATGAATGGAACCACTGTGAAGGGAGATTACTTTTTTGTTCAAGGTAAAGTCCCTCTTTTCGGCTTTCAGCCCCTCTGATACTCCCCCATCAGTGTAGTACTCATAGACGGTTGGTGGGCCTATTATGGTTTATACATATAAAAAAAATTGTGTGTATTAACGTATGTTATGGCATTTACAAAAAGTACAATATAAGAGCAGAGAAGTTCACTCCGGGACTACTACCCTATCCTCTCCCGCTATGGAGGAGGAATAGAGGTACAGCCATCTGTGAAAAGAACACTTGCTGGGCGGAAAAAAAAGAGACATACTGAGAGATAGAAATGGAAGAAAGAAACCTCGCATCGTACCTGCCATCCTGGAAAAGGCCGAGTTTCTCAATGACGTCCAAAAGGAATCACTGTCGTTCTGGATCACACATACAGATAAGGGGGGGATGTCACAACGGAATATTCGGACAAAGTACCTGTTGCTAACCGAGTCCTAACCTAATCCTATGTTTTGTTGACTATCTTAAGACTATCTTTGCCGGCTGCAACCATTTCCGGCCTCATCCGAAAACTCTTCACCTACTAAACAACACACTGACACCCCGTAAGTGAGACTCAAGGGTGAGACAGAGATAGGACGAAGAGTTTTCGAACGAGCCCTCCGATAAGGACATCCGGCGCCGATAAGGACATCCGGCGCTTAGTTCAAATCGTTCAAATGCGGGGAAGGCCGCAATCTCAAGCCGTAACTTCCACAACATACCCGACATACCTTTCGTTTCTTTTGCCACGAGTGGTCCAAGAATGTACCCCCCCGCCACAAAGGCGAGGACAATCAAGACCAAAACTGCGATACTTAGCAACCACTTGATCAAGCTGCGAACAGAGAACACAAAATACACACGGTTTAAAAAAAAATACCACAAAGTACTAGTAGCTTTAGTTACTTTATGGGAAACGCAAGCGACTGATAGGACTGGTCCACTTTTTGTAGCAGAGCTTAATGCCTTAGATTGATGTAGAAAAGTCGTGGTATAGGACTTCGGTTCTATTTATTTTCAGAAATGTTATTTTTTGTATTAAGGTGGGGGGGAGGGGGGGTAAACTAGCTTTGCCCCCCCCCCCCATCACCAAAGTTGTGGAAATCTTGAATAGAATTAAGACCGCCTCAAGGCGCTAGGGCGGGCCGCCGTCTGCACACGGATGCTCGCCGGGACGGCCTACCCACCGCGTCGCAGGCGCTGTTCCATTGTAAGGCGTCGCCACGGGAATCGTTTATCGCGCACGTTTCTGCTGCGCTCGCGCTACAACTTTCTTTTATGCGGAGCATTATTTTTCACTCCTCGCTATAGGGAAGTCCACAAGAGTAGAGCATGCAAAGGCTGGGCGAAAGGAAGAGGGGCGGGCGGTTTGTCCCAACGAGTCGCATAAGTTTCTTACTTGCAGGCCAGGCAGCAGACGTTACACATGGTGGCGTGAATGTGGTGTGTCCGGCGCGGTGGTGGAGAGGGTGTGCCGCGTGTGCACGGCCACCAGAGTGTCTTGTCGTGCGCGACGGCGGCGCTAGCGAGTCCCGGCCCCCGCTTTATCTAAGGGGGCGGATCAAGTGGGTTGGATCATCACAGATACTAGATGATGACCGATCAAATAGATACGGGTCGAAAACAACACGCAATATAACTCGCCAGTTACCTACATTTCCTTATCGGCGATTTAATCCTCGCATGTATAATAGCGCCTGTTACTACGCGACGCGCGCGGCCATGCACCGGAGAGGTTCCTCGCGCGCGGCTGCCGCCACAGAGGCGTTTAACCACTTGGGGTTGTCGCGGCCGTCCGCGCGGCAAACGACAGATAACGCCCTTCGGTCGCGGCGCGCGCCTCGGCCGGGCATGACAGCTGTTTGCTAATCATCACAAATGCGACAACCGCGCGAGGCGTATTGTACTGCAAGGCTTGCGCCCCCCCCCCCTCCCTCCCGCAGCCCACCTCACCGCACCGCGCGACCATTCGCGCTGGGAGGGGACCGAGCGGACTATGGTCCTTTGACCGAGTGCACCCACAAATGGCTTCGTTTCTTTCATTTGCAACGATGAACCACGCGGGCGTATCAGAGCGAACGCCGCAGTGTGGCGGGGTTGCACAGCACACCCTCTTGGACCGCAGGTACCTGCACTCAAGGCGTTCGTGTTTCTCCGTTAGTTGGATACTTGTCCCCGAACCTGGGTGAAGTTTGCAGCATGATTTGGCTTCAGGGAGGGTGATGAGACGCCGGCGGAGAATGCAAAGCCTCCTTTTGACAATGTCAACCACCTATTAAAAAACACTGAACATGTCATACGACGCTCTACAATTTATTCATTTAAAAAAAAGGAAAAACCGACATCTGTTTAACACTATGAAGAGTTTAAAAATTTAAAAAATAAAAAGGACACACTTGTCTACAAAAATTTCATTGCCAGGTTGTCATCTATGCACCAATTAAATAGTTTTATTAAAATCACACATTTTGAAGCTGTTGGTGTCTAATCTCACCTCATCATTTGGGTTCTTCTTTCTTGAATTTCTTTGCTTGAGGTGTTTCACAATTATCAGATTTCGACTCTGCTGAGCTGCTTGCTTGAGTGTTATTTGCCCTCTTGAGCCAGTTCATCATAAGAGGATTAACAGGCTTTGGGTTCCTTTTAAAATAAAGAAAAAGAGTTATATCAATGTTTAAATAAACTCTTTGGCGATTTTTCACATTTTATGCACTTTTGGCACTACTATACCCACTTCAAATCAACTGGTTTGTTGCAGCTCTCAGCTTTATTACGTGAATTGTTCACAGCAGTACTAACAGGATGCCATTTCAAGTCACTCACTGGCTTCAAAAGATCCTTTGCTTTATCAGCTGGCACCCGCCCATTATCTATCCAATCCTGAGACACAACAAAAATATTCTTTTCAAAACAATGATGGGGAAAATAAATTTGTTCTTATCAAGAAAAATAGACGCTGACCATAACTTCTACATCACTATGCAAAATGGCTGGCATTCGATGGTGCAGCCAGGAGAAAGTTGAATTTGATTCCATTGTGATAACAGAATAGCTATGAACAGGTTTCCCCTAGAAATAATAATTGATCACAACAGTTGGATTTAATTTTAATTTAGATCTTACTGAAATTTTGCACCAGAAAAGTCGCAGCTCACCTCAGGTGAAGTCCAACAACTGAAGAGACCTGCCATTTTTAATAACTTTGGTCCCTTCCAGCCCTCTATTTCATTCCATTCGGCTTTCCAACTTTTTGGGTCTTCAATACAGACCTTGAAATAAAAATTCCATAATAGAGTTGTCAACTGTTTAAAAATAAAATATAGAAAGGACTTTTTTGGCAAAGAATATTTAAGTCATACCTCTTTATCCTGAGGAGCATATATGTAGTATGGTTGTTTAGATGATGAATCTTTTTTTGTAGTTTGCCATTCATAGAATCCTTCACACAATACTACGCATCTTTTACCATTTTGTAAGGCAGGGGAATAAAGCTTTGATTCTTTTACACCCTCAAGGCGACAATTGTTGGTGCTTAAGCCATGAGACTTAATTTCACCCTGCAAATTTCCAAAAGAATGCAATGCGCACTTCATCATGCAAGGGATTCATTTCAACACTTGCTATTTTTTTTCCAAAGATTAAGCAAAATACCTTATGCCATGGTGGTATCATGCCCCACATCATAGGGTAGATAACGGGCTCATTTTCTTCTTTGTTGAAATGAGAGGCATTTAAGAGAACAGGTGTAACATCAGTCGGAGCAATGTTCACTGATGGTCTATAGTCCATCCCAGACTTGGACTCCTTCCATTCAGGCTTCTTATATTTTCCGGATTTAGGATCACGGTATGATGTTGCCTTACATATGCTTTCAGGGTCCAAGGCACTAATGACAAAGAAGAAAAAAATCAGGTTAGGAATAACCTTCACAAACATGCATCACGACAGGCCAAGGGTATATAATATAACACTGAGTTCGAGGAGAAAAAGAGTAATTATGCACACATTTTAAACGAATGCGGAATATAAGCATAATACGACGATAAATGTTTCTTGAACAGATTTGTTGACATGACCAGCGCCCATTCATAGTTCTTTTAGGGTGGAAATTCCGATTTCAGATGAATCATCTTACCATGCTGTCCGTCCACACATTTTCGTTCGAACAGAAGAGAAAGAGTTGTAAAGGGTGACAAACCACGGTTAAAATTTCTCTTCAGTTTAATGTCTCTTAAGCCTGTAGTTGGGGCAAAAACAACAGTTCAAAAACCCGTGTCAAAATACATCCGGTTGCACTGCCTTGCACTATGCAAGTGTGTTATCGGGGAGGCCGTGTTTCAAATCGCTCGCTTTGGCGGGCCCATGCGTCTGGTACCGGCGACGCCGGATAAATAATTACATTTTAAACACAACGACTGAACTGTGTCTTTTCCCGAAATGGAGAGTAAGTCTTTCTGTAGAAATTGCATACACGTCAATATGATTTTTTAAAATCAGAAATCAAGCCTGGAGTGACAAGTCTGGTTGCCCATAACCTAATCTAATGTTTTCTTTAAATCACTGTTGCATCTTTCTCTCTTTCATGACCAGAATTAAACTGGCAGTCCTATGTATTTTTCAAGTTGAGTGCATCGCTGTAGTTCTTTAATTTTGTGTACTTTCAACGGGTCTTAATACGTACACATACTGTGATAAGCAACATTTTTACTGTTCTGAACAACACTTGACAACACATAATTTCTTTTAAATTTCAAGTTATTTAATGCTGAGCTTGTAGTATGAGTAAATTACCTTCATGATACACATGTTTTTTACCCTTTTTTCTCTAGTGAAGTTTTATACGGTCACCTCACAAATTTCATCATGTTTGTTTTTACTGTGGCTGACTGTCTACTTTTCTCATCAATTCCAGCCAAAAATCAAGATATGTGGACTCCATACAAAGAGCTTCAAAGTGTTGTGGACAGCATTGTGACTAGATCAATGACTGATCCTCTGAAAGATTTGGACAACTATCTTCAGAAACACAAACAAAATTATATTAATTTACTGAAGAACCCTCCGAAAAATGCCCAGAGTAGAGAAGAGCTCAAGAAGGGTATGACAGAAGGTGTCAATCTGCCAGGGATGGGTCATCAAATTCTTTCCAAAGATCTAGTAGATGAAGCAATTATACTTTCTGATATGTACGATCTAAATGAATATCAAGCTCTGGACTTACTCTGTACGGCTCAGCGGCAAATGTCATTCCATCCTGGCCTTCCAAGAGGATTAGTTGCTGTGCTACTATATTATGATGGTAGAAAAGCTCTCGTCTCAACCTTGAGAACACTTGTTCAGGCAAGAGCTGGTGTCGCATGGAGCCTGGAAGTCAATCCTGAAGTGATTGACTACATTACTGACTACACTGATAAACTTATGGAAGATGGTCTCATTAATAAAATTCTGAATCTCTTGGACAGTATGGATTTATCTAAGGAAACAGAATTGTTGCAGCAAAATCGTGCTTTTGGAGGTCCCAAACATAATCGTCAGGTTGTAGATCTTCTGGAAGGAACAAAACAAATTCTTGCGGATATAGTGTACTGCTGGGCTGTACAATGTGGATTGCCAAGAGAACCAACAGTGAGACTCATTCAACAATTAAGACGGACCAAGCTGGAGGAAGGTTCAACTGGAGGGATAGATGGTGTAACTCTTTCTCTGCAAATGGCACTTCTTTGTGCATTGGATTTGAGCATTCTCCAGAGGAGGGAAGATGGTGAAGGTAAATATAAATTATTACTTCATATTTTTCTGTTAAACAACCATTAAATTTGGGCCTTTTTCAAAAGATTGTTTGCTCTCTTACAGATGCAGTTCAGTTGTTACCCCTTATGTCAGACCCAGACTTTTTACCAGTTCTGCACCGGGAGCTCACTCACAACTCGGTTTCCTGGGAATGTGAGGGATTGCAAGCTCTCACCTTCTTAGCTTGGGGCCTAGTTCTTGCCACAATTCGCTCTCACCATAGTCAACCAACCCAAGGCAAGTGAACAACAGTAAATATATTTCCTTCATTACGCTGGGTAGTATACTTAATCCTCCTTCCACTTTCAGGAATGTTAGATGAAGATGACTCACTTATAAACTCTGCTGTTAACTTGGGTGTGTTTGATTTTTTGCAACGCACCTTTCTGGAAAATGCCACAATTTTCAAAGAGGTACCTATAACTATTGCTGGAATTCTACTTGATTCTGTTTCAAATTGTATTTCCATTGTAATTGTTTTTTTTTTTTTTTTTTTTTTTTTTTTTTTTTTTGCAAAGGAAATGTACATGAGACGCCTTCACAGTTTGGTCACTGACTTCATTGTTTTCATGCCTTTAAAAGTGAAAGAATTGCGAAGCCGGGCTGAAGATGCGGCTCGCACTGTCCAAAGTTATGCTCAGGTAGGTTTTTACTGTAAAGGTCTTAAGTCTCTAGAAACAACACCAAGAATAGTACGTTTTACTACTTTTTCCCTTATTTTACTACAGCAAGGATTGGAACCTCCTCCTAATCTACCGCATCATTATGAGCACCTTATGCTGACTATTTCTCGTTTGTACCGTGAAGATCCCTTAAACTTAGACTTGGTACTTGATTATTGGTGCCCTACTGAGAGTACAACATCTTCAGCTTTTCCCTATCGATCGAACTCCAGACAGGTATGATATTTTATCCAACTGTAGTTTGATCACCTGTGCCTCTTTGTCGTACAGTGCTTTACTGTTTTTCATTTATGTAAGGGTTGTATTCACTTTATATTAATATTTTTACAGGTCTCATTGTTTAAATTTGTTCGAGGGTCTGCTGATAATCTATCCCCGTCACTGTATGTTGCCTACATGAAAATGTTATGTAGCTTATCTTCAACTCAACAAGCTGCTCGACACTGCTACAATCTCTTGAAACAAAATAGTCCAGCAAATGGTTGTGTTATCTCTTGGGATCACTTTTTCACATCTCTTAATAGGTTTGTTGACTCCCTTTAAAGTAACTCACTATTTAGACAGGATTTATTGTAGTACAGTTAATCATGATTCTTTTGATCCAGGTACTATTTTAATTTGAGGCAAGAACCTATTTCGAAAGCTGATACTGTTTATCATCGCCCTATTCAACCCCGAGGAATTACACCACAAGAGATTCAGGGCTTGCAAGCTGTATTGAGTCTCATTCGGGCTGTTGCAGGTTAATTTAAATTTTGTTCAATTTTCATCTCCTTGTAGTTTTGAGGTATGTTTCTTTATTGACAATCAGATGTTATTTTGCAGAACATGATGAAGTCTCTCGAGCTGCAATTAGTGAAAACCCCACTTGGTCTCCTCTGGTTGTCTTACTTGGACTAGTCAGCTGTTCTGTTCCTGTCATACTGAAAGCTGATCTTTTACTAACATTGGCTGCTCTTGCTAATGCACCGGATACTGCAGCAGCACTCTGGGTGTCTATGGAAGCTGCACAGATTATTTGCACTGTTCCATCAACAAGTACTTATCAGCCCAGAGGAGTTCAAACCGAGTTGGAGGATATTGAATCCCCAGCTGAAGAATTTCCTTTGACCAGAGCAGTTCTTAAGCTCCTAGATGTTCTCACTACTTGGCCTGTGCCACGTTTGCTTGGTGTTGGATCAAGATCACCTGGATTCTACCCGTACCTCAGTTATGTGCTTCATTCTGTTTTCCTGAAAGCCTGTTCCCGGAAATACAAACAGCCCCAGGAAAAGTGGGAAATACTTCATAGCTGTTTGAATTTATTGGTAAAGTTCTTAAATCAATATGACCCCGAACCTGAAGATTTTCCTGGAGCTAGTGTTGATCTTCAAGGTGGAGGCCCATCGCAAGTTAACCCACCACCAGGATTCCATCTGATGATCGAGCTTCACTCCAAACCATCTGAATTACTGCGCCACATACTTGATTTACTGGAGGAAGGATGTGGCTATTTAGACTCTTATGCTCCTTTCCCTGGCAAGGAGGCTCTTGAAGCCAGCATGCTTGGATGTTTGCAGTTACTTGAACGAGCCTTAGGGCTTCAACAGCGCTTCCACATTCTCCATAGCAGCCTGAACTCTAATTTGCTGTTGACTGGACTCAGTCGTCTTCTGTTAGGTCTCAACTCGCGCACAAAGAAGCCTGATTTTCTTGTTAGTGTGGGAAAATATGTGACGTACAACAATTGGTTGCCACGCCACGCCTTTGCTGCTGTGCACATTTTATTGGCTGTCTCCTCATATCCCACTGCTGCTGGACAGCTTGTAGACATGTTCACTTCAAGCCCAAGCTTAGAGCTGGAGATACGCCATGGCTTTGTTGAGTGCCTCGAGGCTGAAGAAGAAAGCAGTGATGAAAATGAGCCTGGCGAAGAAAGCGGCATCATCCTGAAAACTAAAGAGGCTATCCTGAAATTGATGCAATCTTGCTTAAATCAGGCTCCACCCAATATATCTCACTATCTGCTTGGCTTTCAACGGACAAAAGACATCAGCAAGACTGTGTTCCAGCAGCCTGGTGTGATGGGTTTTCCTCGAACATGTATGCATTCTCTTCTAGCAATGATGGATACTTCCCTTAAATCACGCCATGTGCAATCTAAAATTTCACCCAGTGCTACTGCACAAGCTAAGCTTTTGGAAGCAGCTTATGGGCTACTGTACAATCTGTGTGCTGGTAGCAAAACAGGTCAGCCTGTTCTTCGCTTTTTACGTACATCTAACAATTTCTTAGCAAGACATCTTGCTGCTCTGCCATTCTCTGGTACCCAAAGTGCTCCTGAACTCAACCAGATGTCATGGCTGCTGAAGATGGTTGCCATTGAATTGAAAGCTGCTGCAACTCGGTCACAGCACTCAAATTTGGCGTCACTGGCAAGGATTTTGCTGAGTTCCCATGAAGAAAAGGTTCGGAGTACCCTCTTTGAAGTTGAGGAGCTTCCCCATATTCCTGATATCACAAGACATTCCAACTTTGGAGATGGTGATAATAAACCATATGACCGCCTGATGCTGAAACTTCTTGCTATACTTGATACTTCTGCTGAAAATTTATCTACACCAAATTGGGAATTCTTTGATCCTAAGAATGTTGAGGAGGTGTGTGGGTTGTATTTATTTTCCTATTGTGTTGGCCTCATAATATTTTATCATAATTGTGGTACTGTATTTTCTGGACAGGTATTTTCCAAGTGTGAAAGCACAATGGCCCCTGGGTTAAAGTTAGTGGATGTCAAAAAACTCCATCGAATTTTAATGGATGAGCTGTCAGCTGTTCAAGGAAATTCAACCGTTGGACAAAGACAGTCCATAATTGAAGAAATTCAGGTTGTTAGATTTTATTTTTTTTTAATTTTGTTTTCAATTACTGTGTGTAAGGAATTTATCACTTGCACTGTCCTGTTCTCATACTTAATCTCAATGTTTGCAGACGGTTCTGAAGTATGCTTTGGAAAGAAATAAACAACGCACTCACACCCATGCCAATGTGAAATTTATGGATGCGTGGAGACAAGCTGTTGGTGTACTCTTCTGTGTGGTACCACTTGAAATCTTGCCCTGTCCTGGCCGTTTGCAGATCATTCTTGATACCGTTCATCTTTTGATCAATAAGGTGTGCTATCTGTTATTTTTAACTCTTATCCATCTAAATCCGAAAATTATCATCTTAAAACAACTTATTGCCTTACAGGTATTGATGGGGCAAATGACAAACGAGCTTGCAAATCTCACATCAAGTGCTCTACTTTTACTTTTGGAAAATCTTCGTCATTCCTATGTACTTGGTGAACGCCCTGAAAGTGGTAGTTCAACCCTAGGCCATTCCCAATCAATGGCCAATGGAAGACCAGATAATGACTGCATGGTCTTGGCTGGTGGTCTTGTAAATGCTAGCCTCTCTGAGACTACTGCCCAAGGTGGGCAAGGCAGTGGCAATGGACGAGCTGTGTTGGAAGAAAACACTGCTAAACTAAATGTAATTTTGTCTGGAATTTTGCAGTGGATGCTGGGATCTGGTATGTCACCCTCTTTTTGCTGTGACTCTTCAGATGTATTTCACCCAGATACTTACTCTGTTTTCTGTCTTTAGGTGTTGCCTCTCAAAAGCTTCGGGCAAATTTGTACAGCTCACTTCTTAGTTTTATGCATATTGTTTGTCTTCCTGAAAAAACTCGTTCAGAGGATCACGGCTTCAACCTGATTCTCCCTGATCCTTCCATTTCCATGGGAAGTGTAACCAGCATGTCATTCAGTGTTACTGGAAGCCCACTAAGGCAAGAGAGGAAAACACCTCTACAAGCCAGTTTAGATTTAGTTCTAGGATTTGGTGAAGGGGTTGTTGATGTCATGTGCCATGATGGAACTGGGGGACATGACATGTGCAAGGTAAAGTAGGCACCTTTGTTTGATTAGTCAATGTTTCATTTCAGATTGTAATTAGATTATTATTATGGCATATACTATTATGGCATATAAACCTGAAACCCTTTTGAACCATAACGTTCACTATTTCAGATGTTGGCCCTGTCATGCTTGGATAAGCTGATTGAACTGGATCCTCATTCTTCTTGGGTGTCATTTTTATCTGGAAGAGGTTACCTTAAACATTTTATCGACTCCCTCCTGGATTCAGATGGTCAGCTAGAATCAATGCTACATGCTTCTCCAGAATCCCTTCGACCACTTTATGTATATGAAAGTAAAATGGCTCTACTTTGTCGGGTTGCATCTACTCGAACTGGAGCTGAAATGCTTTTAGAACAGAAAGCTCTTGCTGTCATGGCATCCATGAAAGTGTTTGACCATCATCCTATAATGCATGCAGGGTAAATTAGAAATATTTCAATGTGGACTTCTTATTCAATCCATATGGACTGAAATATGTAATGTCTTATTTAATTTCTTTCAGAGCTGCTGATTCATCTTCTGCTGATTTTATCCCTTCAGTTGGTAATCGCTATCTTCAAATTCTTCTTCCTGCCTTGCATCTTTGTGATGCTGTTTTGACAACACTGGGAATGGAGAATTTATCCTGTGTGGTACAAGTCATCCACTTCCTTCTTAGTCATGTTCAAACTGTGGGATTGGTTTTGGGATCTGCAAGTCCGTTTCTACCTCTAAGCTATTTGAAGGAACTTGTACATGTCACAGCTGTTATTGCACGGTCTGCAAATCAAGGTAAGATGAAACAATTATGTTGCCTTCTGGAGCCTTTTTAAAAATCTTTTTTTATCATTATGTAACTACTCACCAATCGATCTAATCAATGTTTTTGGTTGGTAGAACTCTATTCGACACAGCCAGATTCTCCCGTCCCAGCAGAGAGAGATCGCAAAGCTCATTTGTTACGCATCCAAACCTTGATGTTGGCTCTTTTCCCCCATTTCATAATTTCTGAACCTTTAATGCGTAAATTGAAAGGCTTTGGAACTTCCACTCTTGGTGATGCAAGGTGAGTAGAGGAGACTGAGAAATTAGCAAAGTTTTATTTTTCCATTGCTTGTCTTGCTCTAAGCAGAAACAAAACAATTATTCCCTAGGAATGTTGAAGAAATTTCACAAAATGCTGATGAAAGAGGAGAAGCTGTTCTGTATGTGCTTCAAGTTGCTGCCCACCTTCTTCTTTATGCCCGAAACTTGGCCGGTCAAACTGCACCAGATCAGCGAAATGTTCAACCTTTATTCAGACCTTCAATGGCCACTCAACATACTCAATCTGTTGGTATGTGTTACTACATTAAAAGGGCACTTCTTCATGGATATGTGGTTTAAATCTAATCCTATCCTCTGCAGGTGACTATAGCAGTCGAAGCATTGGTTTAACTGGGAGTGGTGAGCGTGTCAGTGAAGCACAACCAGCTTTGGGTGTTGTGGTTGAACAGCTAGTTGCTAGTGTTGCTCACTATCAAAGTCAACGTAGAGAACTGGAAATGTTGACTCGCAAACCATCATCCTTTTCAGAACTGAATCCCATGGAGCTACAGGACGTGAGTTTGCTACTTCTTTTGCCCTTAATATGTCAATTATAGCATTGTTATAAAGTGCTTTCAAATTTGTAAATTTATATTTCATTTTAGATTTTACCGGATGGAATGAGCGCTCTGGAACAACGTGCTTTTACAGTCCAACAACTGAAAACCCAAGTGCAGCGCAAAGAACGCGAGCTGGCTCTGACATCTTACATTATTGATAATTGCTTGTATCTAGTTTGGCTTCATTTAGACTTCTACTTGCACCGAGGTCTTCCTCATCCTAGATCAGGCATAAACTTAGATAGTTCCTTAGTTCATGGTAAACTCGATTTATGTTGTGTAAATTTTTGGAATATTTTTTTCTTGTGACGTTTTCTTATGACATTTTCTTTTCAGTTATGGGTGTTCCTGTCAATTCTGCCTGGCCAGTTTCCAGGGAGGATATTAGTCTTATGAAGCAAAGTTTGGTATCTAAGTTTAATGATAGTTTTAGTAAGGATTTAGTAGATACTAAGAAGGTAAGTTTATAATTTATTAGTTCAATTTTACTCTTAGTTTGTTAATAGAATCATTTTCATTATTTTAATTTTTGTTTCAGAATCAATCGGATATTGAGAAGGGCTTCATCGAAGCTCTACTACGCAGGATCAAACGGTTACTTCAATTTGTGCCTGTCAAGTAAATAGTCTATTTCCTTAAAAATGAACTTAATCCTCTGTAATTTTGTAAATAAAATGATTTTAATCAAATGTACACTCTCTTTATTCAAGACATATGTTATCTGCATCCTCCACTGTTGCTTCATCCCAAGGTCCATAAATATTTTCTTTGTAAACTTGCCATTTCAGAAACCAAAAGGGACACACTACATTAACAAAACAAATAAACAGGATGAAGAATACAGTCATAGAACTAGAAAGGCTCCACAGAGCTGTGATAGTTACTGAAATTATTAATACTAACAATGTTACTGATTGCCCAAGTTTTACCATAAGAACCGGTAAAAGAACAAAAGCTTCAACAGATAATGAGAGTAATACAAAAGCATGAAATGATGACGCCAACCTTGAAGCTAAACATATTGATCCAAAAATGGCAGCATTGAAAGAGAGGGAACTACTAACTATACCTGCTGAAACACCATAATCCTTGAAAACCAGATGAATAAACATCATAAATACTGTCATGGCATAAATTGTGTCAGTACTAATTGTTTCAGTCAAGGTTTTTAAAATTGGAGACAAGGCAAAACCTACAGCTAAAAAGATGACTACCATTCTCATGTCTCTTAAGAAATAATTCCAATACCCATCCTCAAAAATTGTTTGACATCTATACCACAGGTATCCCATGGCAGTTCCTGCACAATTATACACAAAAACGGTATAAGGATCTAAGGACTGCTTATATAAATATGCAAATACTACACAAAATAATACGACAATGCACAATGCATTTGTTACCCTTCCAGCGCCCAAAAACGCTTCATGAAACGATACATGATAAATGTGAACATTTTTTCTCATCTCCTGCAGAAATGAACTGTCAGTGTAATTGTCTGGGTATTCCCTGTTACCATACAAAATTTTTCTCCATTTCTGTTTGGGTTGAGTTGATCTTCCAGGTCCTGCAATATTAAAAGAGATAAATTTTATAAATAAATGACAGTCAAAAATTTGGTTTCAGCCCAGCCAGATTTACACCATGATCTGCACACTCATGAAATTATGGTAATAAAATAATTGTATTAATAAATAAAGCTTTTACCTTTTGAGCGCCCCATCTTTGTTGAGTATCTACTGGCTCCTTCACACTACGCTTTCATGTTTAGTACAACCTAGGGATTTATTGTTCATGTTCCTGACAACTGGCAATTGTGCTCAGATTGACACTCAAAGAGTGATGCTACCTATTCCAGAATTTTTAAGTGAAACCCATAGCAAGGGCTTCTCAGTAAGACTTTCCACCGACCGGCTTAAAATTGGATCAGATGGATGAGCAAATTTGATCAAATAAATGGTGAATCACTAGATAAGACATCTAGCCACAAAACTGCTTGGAGCCGTCGTCAAGGGGGAACAACTTGGAAGAACGAGCAAAAATGTAGGAATTCGGCAAGAAATTCCTAAAGAATAGGAACGGTAAACTGAATGAAAGAAGTTTGGCCAAAATAAAAATAAACTCAACAACTCGTTACGTTGTTGTTGTTTACGTTAAAATTTTCATACTATGCATGTGTCGGTGTCGGTGGGTGGATATTGAACTCCAATAGCAATCCAAATGCTGACCTGTATAATCAAGGCCAAGGCTGGCGTCTGCTAGCGACGTCAGCTAGTGACTGTGCGCACTGTGCGCTGTGACATGTCACGAAATAGGTCATATTTTACTATCCAGCCATAGTTCTACATGGCCTACAGTGGAGTATGGTAGGATACCACACCAGACATCGTTTGATCGGACTATTTCAGCTACCATGAATTTCTGATCAAAAAATATTTTGATGTTTGTAGATTTAAGGTTACGGATGGAACACGCGGGAAACGGACCTTGTGATTGACGTTTATCTTGTAAGTCACCAGACTTGTATTGACACACAATGAATGCCTTACGTCTCTATCAAAATGCTTACAAGAGGAGTCCTCTGATAATACATGCTGTCGAAACAGGTTTGATACATTAACAACAAATATTCTCTGCTTCATTCAGCTGGGTAAAAATGTGAACAAAAATTTTCCACTCTGCCTAGGGATAATTATGACGTCCGCCGACGTTCTCTCACAAATTATGGTCGAACGCAGGTCACTGACTTCAGTCGATTTGGAAAGATCAATAAGATTTGGTGGCATTGGTATATGCTATGTGGTCTGTCTTATTTCACTACAAAATGCTAGTCTTCCTCCTTAATGAAGAATTATGTTAATTTTCCTTCCTATTCCTAGGCTCCCATGCGTGTTGCATGGTATAAGATACTTGAGAGGAAAATACCCGGATGCAATGTCAAGTCAATTCTACAGAAAGTGGCTCTGGATCAGCTATGCTTTGCTCCCCCATTTGTACTAGTTCTAGTTTCAGCAGTTAGTTTCACCAGTGGTATGAACATTGACCAAGTAATACAGAAACTAAAAAATACTTATTCAGACATAATGCTCAACAACTTAAAGGTAAGTTTAATGTTGAACACCAAACTATCATGTGGTACACTACAGTTCTAGAACACCAAGTTCACTGTTGACAGGTGTGGCCGTGTGTACAACTCTGCAACTTTTATTTGGTACCAGTCCACATGAGAATGACCACCGTTCAAGTTGTTTCCTTAATGTGGAATATTTATCTCAGCTGGAAAACAAATCTCAATAAAGAGTAACTTGCCAAGTTAGTTTCAGGGCTAACAAAATTATAGCAAAACTGTATTTTTTCATTATTTTATTGTCTGGCAATAAACAGATGCAGATTCTCCATTTAGTCAAAGAGACCAAAGCCCATGTCGTCATCTTCCTCCTCACTCTCTTCCTTCTTTTCCTCCTTCTTGGCAGCCTTGGGTGACTCAGCAGCAGGTGCGGCAGCAACTGCAACTGCAGCGAACTTGGAAGGATCCTGCAGACATAACCAGGCATATTACAACACTGGTAGACAATGCTTAGGGGGTCACATGGGGTCTTTGTCAAAGCCTCTTAATCAGACAGCACAAGGCAGTTATCAGCTGATGTTCTGACTTGCTGGTAGGTTCAGCTATTTCTAGCTCCAGCAAGGAAACCAAAACATTCAGACGCTAGGAATTGCATCACATCAGAGACTTGAACAGCATCAAGACCAGTGTCACAAAACCAAATGTTAATATACATTCCTCTATTCAGACGGCAAAACTTGCATTTAGCAACAAAAACTCTGACTTGTCAGTGGGTTCAGCTATTTCTAGCTCCAACAAGTTAACCAGAGTTTTCAGACGTGTAGAAGTGTCATCATAATAGAGGAAAGGTTCAAGGAGGCTCATACACTTACCTTCAAGAACTCCTTGACAGTTGTAGCTTCCTTGAACTCAACATCAGTGACAGCAGCCACTGCCAACAGGTTCTTAAATCCGTTGACAACGGAGTGAGGCACCGAAGCGACAGTTGGGTAGCCAATGGATAGACACACAGCAGCAAGGCGGCTCACACCCTAAAATAGGAACAATAAATAAATTAAATATCACCTCAAAATAATTAAAGGCATGTAAAATTTTATTGGAAGTAGCCGCACCTCCATGAACTTGACACGGAGATCCTCAGGCTTAATGTCAAGGATCTTGGGCTCGAAAATGGTGCCAGAGTCATAGACCATCTCGACAATCAAACCATAGTTGAAGGGAGAGATGTTCAGCATGTTCAGCAGTGTGGCTTCGCTGGGACCAACCTTGTCACCTTCTTTCAGAATGTGAACATCATTCTGAAATAATAAAAAAGGCAATTAACTGCCGTCCAACTCATTGTTCTAAGTGTTCTGATTTTAACACTTACGATAATTTCAATGGTACCCTTGGAAATCTTGGTGGGGATGGACAGAGCCTGGAAGAAAGAGGTCTTCTCAGGACCAAGACCGGTGTTCTGGGCCGGAATGATGACAGGGCAGGGAGCAATGGCACCAGCACGAGCGGGAGCCTTCACTTTGTTTTCAAGCAGCTTGTCACGGACATCAACCAAGTCTCCGCGGGTGAAGACAAAGCCAACGTTTCCCTTAATGTGAGCCAAAAGCCTGAAAAAAAAAAAAAATGGATGAGTTTCAATAATTGCAAAATAATCCAAGTACAAGGGAGAGCCTATTAACTCCATCTGTCAGAATGTATAATGGCTTCAGTTGTCGATCAGACGGCAATTCCTATCATAAGGATCATCATTTGATGGAGTAATCATGAACATGCCTCAGCTAGATGTTTGTCTGCAAATATCGCTCAGACGGCAATTCCTATAATTGGGATCATCAAAGGCACAATCTAATATATAACTACATTGCCTCAGAAACAAGTTTATCTGCAATTGTCGTTCAGACGGCAATTCCTATAGTTTGGATCATCAGGGGCAAAATCTTATGGTGTAACACTGCCTCAGTTATAAGTTTGTCTGCAATTATCGTTCAGACGGCAATTCCTATAAGTAGGATCATCAGTGGCTGTGTGAACAGTTCTGTTGATAGGGTAGGTTACTCACTTTTCCAGAGCTGGGTTGCGTTCCAGATGACCACGGATAGCTTTACGCATCATGGTGTTCTTTCCCATGAGCACAACAGCTGTTCCTCTTAGACTCATACGGATTTGCTGCATCTGCTTGGAACCGACATTGTCTGCCCCCACAATGAAGCACTTCGGGTAGTCGTCCAAGAGTTGCTGAAAATTTAAAACTTGGTCAGCACACAACTCAAATTATGGGGAGAAAAGTCAAGGGTGACCAATATGAGTACTTACGACGATCTTGGTGAAGTAGTTTGCCTTCCATGTTGCCTTATCCTCCCTACCCATCTTGAAGTGAGATAGGGATACCTTAAGTGTTTAAGGACTGAAATCAAAACAGAAAATTGAACATTAGACCAACATATAGGATAATGACTTAAAACAGGGACATCCAAAGAAACATGGTCGTGCAAATTGCGCTATAACAATGGTGAGTTCGTAATAGTATCGCGGCCAAATAGTGCGGGCAAAGTGCCAATGAGTGCACCACTTCCCGAGGGGTACCGATATACCACGAGAGCACGTACTGCGCACTACACTCAGACACCCATCAAACCGCGTAATTGGATAACACAAGTGAAGTTGAGATTTGGAGAGGATATTTACGGGGTTTAAGACCAAATACACGATCGTCCTAACCTAACATGCTGGTGAGGGAGCTAGAGCCGATCGGAATTTGTAGAACACCTCCGCAAGTCGGAGTAATGAACATAGCACCAATAGATAGATCTATGTTTTGGTTCTTAGAAGAAAACTTGACTTGCCGGTTGCATAATCTAAACCTCTAAGATGAGATTGGATATAATTACAAGAAGCACAACTTACCAAGGCTAGAGTGGGTACACGAATGAGGCAGAAACGGAAACCAGAGGAAATAAATCGCGGATGCAGCAGCACGGTTGTTCTTCTTGTTCTTCGTTTGTTCGGCTAATGCAACTTCAACTGAGAGGAAGTAATTTAATAGTATCGTTTTAAGTGAATGCTTGAAATGAAAAGATTTTGCTTGTAATTAGATCCATTAACTCATCAAAAATTTCATAGGAAATTATTTGAAAGAACGGTGTCAAAAATCAAACACAGTTGTGGTTGTTTGGTTGTCAGGTTGTAGCAGGCGGAAAAGTTCGACCAATCAGAATCATTGACGTGTGTAGTCGGCGTAGTCTGTTTAAAAATGTCACTGTTTGATAGATTTACAATGCCAAAAATTAACATTTTCTGTGTTTTACTTTGTGTAATTTTTCTGTCTAGTTATGCCTCAGGTAATTGTTTGTTCAGCTATTTTAATTAATTCCATATACTATGTGTCATTGCTTTCAATTTACCCAAAAGGCTTGTTTGACACTCTACACTTGCCCTTTAAAATCCTTATTTTTGTGAAATATCTCAGTGTAATCTTATATTTGTTTGCTAAGTTCATATCAAATTAGTCACACAAGTGTTTTGTTACTCTGCTTGATTTTTATCTGCTCGTATGAAATGAAGCACTTGACATATGCCTTTCTGGCATCTTTGCAATGGTTAGATTGCAATTGCATTGAAAAGCGTTCTTTTTATCTTAGAAATTTTATGTGTATTTGTAATCACTTATATTTATTTTTTGCCTGTTTTGTTTTACCTTAAAATAAAATTTATTTCTTTTGCAGGCAAGAGTGCTCAATACGTTTCATGTGGATCAGTTTTCAAATTAATGAATTCTGCGACGAAAGTTCGTTTACATTCCCATGATGTTAAGTATGGTACTGGAAGCGGTCAGCAGTCGGTTACTGGTGTTGAAGAGAAAGATGATAGTAATTCACACTGGGTGGTAAAAGCAGAGAATGGAAAGCAGTGCATACGAGGGTAAGAGTCTTGCTTAAATTCTTTTGAATAATAACAAGTTTGATCAGTAATAATTAGGTTTATTCTCTGCTTCTTAGGGAACCCATATCATGTGGGTCAATTATAAGGTTGGAACATTTGACTACAAATAAAAATTTACATTCCCACTTATTCCCATCTCCCATTTCAAACAAGCAAGAAATATCTGCCTATGGCTCTAATGGTAATTTTTCAATTTTTTGTTTAACAAATATTTGTGGTTTTTTTGTGTTTTTTTTTTTTATCAGGCCAGTAGTTTCAAACTTTTCTTTTGTCAGGTGATGGTGATACAGGGGATAACTGGAAACTGGTTTGTGATGGATCATTTTGGGACCGTAAGCAAGAGGTGTCCCTTAAACATGTAGACACTGACGCGTGAGTAAAATTCTAAAGAACCTTGATGTACGTCCCTATGATTTTCATAAATAATGTTTATCTTTCATGTTTCAGCTATCTTGGAGTTTCAGGGAGGCAATTTGGACGCCCAATTAGTGGTCAAGCAGAGGTGGTTGGAGAGTTCTCAATCTCTTCTACTGCTCAATGGATAGCAATGGAAGGACTATTCATCCATAAAAGTGAGTTAGATTCAAGAACAATGGGTCATGATCCTTCAGAACTCTAGTCATTGGTGTGGTGATTTCCGCACCTTTTCAACCTGTGATTCTGTGAAGTATTCTGTTGTGTGAATATTGCAGTTTGCTTATAGAAGTGTTTTTTGTGAAGAAACTGGTTTGAATTGGGATCTGTAAGACTAAAGAAATTTCCCAGCTCAATTGACATTTTTTATAGAGCAAAATTTCTAAGAGACTGATGACATTGTGGGCGATATGTTTTGAAATGTCAATGCTGTTCAGTGTTAGCTGTTCCTGAATTACTATATTTATTTTTACCTCCAAAGTCCTTGTCTTTCACCTATCTTGGAGTTGTAACATTTTAAATATCAGGTTTTTGTGGGATTTAGATCATTGTCAAGGCTAGACAAAATACCCATTTAAAATTACCCTATCCTCTTCTCTTGTATTTGTTCTTCATGTATTTAATACTGGTACAGTGATTGTAGGTCTAATTCTCAACATGCTGTGTTAAACTGATTGAGCAACCTTTAATTTACATTCAAATAGAGCACATAGTGCAAAGATAGTAAATGTCTGTACTTATTGAACAAAAAATAATTGATGTATTTTGTTCCATGTAAAGAAATTGTAAATTTGATAACATTTAATGTTCCAGTTTTCTGGTCTGCTTCTGACTGTTTATGCTTAAAGTTTTTCTTTTAGTGTGTCGGAGACATTTGCATCTTTGTATACCAAAAAGGTTTTATTGAGGAAGCTTCTGATTTCCGCATGCTACTGTAATTATATCCTCCCTTTTTCCTTTTGTACTTTCCCAATCAAACATTTGTAGCTACTTCGTTTACTTGTATTATAATCAGAAAAATAATATCATACAATGTGTGGAATTTTATAAATTGCTTTATGTGAAGTTTTTCCCACTATCCCAAACAAATAGCAGTGACCATCAAGGATACTGAACTAAATTTTGTTGGTACCTGATGACTTTGACAGGGGAGCTTTAAGGCTGTTTTCTACCCACACTCATCTTTGTATTCACTTGATTGATGCCTGGCAGTGGCGACTTGTTTGATATTACCTCCAGCTTGCCCAAGTCCTCTTCACTATCATAGTCTTCCATGTGGTGCTTTTTGCCAGCACTCAATTTCCGTTTGGATGAAGGAACAGGTTGCTGTAGAAAAGATGATTAGTAGATCCAGACCCCCTTTATGTCAGCTGGAGGGGATGCCAGCCTTGGGGGCACTTACCTGATAGTGATTTTGCTGCTGGTTGTGCAAAGGTCCGTCCCACACTTGTCCCGCGCACTCGCTCTGTTCTCCGACCTATCCGAAAGAGGACCGACATGAGAGGCTGCTCCGGGTCTAGGAATTTTACTTTTCTAGTAAAGAATTTCTGGGAAATTTGTCAAGATTTTTCTTTTTATCTGTCAATCTTTTCCTAAGAAGTTTAATTTGATTTCAATTTTGTGGAAATATGTCTATTTTTTCAATATTTTTATCTGGAAAAGTTACTTCCCCGGGCAAGTTTTTGAACTTTAAAATTGCTATTCGGGTCTGTCCCCTCTCTGGGCCGCTGTCGCCGCTGTGCTGGTGGCCTACCCCGCGGGTGCGGCTAGACTTTCCCCTGCGCGGGGCGGGCGCGGGCCTCGGCGCCGGCGCTCCCCCCGCCGACAGGGCGTGCTTGTTCTTGACGTTGGTGTCGCTCGCCGCGTCCAGGACGTGTCCGGCGTGCCCCGCGCGGCCTCCGCCCAGCGAGCCCACCGCGCTGTGGCTGCGCAGCTCCCGCTCGCGGCCGCCCGCCGCGCTCTCGCGCCGCCCGCGCGCCTTCCTGCAGGACATGACCGAGGACGCCGCCAGTGCCGTCCGCCCAGGCCCCGGGGGAGGCGGTGGGGGCGCTCACCGCGACACCTACCTGACGGGGAACATGGGCTTGGCGCGGCCCGACGCGATGTACGTCTGGCCGCCCTTGATGTCCTCCAGGTCCCGGATCTCGAGGCCGTCCTCCGTGAACAGGCGCCACACGGCCCCGAAGGGCGGCTTGAGTTTGTCGGTGAGGTGCGACAGCAGGTTCTCGAACTGGCGCATCGTGTAGGGGCTGATGAGGATGCGCGCCTCGTGGTGGCTGTTGCCGTTGACGTTCACCGTCACCCACTTGCCCACCTGTTTGCAAACAAGAGAGTTGCGTCATAGTTTTCATGCAAAATGGGGGCCCAGTGCGATAGGCGCGGGAAATTTTGAGTTTTGTTGGAGGATGCGTGGATGGTCGCACTTTGTTCGTCGAGAATTTCAAGTTGCGCTCTCGCATTTTTCGAAATGGTCAAGAAAATTATATATTGACTAACGCAGTTTAAATGTGTCTTTGTGACGTCAATATTATGTGGGAGACTTAAATATGTGTTACTTGGGGTACTTACCTCGGGGCTCATGAGCTTGGTGACGGGGTACGAGGCCCTGCCGCGGGTCATGTTCACCAGTGTTGTGAGGGATACGGTTCGCTCAGAGTTTAAAGCCGGATATTTGGAGCCGAATGAAGGAACTCCCTCCCCCGTTGAGGGCAGGGCGGGTCAGGACTTTAGATTTCAGGTTCACCGAAGTTGGGTTGAACTGCATGGCATGCTATTGCTATGTGGCCGGCTGCTATAGGGGTAGGGGGTGGGTGAGGCTCTCACCCGCGCAACTGGCAACAATCGGCCGCCAGCGGGTATGATTCTTGCACCGCTTATTAGTCAATCATATAGGTCAAAAGAGCAATAATTTATTTAAATTAAAGAAA
>NW_026267161.1:2051889-2056954 GCF_000697945.3 Frankliniella occidentalis
CCACCCCCGCCGCGCCTTGTCCTGTCCTCCCCACCCTCACCGCCCGTCCCCACCCGCCTGCCTCTTCGTTCCAGGAGTGAAAATAATGGAAAGTGATTTGACTGGAAGCTCTCCAGTGAGCGACCCGCATTGTCTTTCAGTTTCCTTTGGGAGAAGAAGACGGTATAAGTCGTGTGATTGGAACGAACAACATGCACTGCAACATTCTCTTGCAAATGAATGACGTGTTGGGCCCTGATTCAATTTGCCGGGTTTTGCATTTGCTGAAATAGCAGTCCCCCACTTAGTTGCGGATATATCGACGAGGGTGTGCTGCGTACAATTGAGCTCAACGAGATCTGCACCTCAAGTGCACCTCTAGTTCCACTTCAGCGCGCATTTCAAATCTCCCGCCCGAAGCAGCCCGATTGAGCAACAAGTTTCTCAAAGGCTGTTGTGGCTGACGACGTGATGGCGCCTGACGTGTCGTTTGACGTTGTTTGACACTTGCAGACGAAATTTTGCAGTTCTCTAATTAAGGGTTGTAATGAAAGTCTTTAGTGCATTGTGAAAGACCTCTCTCGAAATGGAGGCGCTTTACCACCAAACGAACATCCTCATACAGGAAACTCAATCCTGTTTTGAGAGGTTAAATAAGGCTGGCGAAGCAAATGCCGAAGCATTGGAAAATGAAATTCAGCAAAGGATAAGCACTGTCACGAAGTAAGAACATTTTTACAATGTATCATTACAGTTTGTGAAGTCATACTACAGTCTGGACATCAATTACTATGACACAATGTTGTACAATGGGCAACTTAACCTCAGCCTTATCAAGTACATATGTTGACGGCTCACGTTTGTTTGTTTTTTTCAAAAAATATCTGACTCAGAACTATGACACTTAAAACCTCTCATCATACTCCTTTCATTCATTGCCTTTATTAATACTGGTTGCCGCTTAAAATCAGAGATCAGAGATATTTTTGAAATGTTTTCATTGTATATTTCTTTACTTTTTCAGAAATTGTGAGCGTCTTGATCAATATGTTTACAAAGAGCCTGTTGCAAGACGACAAAGTGCCAAAACAAGAGTGGATCAACTGAAGTATGACAACCATCATTTACAGGTATTTAAAATTTCCTATTGTCATCTCTGTACTATTTTCTTGTGTTGGTCTGATACACTGTAAACTTTGTCCTCTTATAGGCTGCTCTCCGAATGTACCAACACAGGCAAGCTCAGTATAGAAGAGAAGAAACAGAGAGGGAAGAACTTCTTAGTCGACGATTTACTCACAATTCAGCAGATGCAGAAACCGTTATTTTCATAGATCACTCAATCCAGCATCACTCTGCTTTAAATGTAAGTACTTAAAACTGATGCTTTTGTGGTCCTTACAACTTCTCTGGAGACCATAGTTAAGTTACACTGTTGTTTTTGTCTGGGGCAGAATGCAAACCGCGGAGTGGATGACATGCTTCGATCTGGTGCGGGAATCTTGGAAAGCCTTCGTGACCAGAGAGATACACTCAAGAATGCTCAAAGGCGTATTATCGACATAGCAAATACTTTAGGTCTGTCCAACACAACAATGCGACTCATAGAAAAGCGCGCCCGTGAAGATAAGTTTGTCCTGCTTGGAGGGATATTTGTCACCCTTGTTGTTATATTACTAGTTATCATATATTTAACTTGAAAATCTAAGTATCAAGTACAAATTCTTTATATGAATGCAAACTTGCAACATTCCATTTTTCTTGAACTATTTATATCACCCACTTTTCACTACTATTGTCATGACATTGAATTAAACACATCTACCTAATTTTAATAATGCTGTTATCTGCCATGTCACAAACACATTAAGTGCAGCAAAAAGGAAGGGGGACAAGAGAAAAATGCCTACTCTCCCACAGCGAATGCTGACGCCTTCAGAGTAGGCAGCCCATTTCTCACGGCGCAAGATGAGTTGCATACCTGGTAGGCGGCCTGTACCCATCGCCTTTTCCCCTCTTTGGGACGCGTACTGGGCGCACGTTGAGTGGCCTAAGCACCGGGCGGGAGCGTGCAAGTCAGGAGGGTGGTCGGAAAGCTCCCCGGATTGTTCGACTTCTAGTAAAAACCTCGGAAACAGTTTGCAAAATTTTCGTGTTTTGTCTTCAAAAGGGTGACCAAACTTGGGGACTGTGTCCGAGATCGGCACCGGAAGTCGAGCAATCCGGAGAGTAAGGAGTTCCACAGGTCACATATTTCTTTTCAACATGCAACTTGAAATTGACCTCGCGGAAAACACAAACGTTGGAGCTACGGCGCGCAGTCTTCAACGCCACCACGTCGTACAAGTCCCAGTGTAACAACACGTCCATCAGACACGTGGTTGGTTACCACGCACCGCCGCGGTCCTTTGCGTGCAGCCATCCCCTCCTCCCCCACGCTGACTCAGCCGCGGGCCGCCCCTCCGCTCCGTCGTCGGGACCCCCGCGCGCACCTGTGTGCGGGCCGGGACAGCCGCCGCCCCTTCCCCTCCCTGATCTGGGATTCAAAGCACTACGCAGCAGTCAGGACCGTCATCGTCCGCTACACTTGTACCCTTCCCACCACCCTTCCCCCGCCCCCAACAGAATGCCTACATAATAGCAGCTAGCGCAGCCGCGCCGCGAGTATCTGCCCTTCTGTGTGCCCGGCAGTGGCGTAGTCGAGCAGGGGAGGAGGAGGAGCCTGCGGGTAGTGTGACGGCGGTCCCTCTCGTCACTCGTACCGGAGTACCTGCGTATAGCTACGCCACTGTGATGTCCCTGCTGGAGAGAGCGAGAGAGGTGGGGGTGGGGGAGATCCCCTCGGGGTGCGTGTTGGGGAGCAGGAGAGGACGATGGCGGTCTTTGTTCGACTCGAAAAGAAGAACAAGAGGAGGAAGGAGAAGAAAACGCACTCAGGCGAGGGGACGGATGGACGGACGTTTGAAGCTCCTCGGGCGGGAGGGAGGAGAAGCCACCACAACCTGTCGGGGCGAAGGCAGTGGCGGGTTGTAGGGCCACTCCTACTCTACTATATCGTCTTATAAGGAGGATTGTCGGGATGGAATTGATGAAAATTACAGCCGCTGTGCCAGCCTGCAGCGGTAGCGGCGCCACGGAAGGGTACTACTTGCTCGGTTCTCACACACGCCGGCCACGGTCGGACCCCGCGAAGGGCCAAGGCGCTCTAATTAACAAATTAATTAGTGCCAGCCGTAACAGGAAGAAAGCACTCACTCGCCTCTCCTCCCGGCCGAAAGGATGTCCGACAGACGATAATTAAATCCTCCTTTCAAATCCCTGTTTTTACACTTGGATAGCCCCCCCCCCCCTCCCTCCCCGCTACTTAACTATGTATACCACCGCGGTGTGCTTAACTTTCGTCCGAATAATCGGTACAACGCTACGTATAAAATCACCCTCGCGATAACGTCGTGCTGCTGCTGCTGCTGCCGCTGCTGTCGCCACCGCCTCCGCTTCGTTTTCGGCGAAAAACAAAAGCGGGCCGAAGCGGAGGTGGATTCGGGGAGAAGGTGGGGGTCACTTACGCCGAGTACAGAGAAATGGAAGCCGGGAGGGGCCGGGGCGTACCCGCTCTGTACGAGCGCAGGCCTTATCCCCATTGTGTTCGGAAGAGATTTCAAGGATAAATTCCTGTCTTGGGCCGGTGTGCCGGGCCGGAGCCGGGCAGGGGGGCGAGGGCCGCCCTCCCTCGGCCAGCCCCACACCGGCTCGCTCATGTTTTTCCCTCTTTTTCAAAGGATAATAACATAGTCTCTGGCTGAGCAAGGTAAGTGTCTCGACTGTTATATTCTTATTTTCCCACTCCATCGCCCCGGCGGCGGCGGCGGCGCGCAGAGCCGAGCATACCTCGGCCGGGCAAGAGCACGCAGAACCGTGGAGTTACCGACCAATACCCGCCGGGGGGGGGGGGGGGGCAGGAGAAATACTCAGGATGTGCCACTCCAAAGGGCCGTCCAGATACCGCCTAGACACACCATGAGCACTCGCCACTCGTGGGCCGAGAAACACAAGCGCTGTGGCGCCAAATTGTTTTTTCGCGCGCAAAGTCTGCGGAGGTGATTTGGGGCCGGTCCCCGGTGGGCGTCGCTCGAAGCCCGGGCCGGCGTGGCGCTGGTCAGCAACAGGCTGGGGGGGGGACTGGGGGGTTCGCCTCCAAGCCAAGGCGCCATCGCCAGAGGCTGGGCGCTTGGCCCGCTCCGGCGGCACAGCGTTCCGTTCCGGAGGTGCCCGCCGCCCCGGAGAACAAAGGCCCGGGGTCCTTCCCCCCGCCCGCGCCCTCCCCTCTCTCTGGACGACATATATATGCCACCCCGAAAACTTTTGCCCGGAAGAATGAGCCCCGGCGACTATATACGTTCTTGGAAAGGAAGCCGGGGAAATCGCGCCATTAGTCCTTTTATGATTGCTGCCCGGGGTGGGCGGGGGCCGGCCAAAGCGAGGATCAAGGCAGGCGTCCAAGAACAACCAGGCGAAGGCGACAGCCAGTAGCTTCGTAGGCACCGAGCCTTTTCGCAGAATTATTCGCCACCCGAAACAGTTTGGGAGAAGTTATAGTAATACTGACGCCAATGATGGACAAACAAGTTGTATAGAATTCTTTAGGTGTTGAGCGGGGCCGAAAGACGCGGGGTCAGGAAAGGGCCCTGCCACTCGGGCCCATCGTGACCGAGACAGACATAAGTTGGTAGCACAGGTCCCCTCACCCTGTTTCTGTGGGGAGAGGGAGAGCGAGAGAACGAAAGAAGGAGTGAGGTGGGGAGGGTATACCCTATCCGATAGTGATCCGATACCCATCGCGACATTTATCGGCGTTCTCCCTATGGAGCCGTTCATTCATGACATAGGGAATCTCGCCCTGTGTGTGTGTGTGTGTGTGTGTGTGTGTGTGTGTGTGTGTGTTCCGGGTGGCTGCGTGGGCAGCGACGCGTACCCTGCTGTGGGACCCAAACGGAAGAACGTGGGTTCGAGTCCTGGCGAGCACCCCGCGCTCTACGTACCGCGGCTACGACGGGCGCTACGGACCGGACGAGCACGCTGACCCCCC
>NW_026267161.1:2062344-2066528 GCF_000697945.3 Frankliniella occidentalis
TTCGTGATGCTGGACGCGCTATGGTGCTGGTCCCGGGCCGAAGGTATTCCTCAGGTGTTTACACGCTCCGTACAGTTCGTGATGCTGGACGCGCTGTGGTGCTGGTCCCGGGCCGAGCCGAAGGTATTCCTGAGGTGTTTACACGCTCCGTACGGTTCGTGATTCCGCCGCGGGGCTGCTCTGCGCCGTCGCGTCTCTTTTTCTTATTTTTCATTCCTCACCAAGACGTCGCCCTGGTGCCTGCCGCTCCTGGCTGCTGCTGCTGCTGCTCTTGCGGGTGAACGCCTCGCCGCCGCGGTCTACCGCAGTGTGGATAGGGAAGGCCAGGAGGGGGGGCAGAGCGGCCGGGCTATGAAGCGATGGAGAGCAATGAGTAGTACATATGTCTGCGCTTCTCGGAGGGGAAAGGGAAAGCGAGGAAGGGGGGGGGGAGTGGCCCCCGCCCCTTTTTCCATCTCGACGAAAAAATAATCAATCACCGACGACTTACACACTCACACACTCACAAACTCTCTCTCACACACGCACACACCTGCGACCGTATCTTTGACACGGCCACGGATCGATTTTTCATACCGCCCGTTATTACGGCCGCCCGGTGACGCTGCATGGCTGCTGCATGGCGTCAGTAAGAAACAAAAGGTTTTGGAGTCATCGGCCGCCTCACAGGTTTGCGGTGGTGGGAAGGCGCAGTCGGGGCGCACCAGGGGCGCACTCGCTTCGCATGCAACGACTTTACGCAGAACATGAGGAGCGCGGGAGTCCCGCGCTTATCGCGAGTTTTCAGAAAATAAAAATGGAAATGAGGGCCAAGCCTCGTTCTGAATTTGTTTGACGAAGTGTAGACGGTAGACGGCCAAGTCTTTATACGTAAGTACCACATATGAAATTCATTTTAGTTTCTCGAGACTTGAGCTTTTACTTTTTCCTGAAAAGGATCATCTTTTCCGCGCGGTGCATGCAGTGTACGGCCGTGGGGCCGCAGGATTGCTTTTGTACCGAGTCCTGCTGCTGCTACCTCCGCCGGTGGCTCGGGATGCTTGGGAGAGCTGGAGCTGGCGCGGTGGGTTAGATGATCTCAGGTGTTGCGGTCAGGCCGAGCCAACGACTCCGCGCGGGATCAACAGTAAGTCAGAAACTGGATCTCTGATCCGCCAAGAGAATTTTTATCTTAGTTTTATTTTCGCTGCTGCACGGCAGCAGCAGGACAAAATTATTTGCGGTTCCGGCTGCGAAAGGACTCTTCTCGACACTACTGTACTTCTTCTCACCGTACTATTTATTTTCCCCTCCTCGTCGCGAGGAGTTCGTTTGGTCATCAAGAGTCCTTCTTACGTCTCACCAGATCGCACGGTGTAGCACGCTTCTATCTGGGGGTCAAGCGCAAACTGTGTGCCGTACAAGGGGGGCTACCAAAATCATGACTCTATCAATACGAATGCTCGCTCAAGACCACCTACTAGAGCTCAAAGAGGCGCCGTGATATTTGTACCCCGGGGATGAAAATACCATGGTGCGGCCAGTTCAGCTTCATTTGTGGTCCTGAACATAAGGAGAGGACTATGATTTTTGTACCTCTCATCCCTTTGCAGGGCACTTTTAGTTTGAACACGACCCTTTACGGACGGCCCCCGGAGGAGATCGGGAGAGAGGGGGGGGGGCGCCCCCCTCGGCACACAGCGCCGCGGCAAGCCGTGAGAGAGATGAGTACAATAAGACCGCAGATAGGAGGAGGCAAAGGCAGGGGGATCTGATTGGTGAGGTGGGGTACCTCACCTCGTGAGGTAACTGGTGAGGTGAGGTTCCTGGTGAGATACGCTCCGGAGGCCCGCGTTGGGGTACAATGCGGAGTAACGACCTGAGGAGAGGAGCAGTGGGGGCCGAAATGTTTTCATCGATGAGCGGCACCTCTTCCACTATTCATCACATTACCACCTTCGCTTACTACGACCTCACCTCAACACCCAAGATAAGAGTTCAACTGAGTTCAACCCTATCAGACGGCAGATTTGAACCTTTTACTGGGTCCTTTGGTACTGTACTAACGACGCTGTGGGGTGCCGGTACTTACATTCGTCCTCGACTGAAGCTTTCTTTCATGTAGCAGATGCATATATAAAAAGTATGCACTAAATTAGGCTGTACTTACGCTGTGGTGTGGTCTCACTAAAATTGTATTAAAATGCGGAGAAAATGATCAAGCAGCAGATGCCCGAGAGTGTAGTGTTGGGGTGAATGGCTCGGCACGCCGCGAGTATACGCTTGCCGTACCGCGTTGGTTCCCCCCGCTCGGACGAGAAACAAAGAACCACGGCACGACCGCAGGAGCGTGGCGGGGCGTAGCGCAAGACCGGTCGGTCCTAAGACAAAGGAAAGTGGGTACCAGACTCGTTGTGGCCGGTGCTGTTGTTGTTGTCGGTGCATTTCGGCAGGACTCAGTGGCAGCTATACGTAGCGCGCTGGACCCCGGCTGGTGCCGCTACGTCATGAGAGAAACCCACCCCTTGGAAGACCAGAGGTCTTTTGAGACCTACGGTGATTAAGTGAAGTGAAGTGAAGTGAGAAATGGACATCGAAACAATGTCGAAAGGGTGGGATCGACGTCGAAATGATGTCGAATCGGTATGAATTTCTTACTGGAATCGCCGCCGCTGACCGCGCGCGGGAGGGACATAAATCCTTTATCGCGACAAAAGCGCCCGAGGGGGCAGACCAAGCGGGGACACCACCGCGACCCGAACAATCCGTGTTGTTTTCCCCCCTTTGGACCCGGCCGGAGAGCGGCGGCCGGCGGCTCTCGTGTAGCGTCCTGGTTGCTTTTGCCCTTTTTGGTCACTTCTCAGAGCGGACGAACGGCGGCGGCGGCGGCAGCACGGGGATATGGAGGGAAGGGGAGCGGGGGGAGTCCGCGAACGCAAATGCCGTGAGAGACAAAGGAGCAGTGCCCCGGCCCGTGTATCGCATCTTATACTCCACCCCGACGTTAATTGGACGCTTCCCCTGGACGCTCCAGCCAATCACGAAGCGACTTGAGCTTTGGCAGCCGCGAGCGAGCAGCAGCGCGGCGCGTCTCGCGGCCGTTCCAGGCAAGGCAGCTTGTTCGGCCCGGCCGATCTATTGTATTCGAGCGCCCGCGCGTCGTTTGTTTTTGGCGCGGTTTATTCAAACCCGGCGCGGGCTGCTGAGTTATGGCTACGCCCTGCTGCTCCGCTGTGCCAACGTAATGGCCACGCAAACTTGGAGTGATGCAAGTACACCCGGGGCCCGCGCACCCCTGCTTACAGGTTGGGTTGGCACAACTGCAGTCCGCCGTCCTTGTCGGGAATGCCGTCCGTCTGCGCGGTGCAGCACTCGGTGAGGCACTCGGTGTGCAGCAGGCCCGCAGACTGCAGGCATTCAACAGTCTCATTACATTTCTCCTTTTTGCCCCCTTCAAGGGCCCACCAATAAACCAAGGGGACAACGGGGTTGCATCACATAACTTTGGTTGGGTCGAGATTTCTTTTCCCGGTTCCTGAATTAGAACAAAAAAATACTACTGAAAAGTACCGAACCGCGAACGGAACTTGTCCAATAGTTTAAGGACAGGCTCAGTCCCTGAACAGATACCTTTCTCGCCACCAAGTTTAATTGTGTTCGTCACTGTCTTGAGAAAAGTATAGGAAGCATTTGCTTAGTAAACATGTATCGTGTAAATAAGGAGTCATTTGATCAGTACGTAATGGACAGAAATGTCAAAATAAAAATAATTATTAACAGACTACTTTGTTCCTATTTAGTGTTTTCAAACTTTAAAGTGAGTTCTGCATAGCTTACTTTTCCCCCGTGGTTCTTGTACGCAACATATATTTTATTTTAGTAAATTTATTTACTCGGTCGGTATCCATTATCATGATTGCATGACCCCGCCGCTGCTGGAAACCCGACCCCACCTGGGCAGCTGATAATGAATCGGCTCGCCTCGGCCCGGCTCGGCCCGGCTCGACCGGGGGCCGGGGTTCGACTCTCGCTGGGCTTTGCTCCTTTTTATTTCATTTCCCAAGGAGAGGTCGGGCATCTCCCTCGCACTTCGCACAGACGTACAACAACGCCCATCCAAAGAAGACCAGCCGTCTCTCTCTCACGACCCCGAGAGGCCGTTCCTGCTGAAGTCACCGCGACATACAACGCCGCTGTCCGAGCCC
>NW_026267161.1:2066578-2068625 GCF_000697945.3 Frankliniella occidentalis
GGGGGGGGTGCCCGGTCATTGTCTGATTCTAAAATGCCTGGTATGAGCCCACGTGTGTTATACACTACGAATAAACGTTTTCACATTTTGGACAGGACAGGTGGACGGGTAATAATATGCAGTGGACTTTTTGAAAACAGACTGAGAACCGCACGCAGTCCGCTAGGTTCGTGCGCAGCTCGCAGCTTCGCCTGTGATGCCGCCAACCGCTGGCTGTGTTCGTGGCAGCGGAGGCCCCGTGCGGGCAGGCAACCCGGCTGCGTGCCTGCGTGCGGTACAGCATGGCTTCAACAAAGCGCGCGGGCCTTGGGGCCCCACGCCGCGGCGGACCCGAACCAACGGACGGTTCTCTGCCGCAGAATTCCAAAAATCTTCGCGTTCCAGCTTTAGCTTAGCGACAAGAATGAAGATGATGATGATGACGATGATGACTTGGCGACTGGAGAGTCCTCGTCCGCCCGCCCCGGTCCCTCCCATAGCCACGGCGGCTGCGGCTCCTGAGTCCAGGACCGGCCCCGGCGGGCCCCAGCCTGCCCCCTCCCGACGACCTGGACGCTACCCGAACCCTTCCCCCTCGCGTAGACCCTCTATACCCGTGTTCGTGAGACAGCGTCCAAGCACCTCTCGGTCGACTCGGCCACAAGCAAGTCGGGGCGACGTCCGAGTCAGTCTGCTCCTCGGCCCCAGCAGCCGGCGTCCGTCTCTCGCGGGAGAGAGGGAGAGAGAGGGAGGGAGAGCGGGCAACCACCGCTGGGCCGCCACTTCGGAGAGCGCGCGGATGGCCAGCAACTCTCCCCTCTCGCTCCGCCGCTCGTGTTCTCTCCTCTCTCCTCGCTGTGCCCTCCTCACTCTCCCTCCTCCTCCTCCTCCTCCTCCTCCACCTGCAATGCTTTTGTCTTCCCTCCAACACCACCACCACCACCACCACCGCCCGAGTCGTCGTGGCGCTCGTAGTCGTGATCCAGAGATGGATAATAATTGAACTCGTTGTTTCGCTGCCCCTCTCTGCTGCAGCGTGGCGGCGTGGCGTGGCGTGGCGCGGCCAATCTGTCGAAAGGCATTTTTAAATCGAGCCCGCGGAGTCGCCGTGGAGGCCGCCGGTGCAGCCGCAGCGGCGCGACAACAGCGACAGCTCATTCATGAGGGACCGCCGGGCGGCGTCAGGAAGGCCCTGTTACACTAGACGTCTGGCGCTGCTGCTGCTGTTCCTGCTGCTGTTCCTGCTGCTGTTCCTGCTGCTGTTCCTGCTGCTGTTCCTGCTGCTGTTCCTCCTGCTGCTGCTGTTCCTGATGTTTCTGCTGCTGCTACTGCTGCTGTTCCTCCTCCTGCTGCTGCTGTTCCTCCTGCTGTTGCTCCTCCTGCTGCTGCTGTTGTTGTTGCTGCTGCTGCTGCTCCTCCTCCTGCTGCTGTTCCTCCTGCTGCTGCTGTTCCTCCTGCTGCTGCTGTTCCTGATGCTGCTGCTGCTGCTCCTCCTGCTGCTGCTGCTGCTGCTGCTGCTGTTCCTGCTGCTGCTGTTCCTCCTGCTGCTGCCAATCACTGCTAATATCTTGAGTTTTGGAATCACCATCCAGAGGAGAGCCAACGACAACACTCGCTCGCAGCTGTAGTACCGGGTGATTCAGATAAGACGCTGGTGCGGGCGGGTTGGCCTACCCAAGGGGGGCGCCTCCGCACCCGCGTCTTCTCTGAATCACCCGGTGTTCACTCGCACGGAAAGAAACGTCAACGATACCCATTTCGTCGTGTCACTTACATCTTTGTCCCTGCTGCTCCCCCGCAGCTATGAAATTTGACAGTCTGACGTGTGTGCGTGTGGCTTTCCTTATTGCGATCTTATTGCGCGGCACTCGGGTTTCGAAATGAGCGCGGCGCAGCGGGTTGTCCCCGCCGCCACATCCACCACGACGACAACCTCCGCGCGGGTGTACAACGCGGGCCGCTGGCTGCACATGAGCAGCAGCAGCAGCAGCAGCAGCAGCAGCAGCAGCAGCAGCAGCAGCAGCAGCAGCAGCAGCAGCAGCAGCAGCAGCAGCAGCAGCAGCAGCAG
>NW_026267161.1:2079600-2085455 GCF_000697945.3 Frankliniella occidentalis
TTTTGTAAAGATGTACGAAAGAACGCTTTTCAGGCTGTCGGACTTCAGTTCATTCAAATCTCCGCGAGGTCATTTCTTTAGTTTTCCCGTGCCTAAATCGAAGATAGTCCCAGACATTTTTGGAAGTTTGGAGAGCGATTCCCTATGTTATTTTGGTGGCTGAAATCGAATCGCTGAGCCCAGAACTAAATGTGCATTGCGTGCATTGCGATGTTCTCAAGCATTTTAAATTCTTGTTACTTTCTACAAATGGAATTTGACCCGGCTTAAAAATGAATTTCTTCGTTGCGTGAAATTTTTCGATCGCTCGACACCCTGAATGGTAGTTTCATCACATCAGATTTCGCTGACTCTACTCACGGTAAAAATAGTTCCTTGTATTTCAAGACTTGATCTTGGATGCCGTTGACGTTCTCCATAAGATCCAAGACTAGACTGGGTCTTGAAATACAAGAAACTTTTTAGTACACAGTCCCCTGAAAGACTGTCTCTACCAGAGATGGCAAAGTCTCGTTTTACCGTGCTACAAACACGCATAGCACTTATTTCGTACCACTTGACGACATGTGAGGGTATCCCAGCAACGTGGACATACCGGCTGTCTCGGTGCACCGAAACACCCGGTACGAGCGTAACCCTACTCAATGGACCGTGACCCAACGCCACCGCACAGGTGGCGCGAGGTGACGGACGGAGCCGCGCGGTCGGCTGCTACGCCCCTGGCTGCGCTGGCTCGCTGGCCGCGGCCCCCTTCCCGCCCCCGCACATACTCGTCGTCGTGTTGTCTGTTCCACTTGGACGGCCGGCCCGAGGAGGCCGCGGCGGCGGCGGGTGACTCTCCAACGGTGACTACCGCCGGGGCTTTCCCAACAACACGCCTGATGTGCTTTGATACGCAACAGAGACAGACACCAGGAAGCGCCGCGGCCGCGAGGCCGGCGAGGACGTGCGCCGCCGTCGTGAGGCACGCAGGCGAGGCGTGCGGTTTTATTTTGGAACGAGTTGTGTGTATAACTCGCCCGATTCGAGGCGATGGTACCCGATCGCGGGGCGGGTATACTAATACATAAATCCACAACGCGCACAGCAGTCTGGCGTTGCACTCGCGCTGCGCGAGGTCGACCGGAAGGGCCTGGCCTGGGTGGTGGGCGGTCTGGGGAACCACAGTGACGCCGCTGGCCGAGCGAGTCCACTGCAGGTCTCCTGCTGTACAGACACCACATAGACTTTAGGAGGGGGGGGGGGAATATTATGGGGTCCCGAATGGGCCAGGACGGTCATTGTAGAGTCCATTGCACCTCGAGGTACAAATTCCATGGGGTCTCCATGGACTCCAATGACCGTCCTGATCCTTTTTGGCCCTCAAATTTTTTGTATCCCCATATACTGAAGTCAACGTCTCTCAACGCTCCTTTAGCTACGCCGCTTGCTGGCGCGGACTCGGGACTCAGGCCCCGCGCACCTGGACACGGGTCGGGGAAGGGAGGGGGGGGGGGGTCTCTGGACGTGCCCGACGTGCCTCGGGACCACCACCACTCGTATTCTCCGAACGTCACCTCCGCATGGCAGCTGGTGAGGTATGTCGGGGGCCGGGCCCTGGCCGGGCTGACGACGTGGCCGTCCGTGTCGCCCCGCGGCCATCGCGCACAGAAGGCCCCATTGAACACGGCCGGGCCGGGCCCATGAGCCGCCATGAGTCATGAGGATATGGCGTACCGAAAAGCGATACTCGTGCACGTGGTGGAGGCGTCGCGTATCACTATATGGAAAAGGGAAAGGGGGGGGGGGTAGCGGAGCTTGAACCCGCGGCCGCACGAGAGAGAGAGACAGACAAAGAGTGTGGGAGAGCGTGAGGGGCCCGCTCCGCGCGTCATCAGCTAGAATAGCACAGCCGTGGCAATCCTTTGCCCGTCGCTAAACTCCCTCCTCCTCCCCTCCGCTTCTAGGAACGTCCCGTCATGAAGACGCGAGACGCGCTGCTCTCGCGGGAGCTGTATCTATCCCTCCCGTCGGCGGCCGGCTCCATCCGAGGCGATCTCTGGAGACGACCACCCATAGCCGAGCCATCGCACTGCGATACTAAGTTCACCAAACGAAACGAAAAACTCCTGA
Source organism: Frankliniella occidentalis (assembly GCF_000697945.3). Taxonomy (NCBI): domain Eukaryota; kingdom Metazoa; phylum Arthropoda; class Insecta; order Thysanoptera; family Thripidae; genus Frankliniella; species Frankliniella occidentalis. Next base: position 2,081,713 of record NW_026267161.1, read on the forward strand.
AGGTAAGCCAACAACCTCGTTTCGTGTGGGCTGCTCCAAGAAGGAAGTACACCCCCCCCCCTCAAACGGTTCGTGTCACAGTCAGCGTCGCACCCCCCTCCCCATCGTCCCTTGTTTTATTTATACATTTTCCCCCCCATTTTTCCTTCTTTTCAAGCCGTCAAAATCTGGACAGCTTGTCACCAGGAGAGCGCGCGCCTTTCTTCAGCCGCCCAAGCCCTGCCCGGGCCCCGGGCAAGCCGTCCACTCTCACACGCCCGGCCACGCTCCGCTGCGCGCTGCGCCCCGCCGCCGCCGCCGCGGACCGTCTCCGTCCTCGTCCCGGACGGGTCCCGGACGGGTCCCGGACGGACACCTGCTGCTTCCTTTTCGTTCTCACAGACTGGAACGCACCCACTCGAGACCCCTCTGCCCGCCTTGCGCCGCCGAGTGGAACGCAGAGCACCGCGCGGCACCCACACCGCCACCCCCGGGACCCGGCACCAGGCCGTCAGTCAGTCATGCATATGCATGGCGAGGTTGGTGCATCCTGGGGGAGCAGGGAGCACGAGCAGGACGACATCGGCGTCGTGCGAACCGAGACGTATAGCAGCAGTCCAACGCCGCCTGCTAGCCACAGGAGGACTTTGCACTTCGGAAAACCGGCAAGGCAGAGTAACGCTGATGCATTGTCCATACACGACACGAGACGTCATGCATGCATAAGAGATATCGCCAATATGTGAGGAGTAAGAGGAAAATAGACACAACTTGTGCTGCACTTCGACTTACGTTTCCTTTGGTGCACACTGATAAACCAAGCGTTGAACTACCCTTTAACCCTCGAAGTGTGCAACAGCAAGAGCAAATGCGCTATACTTGCAAGTATTCAACTCCATAATGTTGTACTTGCAAGTGCTCAACTCAGTAGTTGTGCACTAGTAGATGTGCATCTCCCTCAGTTGAACACTTTCTTAGAATGGACGCGTACTGAGTGGGAAGAGTTGAACAGATGAGTTGAACACTTGCAAGTATAACAATACGAAGTTGAACTCTTGCATGTATTCAACTTGCATTTGCACACTTGCAAGGGTTAAGCAATTGCAAACTTGGTTATCAGTGTACCGGGTGTTGTTATTTTGTGCGTTTTTTTTCGCCCACGCGCGCTGCTCTTTCCGCATTTCAGGCACGACTGTCGTCTGCTTCCTGCTCCCGCAGTTTTCCCCGCCGATAATAATTACCCATTCACCTCAGCAGCCTCAACAGTCTTATCAGCGATCGTCATTTTTAATGTGTTTTTTTTAGTACTTCGTCAAGCTGCGCACGCGTGTGGTGTGTATACGATACACAGCACAGCCCCGCGAAGAAAAGAGAATAGGGGGCAGCCATCTCCCGACCCATCTGCCCCACGCATCTACTACAGGCGCAACGCTACGTACAAAACGGACGAATACGTTTGCATGCCATTACGGGGCCGCGAGAACAGAGGCAGGGGAGACGGGGGGAGGGGGGGGCGGGGGGGCATCCGCTCACTACCGAACGCACTTCCTCTGCGATTCACACCGGCGGAGCACACCACACGGAGCAAGCAATCGTGGTCGTCGCGTCGCTATAGATGAGATGCCATTTAGTAATATTTCCGGGCGGCGCGTTGCAATGCGGCGCGTCGTGATATCTCTAATCGTCATGATAATGATAGTAATGGGGGCCTCATTTCGTATTGGGCAGAAGGGAAGGCCCTAATTAGCAAGATCATTAAAGGAGCGCTTCGGTCGTGGGAGAGAGCGCCTCTCCAGAGAAGTAAAAAAAATAAATAAAACGAGTCTGCTTTAAAAAAGGAAGGCCTCCTTGAGTGTACGTCGATTAAAGATTGCTTGAAAATGGGGGAGGGGGAGGTGAGTCAGGGGTACCCTGTTGAAATAAACCACTGTCATTAAAAATAAAATTAAGACAGACACCCGGCGGTGTGATTCTCTGTAGTAGAAGGTGTTCTTTTATTACCCAAAATGGGCACATCATGGTAATCGTAATAATAAAAACACAAAACAGGGCGCGGGAAACAATCCTTGAATACCATCGCCAGATGTGTCGGGCAAAACGGCGGGGGAAAGAAAGGGGGGGAGGGGGTCAACCGTTGGGAGTCCGCAAACAAAGGTGCATATATTCAGAAAAATTCTGGTTCTTTTCTGCATAACGAAAAAACAGGGCAAGCGCACAAGAGGGGAGGGGGAGTGTATAAAGTGAGCGAGAGTCAAGGCCGGGCCGGGGCGAGAGGCGAGACCGGCGGGGTCAGGCGGCTGGCCAGGCCGGGCACAAGGCGAAGCGGAGCAAGCGCGGAGCAGCGCGGCCTGATTGTCAGCTTGACATCTCACGATTCAGCTTGTTGATTCCTTTTCTCTCTCCAGACTAAGACCGTGCGCGCGGGCGACCTCGGCCGTGACGCCGCCGCCCGGCAGGACAAAGAGAGAGGTCAGCGAGGGCCTCTGCCGCCGCCGCCGACCGGCTCTGGGGAAACAAAAACAAGTAACCACCCCATGCTAATCCAGCTCGCCTGCTCGGCCGAGCCCCGCCAGTGGCCAGCCGCCTCAGCGTGGTCACAAAGACCCCCTCTGTGCACGCCCCGGCGAGCAGTCAACCCCCCCCCCCCTTCCACCGGCTTAGCCCGCGTCGGTCCGGAAGTCTCGTGTTCCCTCAGATCAGAGACAGATACAAATCCGAGACACGCAGGAGGTTCATGTTCATCTTGCAGCGACGGCTGTCTGGGCGACGGCGGCGCGCCGTGGTGGTGGCGTCGCATGGAGAACACGCCGGCCCGTCGTGGTGGTGATGGTGGTGGTGGTGTTGGTGAAGACGGAAGAGTCGCAAACCATTCGCTATGGATGAGTGTGGATCTAGTCATGATTGTAAAAGCACATGCACTGGAACCACATCCATCCGAAGCAAGACAATGGTTGCAGCAGCGGGTCGTGGAGTCGACACCGAGGACGTCGTTCTTCTTTCGCAGAGCAGCAGCCTCCTGTCTGCGCCGATGATGTGGGACCCGGCGAGCTTGGCGCGAAACTGCAGCAAAGACGTGGTGGCGTCGGTGCGGTTCTCACGACGGGTCCCTCCCCGCCCAGGTGTGCGGGGGGAGGAGGCGAGCACCTGGCTGTACTACCTGGCGGCGGCGCAGTCCGAACATGCGATCCCCGGGACGCAAACCGCACCACCTCGTTCATCAGCTAAATTGCCCGCCGAACTTCAACAACAGAGGATCAGAGGTAACGCCCCCCACCGAAAAAAATAAAAAATAAAATAAAAAGCTAAAACTCTGCTCTTGCCGAGGCTTACTAAATTAGAACTGTTTCTTTCGGCGCTGGAGCGAGAGATATCCTTCTCCAAAGTGCTCTTCTACCTGCTCCGCTCGCACCCTCTCGCCCCAGGGCAGGTGAGGGAGGCGGCGGCGGCCCCCTCCCCCACATTCCACACGCTCACCTGGCTGCCTGCGAGCACAGCGGGTGGGGGAGGGGGGATGGGCGGAGTAAGGGTCCCCCCCTAGCAAGATGAGGGTCGAGAAGAATCACAGAAAAAAGGAACAAACCCCTACGGCGATAGAGCTCGCTCCCCCCAGGTAGGGAGCGCTCCATCAGCAGCACCCACTCCATGACGTTGATGACCGAAAGGCTGACCCGAGGATGTCTCGCCAGGAACCGGAAAATAATGGTATGCACACTATGCACGTCCACCGCGTCCACCCCTGCCGGCTCCCATTCCCGCCAAGTCGT
>NW_026267161.1:2086367-2087453 GCF_000697945.3 Frankliniella occidentalis
AATAATAAAAAGTTGAGGAGCAAAGAGGGGAGGGGGAGAGGAACCCAAGGCTCTCCGCCAACCAGCGGGCGCGCCGGTCCGAGCACTGCCATTGCCGACCCGAGAGGTAATTACTGTTTGCCGTGAATCGTTGAATCTCTCTCTCGCAGAGAGCCCTGATCACGGTGAATAATACGACCGTGCGCGCACGGGATGGCGCACTCTCAGCCCCCCCCCACACACACACATGCGAGCGCGAAAGATACAAAATGCGAGACCCGGGCGCCATCTCGCGGTCCTGACAGCAAGCAGCGTGCGAATAACCACCGCCGCTGCTGCCGCTGCTGGTGGCAGGACCGGGGATCTAACCAATCTAACTCCATGTGCTTCGTGACAATGCGCTTTTCCACAATCTTTCACCTCCCCCACAACCACTGCTGGATCACACCGTTGGCAGTGAACTAGAGCGTGGTTGAGAGAGGGGGACAGCCCGGTTGAATGGAGAAGCTTTCGATGACAGTTGGCGGGCTTCAGAAAAATCACTGGGCTACACAGATAAGAAATGCGAAACGTACACCACTACTTTCTCAACAAAGCGAAGCGAAAAGCAAGACAATCGTGGTGCAACCAGTACGGGCAGGTAGGGAGGTGTACTTACGGGGCGCGGGACGCCAGGTGACGCGGCGACACGTGGGACCAAGGAGAACGCCGTCTTCTTGGAGCTTGACGCACACCACACGCACACTCACACACAGTTCCCACTTGACTTGAAGCAGTAGGAGAAGAAGTGGCCGAGGATCGACGACGGCGTGCTGCGGCGGAGGGGCCGCTGGAGCTGGCGGTGGTGGGCAGAGGTCCCCCCGCGGCGAGGGGCCGATGGACCCGCTCCGCTGGTGGGTGGGCTGGCTGGTGGGCCGGGCGGCCCCGCGCCGGCCGGCCGGGACCATGGTGAGCACCACCTCCTGGGAGAGCACCCGCGGCTCCGCTGTCGGGCCGTCCGTCCCCGTCGAGCGCCGCCAAGGTTTTGAATCCGCCGAGCTCGAGCCGACGCCGCCGAGCCCGCGCTGCGCGGAGCTGCGGTCAGAGCGGGAGACGCCGGGGGTGGGG
>NW_026267161.1:2093578-2095854 GCF_000697945.3 Frankliniella occidentalis
ACAGCAACACATGAGAGTGTACGCCGCGCACAATGAGGGGGAACGTGTGTTGGCCGTGTGTCTTGGACGATGTGTGTTTCGATGGATCAAAGTGAGTTGTATGGCCGGCAGGTTGTTGTAGTAGAGAGGCAGTTTGCTTTCCCAGGGCACGTTTTCCGTTCCTGCGACCAAAAACGACGCTGAAATTCTTCACTAAAGGCCGAGGACACAAACACGCATGAGGAGATGTGCACGTGCACACTAGTGTGTGTACCATAACTCACCCGCCATCTCTCGCTAGAAACTCAACCAGACCGTGCGCGGTGCGGAAACGGCTAAAGAGGCACGTGGTATCTACATACAGGGCACAGAGAGAGAGAGAGAGTAGACGGTGTTTAAAGGTGCCCTAGCCGCTCCAGCACAAAACCACAATCCAGCATCGGACTGCTCCGGGGGGTCACGCCGGGGGCAGGCCGTGGCGTGGCGGGGTCGGCCTGGCCGAGCTAGAGGCTAGGCCAGGGCGGCGGTGAACGACCGCGAATAGCCATCCGTCGTGTCGAGAGCACCGCGGCCAAGAGTCACGAGCTGATAGGATGGCGTGCCCCGCGCAGCTCCGCTCAGCTCCGCGCCTACGCTCTACCCTCGCGGTCGAGCACCGCGCCCCGGCTCCATCCTCCATCAATCTCTGTTCGAGAGAGGCTTTGCGACTCGCGCGCCACCGGCATGAGCCTGCGCGTGCGTTCGTGCGCTGCACGATGTTGCGGCTACGGGTTTTAATATTCCGGAAAAGAATTTCTGGCTGATTTGTCGCGAATTTTCTTTGAAGTCTCCTCCTAATTTTTTCCTGACAAGTTTTTATCATTTTCCAGTTTTTCTGGAAAGATTTCAAACCTTTTCCCGCTTTTTCTGGAAAACGTAAAATTTTTCCGGACACATTTCGAATTTTCAAACCCCTACGAGCGACGAACGGCGCTCGTCAGAGACGAGTCGCACGCCCGCGGGGGTCGGTGGTAGGCAGCACCGACGCGGCCGTGCGCCACGGGTTGCTGCCTCGCACTCCGCAGGGGCTAGGACGGGACGGATCGGCCGGCTTGGGGCTTGAGTTCTCTCCACGTTTAATTGTGATACTGGCTGCTGTGCTGCTGGATGCTGGATGGGGCCGAAGAGAGGGGGAGAAGACCGTCGTCATCCTCGTCTTCTACGCCACGCCAGGCCACGAGGCAGGAGGAGGGACATTCGGAGTCGGTGGAAGGCCTCCACGCCTTCCACTCTACCTGTGCCGAGGCTCCTCCGGTCCATCCAACGGGCCACCGACCCTCCTGGACCCTCCTAAAAGGGCGGCGAGCTCCCCCGCCCCTTCCCTTCCTCCCCCATAAATTCCTTATTATTATTTTTTTTCATCTCTCGAGCTCGAGTCCAGCGAGCTGTTTATTCTTGTATGTGCCCTGGGCAGCCCAACGTAGGACGGCGAGGACGCGGGGCGAGTGTGTCGAGGATGCCACACTGCTGCTGTGGCGGTGGCCACGGAGCAGCGATGTTCAATCTTAGAATGCGTACAATCACGGGCTGCTCACGAGCTACAGGCGCACGGATCCCCGCGCCCTGGCTCCGACTTGGCGGCGACTCCAAGCAAGACGCTCCCCCTGCCTACCTACGCCACTGGGCGCGCGGCAGGTAGACGGACCGACTGGCCGAGCGCTCCGCCCCAAGGCCACCCCGGGCCACGCCACCACCACGCTCCCCCGCTCCCCCCTCCTCCCCCGCCACGCCGCGGCCACGCCGGCCACGCCACACAGGTTGCCAGGTAGGAGGTGGAGAGGTGGAAGACCTGGGGCTCCAGGACCTCGCCTCACCTCTCGGAGCAGAGAGTGTCTTGGCCTGGCCGAGCGGCGCCCCCCCCCCTCCCCCAATTATCCATCTCCTTTGGACCCAGCGCACGGCGGCGGCGGCGTCGCTCGGCGCTCGGGCGCTCACTGTCGTACACAATTCGTTTGAATATTCTCGGCGTACTCCTCTTCGGCCGGGGTGATCCTCGTTCTTCAAATCTAACGACCGTGGACGGCGGCGGGGAGGCGGGCACCCGGAGGCTCCGGAGGCGACCCCCCGAGCCGCCAACAGGTTTTGTCCGAGGTCCCGGCGGCGATCGCGTCGGGGAGAACGCGAGCCGGGCTGAACTCAGGTCCGGGTCAGGGTTCCAATAAACGTAACAGCTCGACCCGCCGAGACGAGATCGGACCAACTCATAGAAACGAGCGGTCAAAACGACGAGATCGGCGGCTGAGAGAGACCGGGAGGGG
>NW_026267161.1:2095904-2099822 GCF_000697945.3 Frankliniella occidentalis
TCAGTGCTCAACCGGCGGCATCTTAGCTCGTCCTTTTGCAGTCCCATAGCTCTGGTTTTGGAAACCGCGTTTATCTGCCTCATATCCGTCGCGGAGTTTGGGAAGGTTCCCATCGCTCGCGATCCCGCGCCCGCGCGTGCATGCGGGGCGGGGGTGGAGGGCGGCCTAATGGACGCTCCGCACTGCTCCGCACCCACCGCCCGCATGAGGGCCTCGCGCCCGGCACCCGCGAGGAGGAGGCTCGCGATGACGCCAAGGGCACGCGACACCCTGCATCGCGCCCTGCATGGGGGCGGCCGGGCCGGGCTGGGCCGGCGCGGCGGGGACGGACGCGCGCGCGCGCCCTCAGTGTGAGAGAGCGGCTCTTCTCTCACTGACACGATAAAAAGGTGATGATAATTTCTTTTAAAATGCAACAAACATGCATGCGCTCGCTGCTCGTGTCCCCGCGAGACATTGAGAGATTCACTTTGGAGCGGGCTGACGCATCACACCACCACCACGGGATAGGGGTAGGAGTCGTGTCACGTGTTTTTTCTTGCACGAATCTGGATGGGGGAGAGGGGGGGGGGGTATAGGAGGGGTAGGGATTACCACAGACCGTTCGCGCCGCCGCGAAGGGTTGTGAAATACTGCGCTACATACAGAACAGGGGTGTCCGCGGGCGAGCTCACCCCCTTTTCAGAGACCGAGTCAAGCCAGAGCAAGAAAGCGAAGCAAGCGCCACGAGCATTGTGTCACCTTTAAGCTCCCGCTCCCTCTCCCTACACGTCGTATAGTACACACGGTCTGCTTCGGCTCGCGATCGCAACGGCGGCAAACACTCCCGCGGGGGGCAAGAACCAGAGAGAATGTATATAAAAGTTGGCGGTTCTTTCTGCCAAGAACACGGCGGCGCGGAGGACGCGCTGTCAAAGGATTCACTGCAGGGCGTCCTGGACGAGGTCCTGGAGGAGCGAACGCGTGGGTGTGCCCTCTGGCCGGTGCCACTACTGGGCCAGCGGGGCCGTGCGACACGACCCGTCAAGCGCCGCCGTCAAGCGCCAGCCCCAGTGTACAGCGCCTGCCAAACGGCGCGGCCTGCCAAGAGCGCCGATCCATCTCGTCCGCACCGCACACACCGCGCCTGCCAAGTCCCGCTCGGAGCAACAAACTCCAAGGCGGGGGCCTCGGGGGGCGCCCCCCAGCAGGGCCCTGCCTCTGGCATGGGAGAGTCCTTTGTGGCGGTCAGGGCGGGCGGCGTAGCGGTGCGCTGTGCTCTCCTCGTGATGCGAGCGCCGTGCCCCGCCCCGCCCCGCCCCGCCCCGCCCCGCCACGGCTCGAGAGGTGATGGACAAACTGACTTGTGGTCCGTTTTGTGAGCGCCGAGTAACGGTGTGTGCGTAGAGCAGTGGTGCGCGTTAGTCCATAGGGCAAGAGAGAATGCAGAGCGAGCGGCATCGAATACTCTGTCGTGCCACAGCCACAAAAAAAAAAAAAGAATGATTGCTAAAGCAGATAGGGGAGGAAGTTTTGCACTGCACATATGCAGCGAAAAGGAAGTTTACAACTACTGTAACGTACCAGCAAAATGATTTTTCTTTTTCTGAAGGAGCAAAACGTTTTCTACAATGCAGCAACAGCTTAAATTTGGTTCTGGAGATTCAGGAGATGGGGGTCGCCCTTGTCATACGGTGGTGGACCGCCCCTCGGTCGGGTGCCGTACCGGGCGTTCGGCGTGCAGCTTTGGCTTGAAGACGATTCGCGGAAAAAGAGAGCGGAGCGACGCTCCCCCGCCTTACCCCGCCCCACCTAAATCCCCCAGACTTCCACCTCGCCTTCGCCTTCGCTCCCTCCTTGGGGTGAAAAACAATTCTCAGCAACACTTCTTTTCTGTGGAACGTGTCAGGACCGGTCGGCATGGCATGACCAACCTCCCCCCTCCCTCTCTCCCCCTCTCAACCCTTTCCTGCCCCCGTTCCTTTCCCCTCGCCCCACAGGGGCAAGCGCGCGACCCGCCGCCGTGCCGCCGCCCGATCACGATAGTAATAACAGTAATAACAATAATAAGTTTCGCGGCGGAGAAGGGCCCGTGTCCGTGCTCCTCTGACGCGCCTCGTCATCTCGTTCTCTCACACACAACTATCCCATACCGACTAATGAGTCTGTTTGTTGTGTGGCCACGGTAGCGCGCCGCGGGGGACCCTGGGGGGAGCCAGGGGGAAGTCCACAGCATGCAAGTCCAAGAGGCGCCCTGCAGCATGGAGAGGTCCAAGAGGCCCCCCACAGCATGGAAGCCCAAGAGGCGCCCCCACGTCGTATGCAAGTCCAAGGGGGCGCCCCCGTCACAGTCCAAGACGTCCACGAAACTCCGTGCGTTTCCGAGAAGCTGCGCGGAGAAGGCCGCCGCATCTGCGACAGCGTCATCCCCACCCCGAGAGCTTATCGCTTCCTAACGAAGCGCGCATTAGTGTGTATACACGCCTTCTGAGAGGCACAAGCTTTTGCGGCTCCTCGTAAAGCTCGGATAGGTGCGGCGGTGCGGGCCAACTTTGTTGCTCCGGCACTGACGCTGACTCCTTGCCTCCCGCGGCCGGGGCGTAGCGTGGCGTGGCGTGGCGTGGCGTGGCGTGGCGTGGTGCAGCGAGGAAATTACGGTGAGAAGAAGAGAATGTAGAGTGACAAATGGCGTCCACCATCTTTGATGAGCACTAGCGGCCCCCTCGTGGAGCCCGGGAAGGGCGGGCCAGGGGCGGGCCGAGGCCGAGGGGCAGCCGTATATAAGGGGCCGTCCGTAACTCCCCTCCCTCCCCTGCTCCGGTAGGGCCGGGGACGGACGCTTTTACGCGTCTAGGCCATCATTAGGGCGACCCAGGCCGCCGGGGCCCACCCAGCCACCGCCGATGCTTTCCTGCATGCCACTGGAATAATTTCCTGGAGGTGGCATTTAGCGCGCGCCCCCGCCCCGCCCCTCCCGGCGCCGCCCCCCGCCGCGCCAGTGATTGCCCGACCGTCTCCTGGCCCGACGCGGACAGGCCCAATGGCCCGGCACATGGCCGGCGGGACTGATATTTTTCTCTCCGCGTGGCTGAACGCACGCCACCGCCATTCTCCCGCCTCGCGCGGGTTCGAACACCAAGCCTTGGCCGCCGCCGCCGGTTACATGGTTCGCTTCTTACTCTTATTTTCTTGTCTCTCCCCCTCTCTCCGCAATCTCTTCTTATTTCTTCTCCGGGCTCCCCACTCGCCGCCCGCCCGCCATCCTCGCGTGTTCCCTCTCTCCTTCCCCCTTTACCCTCTGTCTCCCCATCCCTTTCCCCCCGCCTGCTCCCATGCCACGCCACGCCACCGACGCCGCGTCAGCGCCCCGAACGAGCAAAAGCAGTGTGGTTGGTCATTCTGGTTCCATAAAAGCCCCTGAAACATCCGGCCGTGGCCAGAGTACTCGTTGGATTAGACGTGGCCCAACCCACCCGGCCCCTCCGGGACCGACGCCCACCCGGGCTCCCCCCCCCCCTTCCCTCTCGCCGAACCCTTTCCTTTCCCGCCCAAATAGCCGAGGGGTCCGACAGGTAAAGACTCCCTGAGCAGGAAGCTGAGGCCAAAGTGCCGACGCCCGGGCAGCCCTGTTGCCGCTCAGCACAGCAGCAGCCTTCGGCGTTCTACCCTGATCTACCCGACCCAAAGGGTTCGCTGCAGTGCTCCACGACTGCAAAGCCAGGCTAAACGCAATTTCGTTCTACAGGATTTGTCATTCTTCCGCCTTCCTCCCAGAACTCGCAGGCTTCTCAAAATCCTATGATGTAGATGCTGATCGCTCTGCTGGAGGGTGCTGAGCGCCCTGGCGGAGGCTGCTGTGCGCCCTACCGGAGGCTTCTCAGGCTGCTGAGCGCCATTCCTGCTGGTTGCTGAACTCCTCCGCTGGAGCCGCAGGAGATC
>NW_026267161.1:2101097-2102123 GCF_000697945.3 Frankliniella occidentalis
CGACCACGACCACGACCACGACCACGACCACGACCACGACCACGACCACGACCACGACCACGACCACGTTGTCCCCCGCGAGCGGTACGGCACACGGGCCACCGCCCCCAGGCCCAGGACCGTGGGGCGGCCGGAGGCAGGGGCGGGCGGGGAGAGACCTAAACGCAGCCGCGGGGGGCGAATGCGTCGTCGCCGGCGGCACGGCGGCGCGCTCGCGAGCGTAAATTGAAATCGGGGAGAAACCATCTGCATATCCATCACGATAACGCGTTCGAGGCGGGGGCGGGGGGTGAGGCCGCCTCCCCATCGCTAGGTATCAACAGTACTGGGCCGGCTCGGCCCGCGGCCCAGTATGGAAATCGTCCGCTCTCGCCTGCGGCGGCGGCGCGGCAGCGGCGGAGGTTTTCACAAACGAAGCTAGAAAAGATATTACAATAAAGCCGCCGCCGGAGCCACGCGAGATTCGTGTCTCCCCGCGACGCCGGCGCAAAAATACAAATAATAAAAATGAAATGTTTCCATCTGTGCTCCCTCCCCCCGCGCGCCTCCGCGTGCGGCCTCCTCTCCTCTCCCCGTCTCCGTCGCACTCCTCGTCGAGCTCCTCGCCCCGTCCTCCTCTGCGCTCCGCGGCGCCCCGCCCCGCCCCGCGGGCCGCCGCCGTGCTCCGCTCAGCTCCAGCTCCGCGCTCGCGGCCGCCCCGAGGTTCCCACCGCGGCCGCCGTGCTCCGCCGCCGGGGTCTGGGTGTCGTGACAGGTATTTCCCATTATGGCGAGTGGCCCTCCCCTCCACTTCCGGTGCGATGGATGGCGAGGGGAGGAGCCCGTTCTGCCGTTCTGCCGTCTTGGCGGCGGTGCCAAGGAGCCGCTGCTGGAGAGAACTTGCATAGTGCCGCTGGGAGTGAACTGCACTTCAAGCCGTGGCACGCGGGCGACGCGGCGAGTACGGACACTCCGTGCGTCACTGCTGCGCCGTGCGTTCGTAGTAAATGGCGTGTACAGTTGGTTCGCCCCCCTCCCTCCTCCTCC
>NW_026267161.1:2104533-2120702 GCF_000697945.3 Frankliniella occidentalis
GGGGGGGGCATGTGATGCGGAGGTGGGGACCGACTGGAAGAGAGGAGGCATGAAACCACGAAAAATCTTCCATCATCTTTGCATTGGGAGTGCTGGCGAAGAAAAGGCCGCCTCCGCGAGCCACTTCAGCATATTTTTCCCCCTTTGAATTTTCTCTCCACCTTGTGTGTGTGTGTGTGTGTGTGTGTGTGTGTGTGTGTGTGTGTGTGTGTATGTATGTGAAAGTGGGAGAGATATTAAGCCGAGGAGTGTCAGAGCGAGAAAGAGGAATAAACGCCGTCGTCGTCGCCGTCCCCCGCCCACCAAACTCAGACAGACGCGGTCGCCCCCCCCCCTCTCCCTCTATTTCCCGTTTCCCGCCAAAACGACACCTGCCGCTGCCTCCTCCTTGTCCCTCTGTCGTGCCAACTTTTACCGATGGCCAGCCCCACACCCTCTCCCCGCCCCCGGACACTCCTCCACTCCTCACCTCCTCACCTGCCCTGCTCCGCGCCGCAACCCCCCACCCCCCTTCTCATGCTACGGACCCACACCCGCCATAAAGGGCAATTTTATTTCTATTTCGACAGGGATTTTGTGTGGTGGTCCAACGAGCCCCGAAATGTTTTCTTTATTATTATTTCCCCTCCACTCCAACCACGTCCGCGTCCTCTACCTGCTGCTCCTCCTCCTGACCGCGCAGCCGAATACCCTCACAAAAATAAAAGACATGAAAATACCTGAGCGGGCAAGGCGGCGGCTGGGCTCAAAGCTCAAACGCTCGTCGGTCGTCGGGCGGACTCGCTTGTCCAACGCCGGCAACAGGTGCCGAAGGTGCCGAATGTCCAGCGGCGGCGTGGCGGCGTCCACCGCACAGTGGACTCCCGGGGGAAAGGGGGGGGGGGGCAGGATTTGGTCACCGTTGCCACCCTAAAACCTCAAAGCCATTCGAGCAAGTAGCGTAAGGGTCTAGACCTGGTCTAAACAGAGAGACACACCTACAACAGAGATAATGTGTGTACACTCCGATATACTTATGCGACGCACGTGTCGGCCGCTCGCCGCGTCTCGAAAGGCTGAACTAAATATATTAGCCGTGCCTCGGTGGCTCGGGTGGCAGTGACGGGGGACAGGTGCGACTCGGATAGCATGGCGGCGGGGCGGGACACGTCCTGGACACGTCACAAAAGACGCCGCTACCCCACAAGAGTCGTCCTCTTTGCGTCTCTCCGCGGACGTCGAGGTCCAGCCCGCAGATGTGTCCACCTTGTCCACGACCGCGACTCCTTTACAGCCCCCCCCCTCCCCCTCGAGATTTCGCGTAACAACGTGGGGGACGATCAGAACAGAATCGCGTGACGTCGTGCGGTTGCCGACCCGTCCGCTGGGCAGCAGGGCTGTCGGATGGGTTGCCTACCTCCCCGGCGACAAAGCGGGCCTCTTGCCTCGCCGCTGCCCGCCGTGCGGGTAGGCAACCCTTCGGCCATGGCCCCGGTGTCTTCCGGCCTATTTGAGCGAGAGTCGTTTTCCCGCTACCGAACAGTCCTCCCCCCCCCCCTCGTGTCGCAAGGCGTTCGGTTCCCTCCCCACCCCTCCCCGATCGCGTTCGGTTCGGTTCGGGTTTGATGTTTTGTTGTCTTCTGCACTTGTGCCTCGTGAATCGCCTGTCAATCTAAAGCTTTACCGAAACTTTTTCGATCAAGAGCGCATTTTATTTCTTGAAGGAGAACGACATTTGTTTTGCAATTTAGCATTTAATCATCTTTCTCCCCCATCCTTGGAGTTGCACCCTCTTGGGCTGTGAGATTGTAGAGTTTCATAACCTAAGTTTCCGGTCGTGATTTGCTATGAAGTGTCATTTTTGGTTGTGATTTGTGACTGAACGATCTTGCTTCAATATATTACACTTCGATATGGGAATTTCACTTCCTTGTGAAGAGCTGGTAAGGATTCCAATCGGTGGCTGAAATATTAGCTTTGTTGTTCAGGCTTAATGTGTTTGCTTGACAATTGTTTTTTCTGTCTTTAGGTTTTATTTATGTCTTACTTAGTATAGACTTCTCAGCCTAATGAATTTTTCGTCATTGTTTCATCCTGCCTTCGTTAATTTTAACTGGTAAGTCTTTGTTGCTACCTGACATTTTTCATTGTAATGTGCTGTACCTGTCTTTTTCTGCTACTGGTTTGATGCCTTGCCCTCTCATTTTCTTGAAGGCCTAATATTGATGGAAGCCCACTAGCTTTTAGAGCTCATGGAACCGAATCTGAACCGGACGCCATAAAGAAGGAGCGCACCAGCGATGAAGAGAGTGAAAACAAGCATAGACGGGGTGAATTATTTTTTGATTGCTGTTGACCAAACCTCTTTTTCAATTCAAACAAAAATTACATTTTTACATCTTTTTGTTTTTTGTTGTTTAGGCTGGTGCCAGCAGAACCCCATAAATATGGCTGGAGTGAATAACAACAGTAGCAGATCATTAGCTGAAGGTAACTTACTTCCTCCTCACGCCCTTTCCTGCCTACAACAGCATCATCAATCATCGAACCAATCTTCAAGTTCAACGCCAACTTCCTCAATCCCTACATCTGCTCCTTCATCTACATCAACTCCAACTGCCCATGATCTCTTCTTAGGTCACCAGCATCATTTGCAGCATCTCAACAAAAACCAACATCCTGCAATTCCAGTTGAATATTCTTCTGTCAGTAATCCGTCATCACATTCACAGCATCCAATTTCGTCACCTCCCTCATCATCAAGCAATGTGCCATCTTCTTCTTCTAACTCCTCCCAACCAACTCTATTTAAGACCACTTTAAAGTCAATACCCCCCTCCGAAAAGGTGTACCAATGTGATGATTGTGGTCAGTGCTACTCACGAAAAGGAAACTTCATCACTCATTGTCGAATTCATACTGGAGAGAAACCTTTTCAGTGCACTGAATGTACTGAACAGTTTGCTTCTAGTAGTGCTTTGGCCAGACACAATCGCACACATTCAGCTGATAAACCATTTGCTTGTGTAGATTGTGGTAAAATGTTTACTACCAATTCTGCACTCAAAGAACATATTGCTACTCATACATCTGAAGGAGGTAAGGTCATGTGTTCTGAGTGTGGTAAAAAATGTATTACTGCATATGATTTAAAGGTGCATATGCGTACCCACACTGGTGAAAGACCTTACAAATGTACTGAATGTGGTAAAATGTGTTTAACAAGTTCTGATCTCAAAGTACATATTCGCACTCATACTGGGGAACGTCCATTTCAGTGTGTAGAATGTGGCAAGCTCTGTAACACCAGTTCAGATTTAAGGGTTCATTACCGAATACATACTGGAGAAAAAATTCACATTTGTTCCCATTGTGGCAAAGCTTGTAATACAAGTGGAGATTTGAAAGTTCACATTAGAACCCACACAGGGGAAAAGCCATACAAGTGCTCAGTTTGTGGAAAACAGTGCATGACTTCAAGTGACCTTAAAGTTCACTTTCGAACTCACACTGGTGAAAAACCTTACAAGTGCAGCTATTGTGTAAAATCATTCACCACAAGCTCGGATTTGAAAGTTCATACTAGGACACACACAGGCGAGAGACCTTACAAGTGCACGGTTTGTGGTAAAGGTTGTTTAACTGCCAGTGATTTGAAGGTACACATGCGGAGACATTCTGGGGAGCAGCCCTATCAGTGTTCTGTTTGCAGCAAACAGTGTAGTACTTTAAGTGATCTAAAGGTTCATGCTAGGACACATACAGATGAATGAACCATTTTGAATGTGATAAGTTGTTACAAACTTTCTTTAATTTACTTATCCTTGTAACAGGAAAAAAAATGATCAAACTCCAAACTTTACCATTTACGCATTGAACCTCTCAGACAATATTTGTTTGATGAATCAACAAAAGTTAGGGTTGAAATAAGTTTTAATCATAATTATCAATCAGGAATGTACTCCTACAATAATGCTACTTTGACATTGCTGGTATTCTTATGTAAAATGTAATGTCTCAGGATATTATTAAATTAATGATGTTTATACATATAAGAAAGATTACTGAATTGGTTGTTAAAGCAAGCATCAATGCCCTGTTGCTTTTGACCTGTTCTGACAAACTTTAAGAAAATTGAAGGAACATGGATCAAATTTTGAAATCAGGTCAACATTTTCTACTTTCTACTGTTATGACAGGATTATTCTGTTGCTATTCTAGATTATCATTCAGGTTCTTGGTATTGGATTACCAAATCTATCCTGTTTTGATTTTAAATTACAACATATTTGTTATGTTTTGTTTTGCAGTTTGCATGATACAAATGTGGTTTAACTATTGTTGACTACTGTCACTCCTGTTACCATTATTATTTTTGCAGGTGTACAATTTAGTATCTAATCCTGCATTTACAATAGAGTGAAATCTCTTAATAAAGTTGTTTTCTATTTGCAACAAAATATTATCTGGTTATTAATGTGGTTCCTCATTGGACTCAGATGTGTGCCATTGGGTGGTTTTTATTGTCATGAACACTAAATAACTAGCTTATTTACACTTTATTTTCTTTTTAAAGCTTCACTGACAATCACATTGATGGCATCAACTGTTTCCTCAGCTGCCGGTTTGATTTGGTCCTTGGGAAGGAGGAAACCGTAGGCACCTTCATCTCTCAGTTCGAACACAAATGGATACTTGACACCTTTATCATACGCATAGTCCAACGTGCTACCAGATGCTGCATCTGTGAACAATTGCAAAATTTTGACACGTTGAGTCTCAGAGAAATCAACAGGGGTGGTGTTTCCCAGCAAGGCATGGGCGCCATGTGCCCACAACGTGTTAAATCAAATATTCTTCCTTCCAACACCACGAAATGCATTTTAAAATCAAATAACATCCTCTTTTAAACTTTTATCACAAAATATCTAAAAATTGCATAACTTGTTCTTTCAATTTTAATGTATTGTTGTGCCTGTATATAGGGTATTTCAGAGCTGGACGTGAAGAAGTAAAATGGAAGAACAAAACGCGCACTGCTCATGCGCAGACGTGGAGTGGGGGAAGCTGGGGATGGAGTGGGGGGCGTCTGCTCATGCGCAGTGCGCCTTTTGTTCTTCCATTTTACTTCTTCACGTCCAGCTCTGAAATACCCTATTTCATGTATTGTTTTGTTTTCTGATAAGTTTTAGTCATTTTGTTTGTTGGATCTGTAAAGAATGACTACTGCCACTCCCACCCATCAGGTACAGGACCGACATGTCGAAGGCAGGTGATTGGTACTCACAGATGGTCTTTGCGATGGGCCCGTAGCGGAACTTGGTCCCGTACCGTTTGGCCGCAGCCTCCGCGGCGGCCCCGGCCACGGCGTTCAGGTCGTCGTGGTCCTTGGTGTCGTCCAGGGTGAATCCCCAGGGGAACATGAGCAGCTGGCTGTACGAGTGCAGGCTGACGTACACGTGGAGCTGCAAGGCAGACCGCGCGGGGTTAGAGACAAGCGCAGCGGGAGGCGCCGGGCAGGTAGGCAACCCAACGTACCGTGCTGTTGGGCCTGCCGATGAGCTCGTCGATGTAGCGCCTCAGGCCCTTGGTCTCCGGCTCCGACTCGGGCCCGGTGCCGGCGTAGGTGTCGGCGCACGGCCACGGGCTCGCGCCGACCTCTGGAAGCAAGTGGTTGTGGTGGTCATCCTAGAAACAACCTCCCGTCCTCCCGTGTCCCGTCCTCGTCGCCCTGCGCGACTCACCTCTCCAGTGGAACGGCCAGTTCCTGTTCAGATCCGCTCCTTGGCACAGGTAGTTGTATCGGCTCCGCGATTTGCGCCACAGGCGGTTCTGAATCGGAACGAACGTCATTTAATTTAACAAGAATTAACATCCTCCATGGACAGCTCAAATCGACGCGAAATCGGTTCTTTTGTTTTTATGATTTCCTGTTGATCGTGAGGCCGCCCCCCCCCCTTTCCCCGGTTCTTGTCTTCTCCTTCCGGTCTAGCCGAGTCCCGTAGAACAATATTGTCTTTGAAGCTTTAGATTGTCGTTTCACCACGCCTCACGTTTTTAAAGTTTTCAAGCTCACTGATTTCACGTGTTTGAGAGGGAGTGCCTCATAGTTGGTACGTATTTTGCGTAGTCTCACTGTGGGCTGGTGCTGGTTGGTCATGTGGCATGTGGCCTGTGTCGCCATGTTGAGGTTATCCACCCTGAATGTAACGTGCAAAGTTACTTATTGGGTACCCATACACTGTTTCACTCATGGTTTTAGTATTGGTAACGAACGTTTATGTCTCAGTTTACTATACTTTTAAAAAGTAACTTTGCACGTTACATTTTTACTTAGTCTCGCTAGTGCGGTCCCCCCGCCGCCGCCGTGCTCACCGAGGTGTGCGTGTAGACGTAGCCGTCCGGGTTGGCGACGGGGAAGATGTGCCACTCGTAGGCGTGCATTGCGGCCTTGAAGTCGTCGTCCTCGCGGGTGAGCAGTTCGTTGGTGAGGAAGGTGGCGGTGGCCGGGGTGATCCACTCGCGGGCGTGGATGCCGGCCTCGAGCAGGGCGACGGGCAGGCTCTCGTTCGAGAACTTGATGCGCACGCCGAGGATGCTGCGGCCCTCGTACGTGCGGCCGGCCTCGACCACCTGCACCTTGTAGGGGAACCTCTTGGCCAAGCCCTGCATCCACTTGTAGATCTGTAAATAATGGGGTTGTGCGCGCACACTATATAGGGGTGGCTCGGTGGGTACTATTTTAATGGTCGTCTGAGTTCGAGGCTCACAGGCTTTTATCACAATTTTTTCTGGACGTTATTACGACAAACGTTAAATGCACTTAAAACTACGTTGCCCAATGGTTCATGGCCTTTCAAATACTTCTACAGCCCTGAGTCCAAATGGAGGGGCGTGAAAGAGGGAATGCCATCCCAATATTAAACTGACGTAAAACGTTGAACTCTAACCTCCTCCAGGCCGTGGTAGGTGTCCCAGCCAAATTCCAGGTTAGCCCTCTTGGCGTCGAGCATCTGGCGTTGTTCCTCTTCAATAAGTCTGGAAATGCGTCCCATTGAAGTTACCATTATCATACTAAACGTCGCAAAAATGGCCCTTTTTAAGGGGAAGTTATTGAATGTATTGTCATCGTGACCTTTTGATCTCGCTCAGGCTCTTCCCGTCCCTACCTGCCGAGGTCGGGGATCATGTCCCTGGGGACCAGGCCCTGCTTGACGAGGAACTCCTTGACGACGAGGCTGTCGTTGGGGCTGACGCGCATGTCCACGGGCCGGAGGGGCTGCGACGGCTCCATCCACGTGTCCAGCTGGCGGGCAGACCAAGAAGTGGTTTGGTGCACGAACCATCCCACAGCCCCGGAACGTTGACAGGTGCGCCGCTTACCGAGGGGTGGTCGTGCAGGAAGGCGCGCAGCTGCCGCACCTGCTGCTCCGAGGCCGGCAGCACGCGCAGCACCTTGTGGCCGTGGAAGGCGGCATCCTGGTGCGTGAGGTCGGCCTCGGCGCCGTGCTTGAGGACGTCGCCGTGCCTCGAGGCGTTGGCCTCGACGGCGTGCTTGGCGGAGGTCACGTGGGCGGCCTCGTGCTTGCCCGCCGCGCCCGTGAACGCGTGCAGGTGCTGGATCACGTGCTGTATCAGGCGCTCCGGGACGAGGTCGGCGGCCGCTGTCGCTGCGTGTGACGGCGGCGTCCTGGTGGTCCCCGGGGACGGCGGTGGCGCGCCGCTGGCGAGTGCGCCGAGCACCAGCAGCAGCGCCAGCCGTGGGCCGCAGTGGCGCTGCATGGCGAGCTGCAACAGGCCGCTCGCTTATCAGGGTCTTTACGACCCTACCTCGTCGTCGGGGTCCTGGTCGGGTCCTGGTCGCGTGCTGGCGGGGTCGTGCGGCCTGTCTCACTTCGGCGATGGACGTGGAGGTGCACTGACGGGTGCCCCTCTTTAAACCCTTTCCCCGCCGGGCTTATCGTTGCGTCCCCGGCTTCCTTTGAGCCAGGTCGACGTTGACTCTGGGCGGGGCGCTTCGTGGGGCGGGGTGGTGTTTTGGCGGGCGCTTCTCCTGCCGGGGCTGCACAGCAATGGTTTCCTTCTTAGAGCGGGGTTTTCTGCTACAACTTAAGTTTCACTTTGAACTTATCGGAACAGTTCTTTTTAGTGGTAGGTGGTGGGCAGAAGGCGCGGGACGAGGTAGGAATAACTTAAGCTTAGCGTCTTAAAGCATTCCTATTAACGTCTCTGAAATCTACGCCATCGCCTGGAAAAAAAATATGTGATAATTTTTGCACGGCCCCCCTGCGCGTGCCGCGCATCGTCTCCTCCAGGAAGTTCGGCGTTATCTCCAAAGTGTGCGTCCTGCACCGATATAGAGCGGCGGGGGGCAACAGCCGATTGGCGCGGTGGCTGGTCCGCGGGGTCAAGCGGCCTCTCATTTACCAGGACCAGAGTAACAATTGATGTTTGAAATTCAGCTTTATTCGTCCTAAAATGTAGTAACCACCTAGTAGTTGTTGTTGTGGTTTTTCGCAGTTCTTGTTTTTCGTGAGAGCACTTTTACAACAGCGGGGACAAATCGCGTTTCTTTTCCATCGTCTCTACATTCTACAAGTCGTTGCACACGGTGGGGTTCTGAGTGGGAAGCCCCTTGTTGTAGACCTCGTCCACGATGACCTTGACGCCCGCCCAGGTCTCCTGGGCCGCCGGGATGATCTGGTCCTCGGGCAGCATGAAGCCGTACTTGCCCGTGTCGCGTAGCTCGTAGACGAAGGGGTACGGCACGCACTTGCTGTAGACGTAGTCGATCGTGCTGCCCGAGGCAGGGTCTGGGAAGAGAAAAAGAAAGATGTAGTCAGTCTTCCAGTTGAAGTTGTTGGTAGAAGCCCCCCCCCCTCCCTTTTTCCGAAGTGGTTGTACACCAGGTTGCCGGAGTTTAGCCCCACCGCCGCCCCTGTTTACTTACATATGGTACTGGAGATGTCGCCGTACGTGAATTCCGTCCCGCCGACACTCTTGATCGCCTCGACCGACTTCCTCGCGATCGCATTCTAGAAATTGAGTCGACATGGAGTTGAGCAGTGACAAGAGGGTGGTAATGTGGGCGGCTAAGTCTTCTCCGGCCCTGACAAACTGACCAGGTCGTTGTGGTTGTTGATGAGCTTGTCGGTCCAGCCCCAGGGGAACATGAGCAGCTGGCTGTACGAGTGCAGCGAGATGTAGATGTGCATGCGCGAGGCCAGGCTGTCCACGTGCGCCCTCAGGTTCTGCGTCTCCACCTCGGACTCGGCACTGGGCCCGGCGTAGATCTCGGAGGCCGGGCTCGGGCTGGATCCGGCCGCTGCAATGGTTTCAGGTTTAAGCAAGGCCTCTAGGTTTTAGGTTTCGAACAAGCTTGTAAATGATGCCGAGGGGGGCGCCCTGGCCGAGTATGAGACTTACCGCCCCATTTGAACGGCCAGTTACGGTTGGCGTCCACCCCCTTGAAGATGAGCCAGTTCGTGCTGCGGGTCTTGCGCCAGTTGCGGTTCTGCGAGGAACGTTTGTGTCGTTATTATTTTTTTGTTCAGAACGGTTTCCCCCCGATCCCTAAAAGGGGTCGTTCAGAAATCACGTTGACATTTTTTTGGGGGTGCGGGGCGATACATAAGGGTTCCAAAAGGACCAGGACGATCATTGGAGTCCAAGGACACCCCGTGATGTTTGTACCCCGGGGGGTAAAAATATCATGGGGTCAGTGGAGTTCGAAGACACCCAGTGACAATTGTTTGTAGCCGTGGGGTAAAAATATCATGGGGTTAATGGAGTCCAAAAACACTCCGTGACATTTGTACCCCGGGGGTAAAAATGTCATGGGGTCTGGTTGGACTCCAATGACCGTCTTGATCCTCTTGGGACCCCCCATATTTTTTGGACCCCCGTTCCCCCAATGTCCTGTGACGCACCTTCTCCCACGTGTAGACGTAACCGTCGGGGTTGACGGAGGGGAAGATGTGCCACTCGTAGTTCCGGACGTTGTCGCTCTCTGCGCTCTTGAGGATCTGGTCGATGAAGTAGGTGGCGCTGGCGTGGGCGATCCACTCGCGGGCGTGGATGCCGGCCTCTAACATGGCCACGGGCAGGTTGTCGGCGAACTTGATGACGAGCCCCTTCATGTCCCGCTTCTCGTGCGACTGGCCGACGTTGACGATGCTAACGACGGTGGGATACTTTTCTTTGAGCGCCTCGAACCACTTGTAGATCTATATCCGAAAACACGATAGTCCAATTTAGCGCATGTCTAGAGAAATGTGTGGTTTGAGATGGTGGCCTGGATTTAAAAGAGAGGGCGGTACCTCATCCAGGTTCTGATACTTCGTCCAGTCAAATGGCTTGTCGTCCGTCAGAGCGCGGGTCGCGGACAGCTTCTGCTTCCGAACCAAACTGTAAAACAAATGATCGATTAGATCCATGAGTCGGCCAAAAAGATCCTCGAATCAATGGATGAATCGTTCAACAACATTAACGAATCGATCGATGAATCGACTTGCTTGTGCGCTGACTGACTACCCATACCCACCTGTGGAGGTCTGCGATGAACACCTCGTGATCGAGGCCCAAGCGGCCGAGGAAGGCGACGAGTTCCTCGCGCTGCCTGGGGGAAACGTTCACGTCGACAGGGAGACCCTCTTTCCTGGGCTCGAGCCACACGTCGAGCTGCACCGGGAAAGCACCATTTCAGTCAGAAGCCATGACGATGTCAAAGAGGGTCAACGAGCTTTGTAAATTAAATACAAAGCTACTGTTTGGGCGTAGATTGGTGTCGTTCCGGCCAAATAACATTAACCACCCAACTTGTTACATGATTTCAGTGGCGTTCAACCTCGAGTTCGAGTTACTCCAGTTACTTCAGTAATTAATTACCATGGGGTTGCGTTGCAGGTACTCGTGCACGGCGAGCAGCTGCTCCTCGGAGCGCGGCGTCACCCGCAGCACGGAGTGGCCGACCAGGTCGTCGCTGTAGCCCAGGACGGCCACCGCCAGGGCGGCCACGAGCGCGGCGCGGAGGAGCATGTTCCGCTGCGGCACCGGGGAGGTCACCAGTGAGGTCAACAATGAGGTCACCACCAAACGCTCTGCCTGCCGTTTGCTGTCTCAGCCGCCCGTTTCAGCCCTGTAGGGTAAGTACTCACCAGTGGATCGAGCAGAGAGGCTGAACGAACGGGGTGTGGCTGCGGCTGCGGACTGAGTATATCGTTTGATGCCCACGTTTGATGTCGCAGGACCTCTCCACTTATCGTCGGCAAAACGGCAATTAGTTGCAGATTAGATTAAGCGGCGCTCCTTAAGGAGCGATTGCCGGGCGCTTCTCATAGGTCATGATGTCTAAGACCTAGTTGCGCAGATAACGTACCGCGCGATAAAGTGGTGGCTGGCGACACATGCCACCTTTGAGGGACTCACACATGTGAATGAGTGAACGAACGAAGAAGCATGCCATCAATTTATTTTAAAGACACAAGACAAGAGGTTTTTTCAATACAAAATTTCGATGTGGTCCACGTTTAGAAGTTACCTGTGAATTTGCAATTTTAACATCGCGCAAATAGTCAGTCAGCCATACCAAAGAACTAACTCTTCGCATCTAAATTTCATGAGGCCTGTCCAACAGCCGACAGGTGCTTTCTTTGGCTTGGCAGGACTCCCTGTAGGGCCGCAGCGGAGTGACGGTCAGGTTCCCGAAGGTCGCTTCGCCCGGCCCGTTTGTCTTCACGACGATGAGGTTGTCCTCGTCCTTGGGGAAGATGAGGTCGGTGATGGCCACCCTGCCCCCGTCGGCAAACACCTCCACGGACCCCTCGTCGACCAGGATCTTGAGTTTGAGCTTGCCGTCGGGGAGGGTGTCGCGGGCGAGCGGTGCCACGTGCACGCCGGGGAAGTCGGGGCTGAAGTCGGTGGCGCCGGACTCACGCCTGTCGACGGAGAGCTCGCCCTTGTTGGCGTTCCAGGTGACGTCGGTGCCGGAGGTGAAGTTGGGTGAGGCGCGCAGGAGGATGGACACGCCCGTGGCGCCCGTGCCGAGGGTGACGGTGACCTCGAGGTAGTAGGCGCCGTTGCAGCCCGAATACAGCAGCATGGGCCGCCTCCTGACCGTGATGGAGACTGGCGCCATCTGCATGGGGCGGAGCGTGGCCTCGAGCGCGGGGACGGGCTCCTGGACGAGGTCCACGCCGTCGGGCGCGCCGGCGCGGCTGCGCAGCGACATGACCCGGGGCACGCTCATGGAGTTGCGCCACGGCGACGTCGGCGTCCTGGGCAGCACAGAAACGAACCGTCAGTCTGGCGGGCACGCCCCCCACCTCCGTGCGTCGGTCGGCTCTACTTACTGCGTGGCGTACAGCCAGTTGCTCATCCAGCCGATCATGTAGCGCTTGCCGTCGGGCGCGCCCACCCAGGAGATGGCGGCGTAGTAGTCCTTGCCGTAGTCCAGCCAGCGCACGGCCGCGGGGTCCTTGTTGTCCGGCACGAAGCGCTCGCCGTCAAAGTCGCCGATGAAGTACTGGCCCGAGGAGCCGCCCTGCAGCCCGCCGGGGTTGACGTTGACGATGAGCACCCACTTGATGCGGGCCAGGTCGCCGTCGACGGGCAGCGGGAACAGGTCCGGACACTCGTACTGCCCGGCCACCGCCCCCATCGGGCCGAAGGCGCTCAGCAGTGTCCATGCCTGTGGGTAATTGTACACGGTATTGTTATTGCGTATGAGAATCAAATACGCGAACGTGGCAGCTGTTAGTTCATTTGTCACTTCACATCGAATGAGCCATAGAGAGCATGGGACGTGTACTTTAGCGAATACTCATACACGGCGCTAACGCTAATCAATACCACCTTGAGGTTGGGGAAACGGACCTTTCCTTAGCTAAGGTCGTTACCTTGAGGTCGGGCGACGAGTAGAAGCGGACCTTGCGCTCGTCCGGCATGGCCACGGCCATGAGCCAGCGCCGGGTGGGCTCGTGCCACTGCACCTTGGGGTCGCGGAACTCCTTCTCGTTCTCGTCCAGCACGGGGTTGCCCGCGTACTTGGTCCAGGTCCGGCCGGCGTCCAGACTGTAGGCCAGCGACTGGGCCTGCAAGGGGGCCGCCCGCGTGTCGTGTGAGCTCGGTGGTTGGGCACCCCAAAGGATCGCCCAGAAAGTATGTCCGTTTTTCGCCCACATTCAGTCCGGCGATTTAATTTAAATTATGTGAGCTCGGCGCCTGCGAAACGCAGGGTAGGCCACCCCGCGGTACACGTGTGCACTGCAGGGGCGACGTTGCCTACCCATCAGGCGCTATGTTAGCTTGCAGAGGCTGACACTCGTCAGTTTCGTTACGGCGAATGACGGCCGACGTACTTTGTGGGCGATCCCCCAACGCTCCGACCACGGGGACATGGGAACATACCATGCCCCGGGGAGGGCGAGGGGCGAGACACCGACCTGTTTGCTGGCGTTGTGGCTCGTGTAGATGGCCACCATGGGCGGGTTCTCCGTCGTGCCCAGGCCCGACGTGTTGTCCTGGTCGAGGACGGCGCTGCCGGAGAAGATGAGCTCGCGGTCGCCGTCGAAGGGGATGGCCGGCTTGCCCTCCGACGAGAGCTCGGTCCAGCGGACCAGGTCGCGGCTGACGGCGTGGCCCCACGAGATGTTGCGCGGCAGGGGCGACAGCGGGCTGAACTGGTAGAAGAGGTGCCACTCGCCGCCGGCGTACAGCAGCCCGTTGGGGTCGTTGATCCAGTTGGTCTTGGGGGTGAAGTGCACCAGGGGGCGCGGGAACGGGGCCGTCAGGCACTCTTCCTCATCGGCCGCCGGGGTGGTCGCTGGTTGGTAGGAGTGACATAAACTATGGGTAATGATATTTTGTCATGTGAGGCAAGTGTCTTGTCTTACACTTCACTGAAAACTGATTGGCATTTTTTAAATCAAAATTTGGCGTTCTTTCGAACAAGACGCCAGATTTTGGCGTCTTAAGACTCCAACCAATGTTCAGTGTTATTAGTTAAAAACAACTCTGACCATTGGTGTCGAAACTTCGATTTTAGTTTCAAGCGGAATAATGGCAAACTTGGCTCAACTCACATATTCATAAAACAAAACAGCTTTTTAAAAAAATTGAGCTGTGCGCAGTGCAGGAAAATCATGCAAAAACATGGCCGCTGTCTGTGTACTTTTCAAGGACATGAGGATGTGAGTGAAGAGACGGGCCTGGAGCATCATTAAGTTGTGTCCCCAAACAGTGTGCCCGGCCAGCGGCGCGTTCTCACGCCAACCTGACACTTTGATTGTGTTTGTGTGAACAGCGCACGGCGAGGCGCGGGCGGCACATCAACGTTATTGCGCCATAGGTGCGATGCTCTCGCGAAGCACTCCAGGCCGATTAGTTGGGTGCAGTGCAGGGAAAATCTCAGCGTGTGCGAAACAAAATAAAAACAAAGATTAGCACTCTCAAGCCGTTGGGAGTGAAACGAGGGGCTCAGCACTTCTACCAGTTAGTGTATACGGGGTTCCCACTCCAACCAGTCACTTTTCCAGTCACATACAATTCCGAATCACGTACAGTCAGTGGAGAAATTACTCTCGATCAGCAACGAAAAGCGAAATGTCACAAAATACCCCGAGATAACGTGAAACCGCGTGAAAACTCGGTTTAATCCGTTCCAGAGTGAATTGTTCCTCGCACATCTAATCACTTTCCTAATATCTCTTGTGATTTACCAGCCAGTTACCTGGTGCAGTGGACTGCGGTCCATCAACCATAATCAGTTTTGACACCTAGTCAGTGTATGCCCCCCCCCCCCGGAATAAAATCTCTGCAGAAACCCTGTTTGGAAACCCACCTGCCTCCTCGGCGAGGGCGGCCGCCGCGGCCGCCGCCTTGGCCTCCGGGGGCGGCGCGCCGGCCAGGGCCTGGCCCTTGAAGTCCTCGTGCAGGGCGCGCGCGTCGGGCGGCATCCGGGCCCCGGCCCGGGCCAGGGCGAGGGCCGCGAGCACCACGATGTGTGTCCAGGGCGCCATGCCGCAGACTGACTGCGGTGTGCGCGCTGTCCGACGGGGGGCCCCCTTGTTCAATTATCCCTGCTCTGTCCGGGCCTAGCTGTGCCAAACGGCGCCACGCCACGCCACGCCACGCCACGCGGCGGGCCCGCGGATGTCTTTTCCTCTGGCTTCCTCTGACACTCACGTGGTCGGAATATGGTACCTGGCGGGGCCGTGGATGGACGGGTGAAGGATGGCACGCCTCGACCCGGCCAGAGGTGATCGAACGCGAGCATGGCAAACCTGCACGGAAAAAAAAAATGATTAGCTGTGGTATAGCTGAACCAATAAGCTTAAATGATTAACTAATTAGCTATGTAGCCAAAAACTTCGCTCTGTTTTGCTCCATTGACTACATTGCTAATTTATTAGTGACACCTCTTTTAGCTATAGGTTGTCAATTTTTTGCGACAGCTAAATTTTTAGCTACATAGCTAAATAATTCGTTGTAGCTAATCTTTTTTTTTCCGCGTGATGGTTCCTGATGATGATGCCTGCCCTTTGTTGTTGCAGGGGGTGGACGTTACACATTAATTTGCGCATATTTCAAACAGAAGTTATTTGCAATTTCTAAAGTTAATATTTGCGTTTAGCGCTGAAAGAACCGTATGAGATGGTCCCTACAACTTTTCATTTCCCTGGATGTGGTTCTCTTTCCTTATGTCGAGAGTTAGAGCTATAGCTGACACCTTGACCTTACCCATGTGTATTTACGGTTAGTGTTCGAGTTTTAAGGCATCATCTGCTTAAGAACGATGTGCACTCTTTTTGCTGTTCTGTCCTTTATGTAGACAACCGTCCTATAAACTCCGCCGCGTTGTTGGTACCCTATCTTTGCCGCAGGACGAGCTGCTTGACCGCGATCGCCCGCAGGCCTCTGCTTCGTCCTGTGCGTGTCCTGTTGATGAAGTTTTACTTACATCCCTATGATGGGCCGTGTATCTATTTTTCTGCCGAGGTCCTTTGTCCCCCCCCTTTTTCTCTACTCGCGGTGCGCCGGGCACTCCGCGGCCGGCCAGGTCATCTGTCACTGCCAATGTGCGCGCCCGCCTGTCAGAGCCTTGTTCATGTGATGGCCGCGGTGCCTGAAGTGGCGCGGCGTGGCGTGGCGCCAAGTTTCCAGGAACGCTTCCCCGCGCCCCCTTCCCCCCC
>NW_026267161.1:2124852-2129879 GCF_000697945.3 Frankliniella occidentalis
CCGCCAGTCTGCCCCGGCCTGCGCGCGATGCGGTGCGCGGCGTCCCGGCGCGCCCTGGTCCTGACCCCCAGCAGCCGGACGACCGCCGCCGCCGTCGCCGTCGACACCGTCGTCGTCGTCGAGATCGCCGTGGTCGCCGCCGAGGCCGCCGCCGCCAGCCGCGCGCACCCGCCGTCGTGACGCGTGGCCCCGCTGCGCGCGCGTGTGTGTCAGAGTCCGTGAGTGTGTGTGCGAGAGACACTTGGACGTGCGTGTGAGTGAGGGGGAGAGAGAGAGAGAGAGAGAGAGAGGACGGTCGCAGCCCCGTCCAGAGAGCCCGCCCCCTGTCGTGCAGTGCGTGTTCCCCGATGTAGCATGCCACCCGAGCTATGGATACCTCGCAGTGACACCCCAGCCGCAGAGGTGAGTATACGCACAATGCACGCGCCTGTGTGTGTGTGTGCGCGCGCGCGCGTCGTGTGTAATGTATGCGCGCGTTTGTGTGCGTGTGAAACTCTTGCCGGTGGTGGCTCCGCTTTGTCGCGGATGTGCCTGCTTCCCTTCTATAGTTAGGCCCTTCGCCCTCCCTCCACTTGCCTAAAGAGTGTGTGCGTGTGTGTCGCAGCCGCCGCGGCGGGGCCTAGCTCGGAGGAAGCCTCCGTGTGATATCACGCACTTTATTCACAAGAAGTGGATTTCGCGAGGGCTTTTGGGGGCGTTTGCTCGGGCACGGTCGAGAGCTTAACTGCTTCAAGTTCGAGGGAAGGCGGGCTACCCCCCGCCCCCTCATGCTCCGCTCCCGGCCGGGAGAAGGAGGCGAGGACCACGACGACGACGAGGATTCCAGAGGATGACAGAGATAAAGAGAGGCAGGGAGACAAGACGGGTATACGCGGAGGCGTCGCCCACAAATTCCCTAGAATGTTAGCTCAAACTCACGCTTACAGTGACTGTTTCCAAGCAAATCTGGTAATTTCCGAGCACTTTTTGCTTGAAAATTACCACTTTTGCGTGGAAACCAAGCAGTCATACTTTTAGCGCGCTTCTCGTCTTCGGTGGAGACACTAGTCGTCCTCGTCATCCCCCTCGTCCTCCTTGTTCTCGTCATCCTCTTCGTCCCCCTAGTCCTCCTCCCCTTCCTCCTTGTCCTCCTTTTCGCCCCCCCTCCTTTCGCTCTTTCGCCATACTTCGTTCCGTAACCGTCAAATGGTTGATGATGTCGCTAAAACGGGTCCGCACGCGTGCTGGCGCGGGTGGACGGGACGGGACCTGACCGGACGGGACGTCGTTGTGACCGCCATCAAATACCAGTAGTAGAAAGAACTGTCGTTTGAGTTAGGCCTCCCCGTCACACGATGGCCTCCTCGATTGCCGTTGGTAATTGAAAACCTCGCGGAAGCGTGTTGGGGTGGCGGAGGGAGGGTGCTGCTGGTAGCGGCGCGGCGGAGCGCCCGGGCGGTAGGCTGCCCGCCCGCGAGCCTGCGCCCGCGTTGCCTACCGAGCGCTCTGCAGGCGCTCGCCGACGTTGGGGTGGTGGTGGCGAGCGGAGCACGCAGCACCAAGTGCAGGCTAATTGGGGAGATGGACCATTTTTGTGTTCGTGTGGTACGTTGTGGTGAGATGTGGTCACATCTAAAGCAGATGCAAATTTGCACCCACGTTATAGACAAATTAAACCACGTGCACCTCCTTAGAGACAAATTTGTTTCTGATTATGCTGCAGCACATGACACATATAAACTAGCTACAAACATATTGTCCCTCCCTATTTAGAGTGTGTGATACTGATATTGCGTTGGCTTGGAACGTGAAGCTTGCCATTTAAGTGTTTTAAGTGCAGTGCAATAACTTTTTCTATGGGCGTTTTAAGGAATGGGAGACCTCACACTCGCAATGTCTAATTATTTTAGCTGCGGACATCTGTGCATGACTAAGCTATGTTACAATATTGTAACAGACAGTAAGTACACTTTTGGTAACTAGCTAGTTACAATTGTATCTGAATGTGCATGTTGAACTTAGTTATGCACACAGAAGTCCGCTTCCTGTACAGTAATTCCTTAGACATTTACAGTGCATGTCACATCACGCACGATGTCTTTTATTGTGATAGTATACACTTGCTAATACCGGAAAACTGCAAATATATTTTTCGCACCGTTCACATTTTTAAAGTTATGACAACTACGGGAAAGGTGCAGGCCGCAGCCCAGCGCTCAGCCCCTTTCCATGAATGTACTTTGCGTAAACTACCCGAGGGAACGGGAGCTGTCGGAGCACGCCCCCCCCCCTCTCCTCCTTCGGCGCCCCCGAGACTTTGAGTCCTGTGCCGGGTGATGTCCCCCTCCCCCCTTCCCCCCCTCTCTCCCCTTCTACTCAGTCATTCATTTCGTGAGCAGCATTACGTCCTACGTCCTACCGCACGAGAGGCTGGGAGGGAGGGAGGGAGGGGGTAAAGCGAAGGATGGTGGAAAGAGGGAGGGAGGAGGTTGTTTTAACGGGGTGCGTAGGTCGGGCGCGTCGTCAGCCTCAAGGACTTGAAACATCGTTTTCCCCTCGAAGCAGCAACATCACCACCACCCCTGCTGGCTTTGCCAAACTTGTGCTGCACGGACGGCGGTGGCGACAGGCTGCCAGGCGGGGGTGGCCGGTGGCCAGAGCTGGGGGCAACAGGGAAAGGTGGAAGTGAGTGGGAGGGGGCAGCCCCTCGATAGAAGTGGCCCAAGACCATCACTATACAACACATTCTTGCCCCCGGGCCTTCCTCTCCCGTGCGAGCGCCGCTGGGGGTCCTGCTGTAGGAGGCTGTTGTTGTTGGAGGCGGCCGCGCGCCGTGGCGGAGCACCCGGAGCACCCCGGCGCGCACCTCAATCACCTGATTACCGGTTGGCCTCAAACTGTCAGGAAGGGGGCGACACGGGTTGAGGAGGAGGGGTGGGGGGAGGGGATCAGCCGGAGCCCCCCGAGCGGTAACCCTGTAGCTGGCCGAGGCAAATTTTCACTCTGCGGTCGCTCAAGGCCTTGTGGCATCGTAAGCAGGCAGGGGGAGGCTCGCGGGAAATGTACCTTGAAATCCCCGATGGATCCGGTCGAACGGATGGAGGACTGCCCCCCAGCACCCCTTGAACCTCCCTCACCTCCTCGACCTCCCCTACTCGTACCTCCCTTTTACGCCTCCATGAACCGGTACAGTGAAAGGCAACTGTCAGGCCGACCCTTAATTACAGCCTGCGCGCGAGCGCTCTTAGTATATTGCTATCTCCTCTGTTGCAACCGCCACACACGCAGCGCAATTGGGTGGGGAGGGAAGGGGTTATGAATAAGTCAGATATTTTTTCCAGTCAAATTAGAAACCTTTCCTGATATTTTTACGCAAAATCCGAGATATTTTCAGGGAAATGTATTTAAAAAATTGAAACTTTTCTAGGAGAATTGAAGACGTAACCATAATATATATATATATTCTTAGGCAATGTCCCCCCAAAAAATTCCTGCAAAATCTGAAACCCTAGTGGAGGAAGCGGGAGGAAGCCTGGCCTCCGCGATGCTGCGGCGGCGTGGATGAGAAAATACGAGTCGTTGTGCCCCGCTAGCCCCGCTAGCGGCGCTTTACTGCGACACACGCTTACTCCCGGCCCGGGGGAGCGCCGCTCGGAGCGCCGGGGCCTGATGACCCGGCGGCCAGCCTCGGGGGATCGTTGATGGCGCGGCCAACCTAAAGCCGCGGCGCGGCCGCCGGCCCAGGGCGCCGGAGGTGATTTCACGGGGGACATGACCTCTTCCCCGGTCCCCGTGAGGGCCGCCGCCGCCACCCTGCGCCACTCTCCATTGGCTGAAGGAGGTCGGGTTTAGCGGTAGCGGCCTGGTGTGATTGGAGTGAGGGTGACACTAAACTACTTGGTCGTCCTTTATTGTATTGATCATTTTCGACCTTCCATATATAAGGACGCGGTCGGCACCCGAGCAGTCACGCCACGCACGTAGTGCTCAGTTTGGGGAAAATTTTGTCTAATCGACATCCGAGATGGGTGTCCCGTTCTCTCAAAAATAAAGCATGAATTATGCACCTCGCTGTAACTGCTGCTGCTGCTTTCAAAAACCAATAGGTATTAATCCTTAAAGCTGGGGCGGCCTTTTTTCCGTTGTATTTTCCTCGGTATTTTCTTTGTGTAACGTTTGAATATGGCCACTACAGACCCCCCTTTCTCCTCGAGCCCCACCATCTTAGCGTATACAACTAAATACAAAAGAGTCGCTTCCCCTCCCTTCCCTGCTGCTCCACGGGTTCCCCGATACCGTCCAATTTCGGATCTTTCGCTTCCGTGGCTCTCCCTTGTCTTGCTCCTCCGGGCGTAAGCGATCGCTGGGGGTGGCGGCGTGCTGCCCGCGCCCCGGCGCCGCGCGCCCGCCCGCCCGCGCGCATCTGGACCCCTCCGGACGACCAGTGGTCACTGGGCCGCTGGGCCGCGAGGCCTGCCTGATAACGATACTCTGCCCAAAACTTTCTCATACTGAACTATCCACTTGTTATTTTTTCCTTCGTCTTCACGCGATGTATTCCCCTGGAAGTAAATTGCCCCCGCTTTGGTGTTTGGGTCGATCCACGGGCTTGCTGACAGTGTGAGACTTTAAGCCTCCCTCTCTTTTCGCGTTTATTTTTTTTCTGTTCGAATTTATACTTAATTTTGCTACCGCCTGCCTAGACAGTAAAGGAGAAAGCCCATTTCTCCCACCCTGCAAACCTGCATGGTAAATAGTTTTACAACTGAATAACCGCTGTTCATTTTGTTAGCAGTTAACCAGCATGTGTCCAGCTTTATTTATGCAATTTTTGAAGGTATGTGCAACTCTTGCATCTCGAGATGCACGCTCTTTGCTATACCATGCTGCCGCACCTCCTCATCTCTCCCCCTCCCCTCCACCGCTTGCGTTTGTCGCTCGCTCTCTGCACCCGCCGCCGGGGCCCGCGAGTTAAAGTTGTGTCCACCCGAGCCCACAGAGTTTCGCTCCGTCGCCCAAGCGAATAATTGATAGCTGAACGCGCTGCT
>NW_026267161.1:2129929-2131133 GCF_000697945.3 Frankliniella occidentalis
CCCTGCCCCTCCTCCTCCACCCTCGCGCCAATTAGAATGTAATGCTCTCCGACCACGCTACCTCCGCTCCGCGATTATAATCGCCCGAGTTGCCTCGGCCTGGGCTGGGCCCGCCCTGGCCCTGGTCGGGACAAAGGTGCGAGTGAGACGGTCCCCGCCGCGCCCGCGGGTTTGCATTGAGTGCGACAGGGACGGCGTATGCGACGGCCGCGCGGGTCTCGCGCTCATAGGAGGATGATCGGCGCGGCGCCGACCTTGCGCGCCGAGAGGCTCATCCTCATCTGCATGATGATGACAGCGGTCTCTTCTGACAGCAGCAGCCGCGCTGAGCACCGCGCCGCGTCCGGCAGCCGCACGGCAGTGAGTCGCGGAATGACGCGACGGTATGGTTCCTCTCGTGCAGACACGAAACCGCGGCGCCCCCCAGATCTCCAGGACCCGTCAGGACTCAGCAGTATACTCCACGAACCTGGATCTCCCAGACCCTCCGACAAGCCTCCCAGTACCCTGGCACCGGCACCCTCACTCCATTACCCTCGTTCCCTTACGATATTCCAGAAGCCTTCAAAACCCTCTAGAACTCTCCCAAGAACTCTCCAGGACCCTCAAATACTCTTTAGTACATTCGTTCCCTCCGAGTCCCTCCGGCACCCTCTAGGGCGCTCCAGCCAGGGCCTTCGAGGACCTCCACGATCCTCGAGGACAGTCCAGGTCGGTCCAGGTCCCTCCAGCTCCCCTCGTACCCTTTTCACTCTCCAGGACCCTGTAAGACCTTTCACGACTCTTCAGGACCCTCCAGGCGCCCGCAGCGCCTTAGGACCCTCCAGGACCCTTCTAGGTCTCTCCAGGGTGGCGGGCGCTACTCCCCGCGCCGTGGCTGCTCTCGGCGCTACCCCGCGCCCCCGCTGATACCCCGCTGGGCCCTACGGTCGGCCCGTCGTCGCGACACGCGTGGCGCAGCGAGGGGCCGGCCAGCCCCCTGGTGGGGTCCCCCGGTGGGGTAGTGAGTGAGGCCCCACGCACCCACAGGGGGGCCGACCCGGGCCGACCCACTAGCACCGAGGGCCGACGCCCTGCCGAGGCAATCATCGGAATTATGTGATGGGTGGTCGTTGTTGTCGCCGGGGCCTCGGCCGGCGCGCACGTGGCGGCGGGCCGGAATTAGTCGACAACACCCTCGGCCTAGGGTACACCACACACCACT
>NW_026267161.1:2136438-2137351 GCF_000697945.3 Frankliniella occidentalis
TGGCGTCAAGTGCACCATGCTGCTGCTGCTGCTAGGTTAGGCACGGGTGCCTCAGTAACCCTAAACAAAGGACCACGGCGCAGATCACGGAAGGTTTAACCCCCTAAACCCCTCATTCTCCCTCACTCCGTCCCTTATTTCTAGTATACACACGCCCGTTCACTCCCTCGCTCACTCTACCCCTCTCTATCTGCCCCCCCCCCCCCCCAACTCTCTCTCTCGCTCTCCCCGTTTGGTCGCTAACATGCTTTAGCAAAATGAAAAAAAGGAGAACTGAGATGGCAAAAGCGGGGAGCAAAAGTGACAGTCCGCGCTGTGCAGCACAGCGCTGAGTAGATCCGCATATGCTGCATGCGTGCCTGGATTTCGTTTACCATGGTTAATTGCGATACCTGTGTCTAGACAAGTAGCCTTTTTTCAAAGTTTATTTTCGAGGAATTTGTATACAATAAACTTTCACACCTTAATGTGGTTAACCTAAAATTTGACGGTGATCGTCCACACATATCCCGCAAAATTATGTATTTTGAAATTGTTACCCCCTCTTTACAGTAAGTTAAAATGTTCTTCACATTGTGTGTGTAATATTCGTGGTTTGTGGGCTCGGAAAAATTGAGCGCAGCGTCACCTCAAACGTGCGAATCAAGACTTCGGCAGACGAGACGCTTGTCGCGCTGCCTGTCGCTGGTCTCTCGATTGGTCGCCCCACCCATGGCGTAGCGCGGCGCGGCCGGGCTCGGCCGAGGGGAGGTACAGTAAGTGTTGTGGAACGAAAGGCTTAGCGCTCCCAAAGAGGGGGTCGCCTGGACTGTAATATCGCGCGACGAGACACGCGCGCCGGACCGAGTGGGACAGCAGCACAAAGAGGGTGGACTGGAGAGAGAGAGAGAGAGAGAGAGAGAGAGAGAGAGAG
>NW_026267161.1:2142536-2148037 GCF_000697945.3 Frankliniella occidentalis
CCACCGCCCACCCTTCCCCCATCAAAGAGAAAGAAAGGAAAGGGAGCAGAGACGGGCAGGGGCGCTGGACCGAAGCCCCAGTGGTCCTGGCGACAGACCTGCGGCTCTCGGCTGACAACACAAACTATACCGAGCCCCCTATGTGCGCCTTCGTAGAACAACCGTGATAAGACCAGTAGTGGCTGAGGCACTAAATGTGACGGTTAAATTCAACCTATCGTTAACACTGTTAAAAGAATCTAATAAATTTACAACATATTTTTTATTAATAATTTAAAAAATATGTTGTAAATGTACGACTTTCCATGCTCGCTCGTCGATGAAGTCCAAGTCGATAGTGCCATTTTACAAATTGAAATGATTGTAATTATCGTTATTTTACAACACATCATGGAAAATGAAATGTTCCAGTAGATCTTTCAAGCATTTTTCACAGTTATCACATTTATCACAGTGTCAAATTCCCATCCCTCAATTATAAAATAAATATCGAAACAAAATTAAAATTATGTCGAAAAGATTGGCCCCACTCATGAATGAGTATGGACGAGACGAGAATTAGAAACTTGCATCTGCACATTCGAACAAAGCGAAACGTTAATTGATTTGAGCCCGCGGCGCGGCGGGGGGCTGCTTCATATGTGGGTGTGTGCTTATTCAACGGGGCAAGCGTGCAAGATTCCAACCTGCACTCAACACCGGAGCCTTTTAGGGTCCAGACAGTTTGTTTTCGTTTGCTTTTTCTTTGCTTGAGCCCCCCCCCCCCCCTCTCTCTCTCTCTCTCTCTCTCTCTCTCTCTCTCTCTCTCTCTCTCTCTCTCTCTCTCTCTCACAAGCGCGCGCGCATACACACACACATACGCCATATGCCGATCGCTGCATAGTGCGAGGTGGGACGGAACACCCTCTGTCCCCGCCTGGGGGGACTGACATGGGAAGGGCCTGATATTGAGTTTCCTTGTCCTTTGCACTGTGTGCCTGTGTGTGTGTGTGTGTGTGTGTGTGTGTGTGATTGTGATTGTGATTGTGTGTGCGTGGCTCAGTCCTGCCCTCTCCTCCCCCAAGCCCATTATGTAGGCTAACCAGCTCCCCGTTCGTCCCGTCCACCTCCACCCACCGCAGCGAGGCTCCGCTGGGCTCCGCTGGGCTCCGCTGGGCTGGCTGGGATTGGGCTGTTGCCAACATGACCAGTGTCCGTCCGGGACCGGCTTGGCAGTACTCGCCGCTCGGTGTGTGTGCCCCAGTGTAATTGCAGTACTCGCCGCTTTAAGTGCATCTTGAAAATATCAACTTGAAACGAAAAGGTTCATGGTTTTTTTTGAATCTGTTTATATTTGCGTTCTCACATAAAATAGTTGTTTTCTTTCCA
This sequence comes from Frankliniella occidentalis, assembly GCF_000697945.3. Taxonomy (NCBI): domain Eukaryota; kingdom Metazoa; phylum Arthropoda; class Insecta; order Thysanoptera; family Thripidae; genus Frankliniella; species Frankliniella occidentalis. Next base: position 2,143,905 of record NW_026267161.1, read on the forward strand.
CAAATTACCATTCTACTGCTACAACATTTTTTTTTTGAAAAGAAAGGTTGACTGGTAGAACTGTTGCTCATTAAATGAAAGCGGCATCCCAGAAAACCTGTGAATATGACTTGTTTTCGTCAAGTACAAACATTTTGATCAAACTGAACCAAAACTGATGCCAAGTGCAACACACTTAACACAAACTACAACACAGTATACTACTCTGTTTTCCTAGTTATGGGGACGAAGCGGTCTGACATAATTGGCCCATTCACTAGAGAGATGTCACTTCCATAACACGAGGCTATCATAAAAAAGGTTTGAATGTTTTTCTAGTTATGCCTATGTAACGTCTTGCGTAATTGTTTACCATAGGGACACACACACGCACGCACCGACCCTCACAAGCACACACACACGCACACGTACACCAAGATTTACAGAGCGCCGTCGCCAGAGTCCACCGCCCTCTGTTATTTGCCGTTGACCCGCCCACTCCCGCCCACACCCCACCCACCCCGACGCCCTTCACGATAAAACGAATGGCCACGCGCCGCGATATCGCAGAGCAGCAGCAGCAGCGTCGGCAACAATCGCGAGACGCCGGGTGTGTCCGCTGCCTCTGAAAGCGAAGAAACTACGGTCCGACGCCGGAAACGCACAATAAGGGGACATAAAAATATTGCGCGGACGTCGCGTCCTTGAGGGAGGCGTTTGAACCCCGGAGCGAGCACGGCCAAAGGGTGGAACGTACGACTCTCGACTCTGGGATCACACTGGATTACTCGGATTGTGCATTTAACCCCGGATTACCCCGGGACAACTACCCGTACCAGCTTCGAATTACCCCTGTTATTTATCCCGCGGATTACTCTCGGCTTACCCGCAGATTAGGCTCGGATTGCCTTATCGGATTACTCCTGTTTGACTCAGGCCAAACCGTCTACCCGATTACCCAAATCTCCCCCAGGCACAGCGAGCACAGCGAGCAGCGCGGACTACGGCCGCGGCGGCGCTACAGAGGCGCGGTTGGCCGCACACTTTCTTTTTTTTTTTTTTTTTTTTTTTTTTTTTTTTTTTTGAAAGCCAGAATGTCCCCACTTGCGCACGGCGACAATTCGGTAAAGAGACTATGAAAGTAAAATGAGTGTCCTTGCGCAATTTGGGATAATGCGCCCCGGGGCCGCAGAGGACGGCGGCGGCGGCGGTGGTGATGGGGGCGCCGAGCGAGGCGTCCGGCCGTGCGGAGGCGTCCGAGCCCCCGGAACCTGCTGCTGCTGCTGCTGCTGCTGCTGCTGCTGCTCTTGCCGCTGCCGCTGCCCGTGGGGACTCGCTCACTCGCGCTCGCGGGGCCACTCCTGGTGGCGGGGACGGCGGTGACCCCCCCTTCCCCCCATGAGGCTAGTGAAACTGTAAGCTGTACCCTACGCGGGCCCACAGCCCACACACCCGCCGCCGCGCCCGCCGCCAGGTATTGCTTTCACCGACCACGTTCATTATAACGACTGGGTGAGGATGCTTTTTTTTTTGTTCTTTCCGGCGCTCTCTTTACGCTTTATTGCGGTTATGAGCTTCTGGTATAAGTTAGTACTCAAGAGAAGGTACAGGAACATGAACGAAAGTTAAAAGTTTCCAAATAAATAACAGTAAGGTGTATAAACATTGGAAAATATTGAATGAGGGTTGTGAAAAAGGGTTTTCATGCGCACCGACTATTTTAGTAGTTCACTACGTGAACCACACATTTCGTGAGATTATTATCTGAGCCAGATTTAAATTTTTTCCCACTGATATCGATATCAAGCCAACTTGATAACTTTTAAAAAGTAAAAAGCACCACATACTTCGTCCCATTTTTTCCGCCCGCCGTTTAAAGCGCGCCGCCTGGCATTTTGGTCGTCTACCTAAATTCGAAAGAGAGAACCCATCAGAGCGCGGGCTGCGGACTGTGTTTTCCTCCGTTTGTGGGTGGTTTTGACTGCACGACAATCTGTTTGGTTCGCTCGCCTGCCCGCCTGCCCGCCGCAGCCGCCGGGGCCACAGAGGAGCACAACACAGGTGGGGGCGGGTTGCCCCCGGGGGTCGCGCTCCCTCGCTTCCCATACCCCTGCTCTTAACCTCCCCCTTTCCTCCTCCCCCTCCCTCCCTCATAAGGTGCTCCCGCCACGGCCTTTTATGGCGGAGAATATATTCCAGGGGACTCAAGGACAATAGTCGACAAACGAGGCTTTCGTCTTCTTCTCCGTAAATCCAGGGCTCCTGGCTCTCACCCTTCCCAGCCGCACCACCCCGTCCCCTCCCCCGTGCCTCTGACCTCTCTGCGCCCCTTCCTGCCTCTTGAGCATCCTCCGGCACGCGGCCTGGGCACCGCACCACCGCCATCGCCTCTTCTCTTCTGTCTTCCACTGTGAAATCATTTATGTGAATTTCAGTTGATCTTTTTGCAAATTCGAATTTTGAAACCTGAAAAATGTATTTTAAAACAAAATTACAAATAAAAATAGTAGGAAAATGTCACGTTTACTCTCCCTGTAATTTTATTTTCCATTTCATTTTTCGGTCTAAAATGTCATCTAAATTTTTTATTATTTTTTTCAAATAGCTCGTCTCCTCTTCCCCTCCCACACGCGCACCGCGGCTCCCGACCCACTTTCGGCTCCCACTTTATAACGAGCAGCGGGTGCGTCTCGCCGGCAGAAATAATAATCCGCCCCCCCATTTCGACGTGAAAAAGTTGTCCGCAGGAGGAGGGAGAGGGGCGGCGGCGGCGGCGCGCCGTGGCAGGAGCAAGCAGAAGCGAGGAGGCGGCAACTTTTAATCAATGCTTGCACTTGCGCGGGGCAGCGCCGGGCTGCTGGAGCGTGGCTGGAGAGCGGCCTAGAGCGGCCCAGAGCGGCCCGAGGATCGGCCTGGATCGGCCCGAGGAGTGGCCTGGAGTGGCCTGGAGCGGCCTGGAGCGGCCTGGAGCGGCCTGGAGCGGCCTGGAGCGGAGTTATGATTACCTGCCTCCCCAGCCAGCCTGTCAGTGTGCCGGCCAACCCTCCTCCTCACCCTCGGCGCCCCTTCTTGAAGGCGCCTCTTTATCCCTCGCCACCACCCCCGCCCCACATCTCTCCCTCTCTCCTCGAAGCTGGGGCCGCGCCCTTCTCCTCTTCCCCCTTCTCTCTCCTCTGGTGCGCGAGGTCCACCTCCTTCCCGCCTCTGCTCTCCGCGCCGGGCCGCGACCCCTCCGAGCGAGGGGAACCGGAGGACGGACCGGATCCCTGCTCTCCCCTCACGCTCTGCTCTCCAGCTGGACCACCTAGGTCATAACTCCACAGGCTACGTCTCACAAAGTGGGTTACCATTTTCGATGCATTTTTTCATCAACAGATTTTGATGGAAGATATTTTATGATAAAAGATTCACCCCCGTTTGATAACTTCTTTTTTTTTTTGGAAAGTGGAGGGATGGGAGGGATAGTCAAACACGCAAACACAGATCAACCCGACTCGGAAACATGAATCGATTAATTTTTATGAACGCGACCTTACCAAGCTTTTTAATACTTTTTCAAACACTTCTACAAAATGTCGACGACATTTCCAACGTAGTTTTAAACGCACCCGCGCGGCTTGGGTCACCCCCACGGCTGGCCCTCCCATCCCTGCTCGCTCCGCGTCGCGAGAACTTTACCGCGCTCGTCTCTCTCTCTCCTCATCTCCTCGAGGCTCTCTCCGCGGCTGCATAAATATTACGCCGATCACCACTTTTCAGGAGTGCCAACGCCCGGCGCGTAAATCACTCTGCCGTCGTCGCCGCCGCCGCTGCCGGGCGAAATAATTTCCGCCGCCAGTTCAGTCCGCACGGGCGGGATAACCACAGGGTTGGCCCGCCTGCCCGGCCCCGCCCGGCCCGGCTCTGGTGTCTGTGCAGCTGCAGAATGCCACAGCCCGACCGGCCCCGCGCCCCCGCGCTGCTGCGGTCGCACACCCCGACCCTCCTCCCCTCTCCCCTTCACCCCTCTCTCCTACTCAGACGACATCTGCAGGGACGCCCACACCGCAACTTCCTATCGTCTCACTCGCCCCTCTGCTCCCCCTTTTACTCTCTTCCCCCTCCATCTCTCCCCTGTCTCCTCCCATTTACTCTCTCTCGTACCCCCTCTCTCC
>NW_026267161.1:2148652-2149443 GCF_000697945.3 Frankliniella occidentalis
GCCCTCTCTCTCCCGGCCAGAGCGCCATATAGCCTCTCCCCTTCGCCGCCACGCCATCCGGGACCTTTCCTCTCTGCTTTCAAATCCACCTGAACGACCCGGTGTTACTGTCTGCCTTCCCCTCTCTGCCCATCTGTTCCTTTTTATGCCAACCGATTTATCATCAACAAGCTCTAACCCCTTCCTTTACGTGTTTTCTTTTGTTTTACGAGGCGGGCAGGAAGGTGGAATGAGGAGGCGGGGCTGGGGGAGTAGTGCAAGAAGGAGATCAAAATCTTCTTCGCCTGAATATGAATTGCATTTTGTTTGCCGTGCTCCCAAAACTTCCCCCTTTGAAACTTTGGCTGGGGGCGTATGTACCCCCGCGACCTGCCTCATCACCAATCTGATTGCATCCCTACTCACTCCCCCGACCCCCGCACCTTCACCCTGATGATTCCACGCACGTCTCTGGGTGGGCATCGCCCCTGAACGCAATGAGGGAGTTCCTTAATTCTGATTCCCTTTCTCCCCCTCCCCCGTCCCTCCAACCTCTCACCTACTCACTGCCTCGCCGGAGGCGACCCCACACCATTTCCAGCGCGGGGGTGGGTCCCTTTGCTTTTCCAAAACTTGAAGGGGCACTCCACCACCCCCTCTTTTCCCGGCCACCACCCCGAAGGACATGGGGACTTTGTTGATGTGCGCGTGAGCTTTGGGACGGCCCCTTCCCCTCCCTCGGATTCTGCCCCCGCTCCCCCTTTCCTCTGATCCTCTTCCTCTCTGCTCGATGCCTCCAAGCTGCAAAGAGG
>NW_026267161.1:2149503-2153134 GCF_000697945.3 Frankliniella occidentalis
GCCTACGCCCTCTTGTCTCCCTCGCGACACTGTTTGCTGACTGCGCAGACCCCGGCCTCTACCAGTCGTTATCCCCTAACTCCCTTGGCAGCCCCGTGCTACCCCCTACTACCCCCTGCTCTCTCCCTTACTTCCCCTTTTATCTTTCGTCACCACTACCACTACCTCCCCCCCCTCTCTCTCTCCTTTTCTCCCTCCCTCGTACAATCTCCATTAACATGGCCATGTGCCTGAAATACCGCCCCGGGACCGGAGTTTAACCGATCCCTACAGCACATTGGGGCGTTGCGTGGCCGGGTTGTGGGTCTAAATGGTGCGGCGACCATGTGCTTTCTCGCTCTTTGCTTTTCGTGTTGTTGCTGCTCGTAGAGTTCTGTTTTTTTTTTAAATGACAGGTAAGAAGCCACTACCTGCCTTAACCACCTCACCCGGATGTGCACAGGAGTGTGTTACTCGCCCATTTTCTAAAATCATTTGTTTCGTACTGCTTGCCCGTTACTTCTGCAAACTCATCCCGCTGTCATCAGTTACCCCCCCCCCCCCCCCATGTCCTCATTCGGGTCATTACCCTACCTCTCTCTCCCCCCCCTCTCCTAATTTTTACAAACAATCATGACGAACGGCACAGCATTCATTTATTTATTCTTTTCGAGGTGGCGTTTGGTGGTTGTGGGGGTTGATTCGTTGCTCCCCCCTTCCTCTCCCAGCTCGCGGCTCACCTGGCGCTTAGTCGAAATTTTCAGAAAGAACATAAATACGAGGTGGCAGATTTGGCCCGCGCACTTCTGTATAGGAACTTTAAAGTCCGAAAATTTTCAAGACAAAAAAAAAATGAAGGAATTAAAAGGACTATTTCCAGATAAATGAAACTTCTCTGGATAAAAGTAGATAAAGACGAGTGTGGTTCACATTTTAGGTTTCCTGTGTACGATATTGGTACTTTGCCAGGTACAACGACATTGGGTGCGCATTGTCCACTTTCAGGAGGGAAATGAAAGTCAACGTGGAATAAATAATAAAACAGAGAGTGGATTCGGTCGGTCGGTCGGTTCTCTCGTCTCGTGATAATAGAAGAGCGTGGCCGCCTCTCGGCGCGCCTGGTTCCGCTTCCGGTTCCGCTTGTGCACACTCGAGGCCGCAACGTTATAACGAACGCTTTCGAGTGGCGCGCCCGATGTCTCGGGCTGTGCAGCACGAGTGTGTGGGTGGGCGGCGCTCAGGCGGCGACGCTCAGCTGAACACGTTGTGCTGCGCGCCGCTCACAAGCACCAACTCCAGCTTCAACTTGTGCAAGTACCACACCCGCACCCCTTCACCCTCAGGCCGTGGACCCCGGGCTGCTGCTGCTGCTGCTGTTGCTGCTGCTGTTGCTGCTGCTGCCCGGGGCGGGGAGCGGAGCGAAGAATCGCCGAGGAATCCCACTGACAGGGAACTCTGATCGGATTCAAAGTTGTGCGGGGAGCGATATTGCGGGCACCAACTTTGATAACGTTGCTTACAACGGAACATGAGGGGTGGGTGGCTGTAGTGTAGGAGTGAGAAAGAGAGAGAGAGGGAGAGAGAGAGAGAGAGAGAGAGAGAGAGAGAGAGAGAGAGAGAGAGAGAGCAGACGAAACAGCAGACGATCTCAGCCAGCGGAACGCCCGTCCTTGGGAGTTGGTCCCAAGTGGATTAGCCACCTGCCGCGTCGCCACCCCCCTTTGCTGTTTGGCTGGGCCGCTGGGCCGCTGGGCCGAGCCATGCCCTTTGTCTATATCCCTCTCTCACTCTCTCACTCTCGGTACCGCTCGTCAAATAGTGCTCTCTCGCTTGTCTGCTTAGCCGCATATGTCTTGGACTAGTGAGCCAAACGCATCGAAGCCGTCGAAGTACATGAGGCGTGTTTCCCAACGCCACATAAATAGAGTTGTACCCCCCCCCCCTCTCCTCCACGCTTCTCTCACACACAAACATATAGCTTCCCTCCCAAACTGATGTAGTGTATCCTTTGCTTTATGTATGTTTTGCAGTGTGCTCACTATGCCCACGCTCTCGCACCCGCCCGCTCTGCCCCCCCCCCCTCTCTCTCTCTCTGAAGCTCTGCTCCAGGGGCCACGCCCGCCCCGTTCCCCGTACCAAACTAGTACCGCAGACTCACGTGTTTTCGCAGGATTCCTCCGCGCCCGTCTCGGCGGCGTCCTCGTGCATACCTCTCTCCTCGGCGTGGCGCGGCGTTGCGGCAAACAGCCCCCCCCTCCCCTCGGCACACATGTTTATCCGGATTAGTTAGTTATCTCTGCCCGGCAGCGGAGCCTCGGCCATTCCAGCCGATTCCACCCCCCACCCCCCTGTTCCTCCAGCGTTCTGGTCCCTCTCCGTGCACGCCCCCTGGCTGCTTCAACACCGTAGCCGCGTCGTCGCCGTCGCCGCACCCCAACGCCTTATTCCTCCGGCTGCTTGGAAAAATTGGGTGTGCAAATGCTGCTACTAGCCTAAAACCTCACACCACCCGCCCCCGGGTGTAGCGGAGGGGATGGCGCCTGCAGTTTTGTCTTCCGCTTGTCCCTTCCAATATTTCTTGTTTCTCTTCTTTTTCCTTCCTCCCGCCGCCGCCACGCCCCCATGGCCGCGCCCCGTTGAAATAAATTTCCCTTTCGACGCCGGCGTCCGGCCCCATTTCGTCAAGCTTAGCGCGCGTCCCGGGCTTTTTGTTTTATTTTATTATTATTATTACCATTTTAGACGTTTTTTTAAAAAAAAATTATTTGACGGAGGTGTGTGATTAGCAGTGCATCTCAGAATCGGCGCGGAGGAGCGATGATTCGCCCATGCGGCCTCCCCCCCCCTCTCTCCCCATTTTCGCTCCATTTTATCTTCCTCTATTTCTCGCTTCTTCTTTCCAGTCTCGCATCTTGGCCCCTCCCCTCTTCCGACGCAGTGTGAAAGCAACCCTTCTCTTCCCATGGCCAATTCCTCACCCTACCTCACCCTCACCCCCTCCGCCCAACATCCCCACCCCCGGCTACTCTATCGGCCCGCCACATGGACTGTGTGTGACGTCCATGCCATCTCTATGCCATTTGGAATGTGAGCCCGTCCTGCACATCCATGCCCGTATTACTGTCCGTCAAGGAGAATGAGAGAGGGGGGGGGGGGGGGGGAGGGAGGGAGACAGACTGGCGATAGGGTTACACAAACACGGAGGAGGTCGGGCTTCCTCCCTCGGCTCTTGGCTGCCTCTCGAATTTAATGTAAATTGTTCGAATGCTCGAGTGTGCGTGTGCCCGCTGTGCGCGCGCGCGCGCGTGTGTGTGTCGGGGTGGTATGTGCTCGCAGCGCCACCGTACCGCCGCGGATACTGCAAAGAGAGAAATGGTTTCTCAAATCATTGCAATATACAACTGATTCGCGTTTTGGGGCTTCTGACGCTTGACGAAGTTTGTTGCAGTAGGATGAAAGGCGTCTCACGATTTGTACGCCTTTGCAGGCTTTGTCATCAAAGTCATCGACTTTCAAAAGCTCATTACTTATTGAATCGGGACACTGCTCTAGTGAGCAGCACATAGCACGTCGAACACTCGCCGTTACGAACCTCGTCACCAGGCCCTGCAAGCTCTCCTATAGCGCCTGATGGGTAGGCAACATCTTGTCT
>NW_026267161.1:2153949-2154792 GCF_000697945.3 Frankliniella occidentalis
AACCCCCTGCGTTCCAGAGCCCCCCTCTCCCTCCTCTGTTCCTTCCCGCCTCCTATAATGCAGCTTCAGCGACAAACAGGCCAACCTGCCGCCGCCCTCGACCTCGACGGGGTAGTTTCCTTTCTTGACGTTATTTTTGTATTATCCTCGGGCTGCCTCCGCAGGGATTAAAAATAATTGGCTGGGCTGTTCAATTTTGTGCCCTCCTTTCCTCGTAGTTTTGAAAAAAGGAGAAAAGGCAAATGATTCACCATGTGGATAGATAAGTGAGAGGTTCTGGCAAACTGCACTGCTCATTTGCACCCTCTCTCTCTCTCTCTCTCTCTCTCTCTCTCTCTCTCTGCATTTCTCTCTGAATTAGGCGGCCTTCTGGCGCGTGCGTTAATTTCGCGGAAGTGAGGGGTGGATCCAGGAAGCGGGACCCCGCGGCACTCAGACAAAATTGACAGCCGTGGGCGCTGCGTCTCTCGTTAGGACGAGAATACCTCATTTGAAAAGTGCGAAATTTCCTCTATCGAAAATGTTAGTATTCTGAGCACGTTTTCAGAGCGAGGCGGAAAAAAAACTGTTTTCACCAATAGATAATATGCAGGCCAAGACCAATACATTTACTTTGCTCACATCTTGTTTTTATTAGATGTCGTAAAATACCAACGAGTCTTCGGCAGTTCACAACTCGGGTGCCTTAGCATGGTTAAGTCGTCCAGGAACACGGATCGCGTGCATTCCATTAAGGTAATGCACAGTACTCACCTAATGGCCAACCACCACTCGGGCGCGTTGTCGTTGGTGTTCGTGCGTGCGTCGGCCTATGTCTATATGGTCGAATTTCGTGACGGAGAA
>NW_026267161.1:2156377-2157841 GCF_000697945.3 Frankliniella occidentalis
TGGGGGCGTTGGGGGGAGGGAATGCCCTTGAACACCATTACGCTGAAGTGCCTCGGCACCGGCGCAGTCCCCCTACTCGTCTAGATAAAATGACTTGAACACGCTTCGTCGCCACGCCCCGCCACCACCCCCTGCTGCTAGCTGCGCGTGGGCTGGTCGACCGCCTTCAGCCCATTGCTCGCCACGTGGGCTGGCAGGACAGCTTTCGCCAGCTTTCACCAGCTTTCGCCAGCTCTTGTCAGCTCTCGCCAGCTTTTGCTAGCTTTTGCTAGCTTTCGACAGCTTTCGCTGTCCATACCATTTCGCTGTGTCATCGACGTCCGTGTCCCGGATATGAAATGCTGCGCGGGTTTTTCTCCTATTGTGCCATGTTTTAATTTCTTTCGGACTCATCTCAGAGTATAGTTTCTCTTTTGTGGTCGCGCTGTCAATCGCGTTTCCATGCGCATCGCGGGTGGGTTTTAATCTTGGTGATGGCAACTCTGGTGCAGCAAGAGAAATACCCCTGTGGAACTAAAACTGGCAAAAGAACGACCATCGTTGAAGTGCTATGTTTGGCAGCGTATTTTTAGGTTCCACAATCAATGTCATTCAAATACTGTGAGGTCACATTCAATATAATCTGATTGTTTCTCGCGCTCGGCTAGTGCGAGCGCCTGGGAGGTAGGCCGATGTCGCGCACCTGTGCTTTGCACGGCTTTCTTCTGCCTACCTCGCAGGCGCTCTTTTCGTTCGAAAGTCCGTGCCTTCTACCACACCTCCCCTTCAAGATCGACAGCGTCCTCGCAATTAGGGGAGGGACTTTGCGATCCTAATCATAATCGAAAACTTGCAGGCCAGACGAGAGATAGGGATGTGAAAGTGGAAGGGAGGTGGAGTCGGGATGGAGGAGGGGCAAGGGGAGGGGAGCCTAGGTAAATATGAAACGGTCGGCTACTTTCCAGAGATGAACGGGAAAAACTGCTTCTTGATATCCAAGGACCAAGACACCGAGTCAACGACGGGGGTAGGGAAAAACACATGGGGCGCTCTTGAATCGGTGTCTTGGTCTTTGAACAACAAGGAACTGTTTAAACCGTGAGTGTATGTTTGCCAGAGGGGAGAAACGAATGTAAAATGTAAAATAACACAGTAACCAAGAAGTCATTTGCCACAGGGTTTCCTGTTAAGCACTCTATCGATAGTTTTGGGTGTCCCTGACGCCTTTTGAACGCGGTTCGTTGCGCCACGTTCACATTTACCGTGCTCACGGGAATATAAAGAAAATCAGGGATTTTAAAAAAATGTAGACGAAAAGTTGCCTAGAAACGGATCACACCGCGTCGTCGTCGATGAGCCGATGCTTCTGGCGAAGTTTTATTCATCTCGATCTCCCAATCCTACTGTTAAGTCTTCTGCCTCTCATTCTCCCTCGGAGAGTCTCTCTCTCTCTCTCTCTCTCTCTCTCTCTCTCTCTCTCTCTCT
>NW_026267161.1:2158757-2164611 GCF_000697945.3 Frankliniella occidentalis
GGGGGGGGGGGGGGTAGGGAGCAAGCTGTAAGATTATGTCGACATCGGGTTCGTAGGTTCGACTCCCCCGGGCGGCCCACGCGGCCCCCGGATGATATTTTCTTGCCACTCGTATCTTATACCCTCGGCCGCGTGCGGCTGGCAGCGCTCCAGGCCTCCCAACGGCCCTCGGCCGCCCGAGCTCTCAAGGGTCGTCCCCTCCAGGTGGCGCCGCCGCGCCCTAAATATACACGGTTAAACAAAAACAAACGAAGAACAAGCCAACCCAAACCAACAATAACATCAACAAAAACAAACAAAAAGTAAAATAAATAAAATAAAAAAGACGCATTTTCGTAAAAATTTGCTTTTTTTTTGTTTTAAAATTACCTTTTTTTATTCTTTTTTTTTTTCGTGTGTTTTGGTGAATTTCAATTTCTGTTTGAAACTGTATTGCTTTCTGTAAACACACTCCAAGTACATGTTTCAGTACTGCAAGTGAATAGTATTTCATTTTTCATGAGTGTAGCACAGCAGAGCTGTTTTCTTCATTTTCGTGGCGGTGGCAAATCTGGCGATGTATTGATATTTATTTGACGTTGGTTGGCACTCAAGAGCATGTGCTGTGTGTGTGTGTGTGTGTGTGTGTGTGTGTGTGTGTGTGAGAGAGAGAGAGAGAGAAAGAGCGTATGCGTGCCATATAGGTCGCTGCCGCTCGCTGTTGTTCCGATGCCACCCTTCGTCCCCTTCCCCCGTATCTGTTTCCCGCGTCGGCAAGGGTGACGGATGAGTTGCCAAACTTTCCTTGCGAGGGCCACCTCTACTTTCTCACTCTCGCTCTCTCACTCTCCCCTTTGACCCCCTTCCCCCTTTATCTCTCCCCTGGACGCGCGACCTGCTGTGCGTCGTGCTGCGTTGAGACAGGTGTGACGTTCTCGGCCCTGCCCTCCCCGACCTCAAACGACTACGCCGCACACATCACGCCTAAAACTTATAGAAACACTACTTTGAGCAGCCGCCAGTTTTACCCCCCACCTAGATCAGCGACACCTATCTCTGCAAAGGGGAAACGCAAATTTGTGCATGTCGCACACTTTGGGCGTGTGTTTGTCCATTCGTCCACTGGAAAGAAGTAAAGTTGTGGATTTTCATTTGAAATCCACGCACTTCTGCCTCTGTACGCACAAAGCGGCGTCCACACACCAAGAAGTGCGCAACATTCACTCACTTGCGTCCTCGCAGCGGGCAGTGACCGGCCGGCATCACTGGTCGTGCGTCCGACCATAAAGAGGTTGCCAGCCTTCCTCTTTAGCGAGGCTGAGGGTGAACCGGAGACGGGCGGTGGTGGCAGGGGGGGAGGCTGGGGCCGGGGCCAGCCCGGGGTCATGGAATGCGACCTTTTCTTTCCCCGGACTACCTCGGCCCTCTCCGGCACGTGACCGAGGCCTCCACAACCAGCTCCGGGACCCTGCCACCCCCCTCCCCGGCCCGACCCTCCGCCCGCGCTCCTCCGGGCTCCGGGCCTCCGCGCGCCGCCGGGATCGCAACGCGGGCCACGCAAATGACGCCGTCTAGGTGAGGCGAGCGCTCCCAAGGGGTCCATTTAGGGCGTGGCGAGGCGTGGTGGGGCGTGGCGGGGCGTTGGTGCGGGCACGCGGCCGACACAATGGTGGTCGGGGACCGCGATCAGGCCTCCCCTCCTGCCCTGACCGCCCTTCCCTCCCTACCCTTCGCCCCCACCCTCCCACCCTGACCTTGGTCGTGTCGGCAATCTCTTTCACACAATCACGACCAGGATCACTGCGGTTGTGTCGACCACACTAACCGGCGCGAGCGCGGGGATACCGAAACGACCGGGCTCACACGTTTACGTGCGAAGTAGACGGCGTTCTTATTGTGTGTATATAGAGGTTGGTGGTGGAAGTGGTGGTAGGGGGAGGGGGGATTTTTAAAAGTCTCGAAGAACCGCACATTGGATCTTTCCTGCAGAGCATTTGATGACACTTTCACTGGCACCGTGCGAACTTAACTTTGTGGTCATTCTTCTTGTTTGTTTGGCAGTGGTGATGGTGGTGTTGTTGTTGTTGTAGTATATTTTATCTTCCGCACGTGTCACATCCATAAACATTGTACCTTGTTTCAATTAGTGCCATCGTTTTGTCTGTGGTGAGGCGTATTTGAGGGTTTCTTCGTGCACACGTTACTCTTGCCCATACACTACACTGGAAAAACAAAGGCAGGGCTAATGCTTTTGTTATTGCACGTAAGTGTCCAAATGCACTGACTGTTAAAACCTTTGGGCACTTGTAATGCCTTTGTAAGGGTGCTTTTGTTTTTCCAGCAGTGCATATTTTTTTTGAAATTTGTTTACATAATACCTGGTGAAATCTAGTGTAAAATTTTGATCGTAGACTGCATAGAGTTGCTGAACGTGTTTTGCAAAACTCGGGCAGAGTTATGTCGTAAGCTCATCTCCCCCCTCTCCCGGACTAGTGGCGTATTATTATCCGCGGGAGATTATGAATAACAGCTCTGCCTTGCTCTGGTGGGCTTACCCCGCGGCTCCCCCGGTGGGCGCAGAGAGTGAGTCAGAAGTAAGCGAGAAGAAAGGCATTTCCACGACTTTTGACACGCTGTGTGTACAACTTTCCAAACTCTGCCGTTCTTAGGGGAATGCTTGCGTCCACCGGGCCCTTCCCTTTGTGTTGCGCCGTGTTTGCCTTTTCTTTTCACACCCCGGCTTCGTGTGGCCGCGGGTGGCGTCGTCCTCGTCTTCTTCTTTGGCGCGGGGCTGAAACGCCCGCTTTCAGCCTTTATCTGAGCTTTTATAGCTCAAGGGAGCGCGCTCTAAAAAGATAGGTGTGCCTTTGATTCGAGCATTTAACGTGACGTTGTATGTACGTAAGGTACACTGTAAATCCGGGGTGTCCAGCAGGTAGGCGAAAAAGTCGCCTGACCCGCAAAACTATGTCGACTATCTGCAGGACACCTTCTAGTCTTCCGGGCAATTGCATGGGCACAATGGGTGGAAAGCCTACGGACTCATACAATGCAATTACGCGGACGAACAGGAGGTGTGCAGAAGATAGTCGACATAAGTCGCCTATTTTTGCGGTCAGGCGACTTTGTCGCCTACCTGCTGGCTGGACACCCCGGATTTACAGCCGCGTAGTGTTCCTATTTTAGAAATATTTTGAAAAAGAATATCAGAATATCTCTTTAGTGTATGATCTAGATGAACGCATTTGCTTTTCTCGTCTTGTCTGTTATAGTTAATTTTGGGAACAAGGGGCGGGTTTGAGACAGGGTGCGTGATGTAGTTAGGCGGGTCGCTCCACCCGCCCCACCCCGCCCAGCTCCGCTCTGATCGCCTGGCCGAGACGACCGCCCCACTGTAACGGTCCGTGGGCTCCAGATCGCAGCATCACAACCTCCCTCCCATTTGCATATGATTTTCGCCCGCTCCCCATCCCGGGGGAAGGGGGGGAGGGTGGAGAAGGGGAAGGGGCAATTGGTCGGTAGTCGGAAGGGAACTCCCTGTCGGGCCGTCCACCCGTCGTCGGGCCCGTCCGTCTGCCCGTCCGAGTCGAACCGATGGAACTGTCGCCGCCCTCCCCTCCTCGGCCTTATTCTGCGCCCTGCTAGAGCGGCTGGAGCTCGTGCCAAGTTTTTATTATTTCGGAGCGACGTGGAGAGGGAGAGAGAGAGAAAAGGGGGGGGGGGGGGGGGGGGGGGGGGGGGTAAGAGGAAAAGGGGGGTCGTCCCAAGGGACCGACACGCTGCGCTATTCAACAACCGCTGGTCTGGATAAGATTTATCTGCGCAGTGAAAGAGGACCTGCTGGAGGCTGGTGTTAATGTACCTCCAGAGGGAGTTATGACCTCGGTAATGCATGGGGGTTTCGCTCTTTGACGCCCGACCTTGATTTGCAGTCCTGCTGCGACAACGGGGGAGCTAGCTCGGGGGGATCTTTTTTAATACATAAGGGAAAATATTTTTAGGTTGTCTCCACAAGCAATTTCATGACACCTTGGTATTTCTTCAACGAACAGACACTGTAAACATGTAATTCACTTCCTGTAAAAAAAACAAACGTTGTCCTGGCACTACACAATCTTGCTCCTCAATACATTTTTAGTCGATAGCACAGTGACACAAATATTGTAAATTCTCAATTTTATACTGCTGTAAATGCGAATCCTGGCAAATTTTTCTGTACCCGTTACAACCCTTTCTCACAGTGGAAATCAGCCACTGAAATGGTTACTATTGGAGAGTTAGAGAGAAAAGAGTGAGAAGAGAGAGAGAGAGAGGGGTATACTAGCGGAGACAAGTTTTCCTTAGCATCAAGGTGAAAACTTCCCCTAGCTGAAGGACCGCCACCACTCTTCAGAAAATCGTGTTTCTCTAGCTACGTCAGTGGCTTCGTTAGCGGTTGCCGCACCAGCCTCGCGTACCTCTGGAGCCGCAGGCAGCCCCCGGCCCTGGCCCCGCGACCCACTAGAGCCCCGGCCCGGGCCGCAGTCGGCACCGTCGCTGCACACGTTAAGCGGCACGGTAAATCCACGGCGCTATCGCTGCTATCCCTTTGAGAGGCCATTCCGAGTCCCGCTTCACCCTCTGGCGCGCGCGGGGATCCGAAAACGATCCGGTGCGGGGATGGGGATGGATTGGGACGGGTGGGCGCGAGCTGCTGGGGGGGACGGCCCGCAGCCACCCAGGCATGTCGACAAGGCGCTTGGCGATTTGGCACTGTCACGGTGTACAGTCGTGGAATCAAGGGCTACGCCGGGCTACGCCGGAAACCCAAAGAGCGTGAATGTCGCACACTAATAGGTGTGTGAACGTCATTCGATCACAGAGAGGCCCAATAGTGTGAATTTTCGAAGGAAAATTTTTACGTCCTCAAGTATATACGAATCGGAATTCACACACGTGCAAGTGTGCGTGAGTCACACTCTTGGCTTTCGATTGTCAGCTGAGCGAAGTGCGCAGATTGTGTTTCAGCTTACAACGAAAAACAGTCTCTTCCTGAATTTTCGAAACAGTCGCCGTACAGCCTTTCTATCCGCCCGTCAACAAAACAGCAACATTTCCGTTTATTTTCCGTCACCTACGCTTTGTCTCGGTACAAAAGAAACGGCTGGCCATGCCATTTATGACACATTTATGATGTGTTAGCCAAGCTACACTGTCCGTCCCAACTACCGTAGATTTTATTCACAGTCTGAAACGACAAAGGTTTTTTTTTTCCTCCGGTCCGAGAGAACCCGTCTCCTTCGGTCAGCCCTCTCCTCTCCTTACCGAGTGCGCTGCGGAGCCGACCACGTGACTGGGGTATTGACTTTATTGCTTCCGCACGGCAACTAAAAACAACAAAAGAAGAGACGCGCAGAGGCCAAGTAGAGCGCCCAAACTTGCGGGCCGCTGGCAAAGAGGACAAGGTGAAATACGTCTCGGGGCGTAACTCGTATTTTGGACGGAGGCGGCAGCAGAGGGGGCGAAGGGCTGGGTGGTAAGGGGCTCGGCGTAGCTGGAGAGGGGTTTTCCACTATCAAAGGCCAAGTGGCTTGTAACCGCCCAACCCGCCACCACAGACACAGGGAAAACTAATTGAAAAAATACGCACGAGCGTGTACTATTTACGGTTGAAGTACTATGTCGTTTCTGATAAAAATTTGACAAAGTAGTAAAAGTCTTGCTTTGCATGAAATGCGTAACGCTATCTCGAGTGAAGGGACGAGATTAAAGTTGAAATGAGAGGGATGCTGTTGTGCAGGCTTCCTCGCTTTCTCACTGCCTCTCTCTTCCTCCAGTCCAGTCTCTTCCTCCAGTCCAGTCTCTCTCTCTCTCTCTCTCTCTCTCTCTCTCTCTC
>NW_026267161.1:2164661-2165322 GCF_000697945.3 Frankliniella occidentalis
CCAGCCGTGTTGTTCTTCCTGGTTGGGTGCAGAGCACCTTGTCCCCCCCCAGCGGATATCGGCCGCATACATTACGGCTGCTGTGATTCGCACCTGATGAATTATTTATCCATTTCCCGGCCAAGTTGCGAAACGGCCGCAAATATACTACAGGATGATGATACAGGCGCGAGACACTTGGGAAAAGTTTTGTTCGGAGTGACGGGGCCCTTTTCAATCGCCGCCCGTCATACCTATTTTTTTAATTTTTTTAAAATCTTGCGCCTCCGCTTTAAGTTGTTGCGACAACGGGCGTGGCCGCGTAAGTGCACATAGTGCGAAGTCGCGATGTTTCTAGCGCGTTTTGATTTTATTTTTCTCACGTGGGTGTGAGGGAAATTTAGGAAGCACAGAATAGGACTGAGAAACGGAGCGATGGAGTGACGCGAGGCGCGAGGGGTGGTCGGGGGAGGGAAAGGGGAGACTTGGGCAAAACGGGGGTGGCAACGAGTGTCGTTTGTAAACGCTATTGTGACGCCACGGCCGATGTCGAGAGCTATCCTCGCCAACCGCCCTGTGTCCAAAGCAGTCCCCAGCAGACGGTGCGACCCCCCCTCTCCCCCAGGGCACCCGAGGGGGAGATGCAACTGCAAGGGCACTCTCTAACACCATATCTCTGTGG
>NW_026267161.1:2172082-2173435 GCF_000697945.3 Frankliniella occidentalis
TGGTCTAGGAGCAAGGGTCACTTCACCTAACTCGATGAATAATGAGTGCATTTCTAAAGTCTTCTCGGGTTCGAGTAAAAGTTTATTTTATATACATTGATATTTCATTGCATTTTTTTATCTGCTTTTGTACAACAGAAAGTCAGAGAACACCAATACTACATTTTAAAAAATACAAAGAAATTCCCGCGCGGTATCCCCAGAGCGAGTCAACCCCGCTTTAGCCCAGTGTTGTTGTTGTCGGCCAGCCACGCGTGGCAGTCGAAGTTGAACTCGCACCGCTGCGCCTCCTCGTTGAACCTGCGGCCCAGCATCCACAGGAAGCACCGCTCCTCCCTGCCGCGGTCGCAGTCGCAGTACACGCCCGTGTCGCAGGCCTCCGCCTCGGCCGCGCCGCGGACGAGCCGGTACCGCAGGCCGCTGGTGTCGCACCGCGAGCAGAAGTCCTCGCTGCCGGCCGCGGCCGCGGCGGCGACCACCGCCACTACTGCGACAAGGAGAAGGGATTTCGCAACGGTGTCGTAGAACTTTGTTGTTGTATTAATTACTGAGCGCGTTTAGTTATCGCTACAAAAGTTATTGCGCCGTCCAATATAGTCACTCACTGGAAAAATGACCTACGGTGAGTCACACCACTTTAGGCCGCCACATTGTGATGGATACAAATCAAGCATTTAAGCCAGTTGTGACTCACGCTCGATTGGAGATTAAACGTCCGCCGCCGTCACTGCTGACGCAAGTAAACGTACCCGTCAGAATGGCCACTAGAAGGGTTCTCATGGCGGTGACGAAGATCCTTCACTGACTTGACGCCCGTGTCTCACTGGCCGCTATTCGCGCCAAGCGCGATGCGCTGGCCCTCTGGTCCTTATCGGTGAGGGGCCGGTGACAGTTGGCCGCCGCCTCGGCCGTGTACACGTGAGCTGCTCAAGGCGCCGCCCACACTTGTCTTGATCGCCCGCACAGATGGGTTTGTTGCGCGGGTTCCGTTCGCGTCCGGGGGTGTGGTGTGGTCCTGTGGGGCTGTAAGCTGCTACTGCAAGCCCATCCCTGCACGTGCGTCTGAAGCTCACAAGGAGACTTAGGTAGGTGTAAATCTCCGATTCTCGGTATATTTGCTAATGCCTATAGATGACTATTGCGCTTCGAAATTTGTGCTGAAGTTCTCTCTATAGGAGCCTAAAGTTCCCCAAAAATAAAAATTTCATGTCAAAAAAAAATTAAGTGATATTTCGACTCAGAACGTGCGTTTTTTTGTGGGGGGGGGGGGTAATTTCTATCCATTTTTCGATTTGAGAACGCCTTCCATTAGTTCGTGTCGAATTTCGAAACCTTTTCCATAAAACGCTCCCA
>NW_026267161.1:2173485-2175330 GCF_000697945.3 Frankliniella occidentalis
CTCTCTCTCTCTCTCTCTCTCTCTCTCTCTCTCCCCCCTGAAACAATAACCACCCGCGCCCCCCCAACAGGCGGGCCCAGCCCAGCGCTGCCCTAGTGCGCCGCGCCAACACGAGGTGGGTGTGGGTGGTCTTAGCACTCATCCTCGAGATCAAAATGTCTCCCGCAGTCGTGCTTCATCTGTAATATGTGTCGCCACATTCCCCTACTCCTCGCCACCCCTCCTTATCCTTCCTCCTGCCCTCCTAAGCGCGCTAAAATACAAGTGCATTTGCGCTTGAACAGTGTTTGGACTTATGTTTGAAAGCTACAATTTCTGATTACGACCAAAAACAAACTCCTGGGCAATAATTATTATAATTATCATTCAAGACCTTTTCATTCATTAATCCACTTATTTGTATTCCGCTCCAAGAAAAATCTTCGTAGGCAAATGAACACCTGATAGTTTTTTAGCAGATGATGCCTGAAATACTAAATACTTTCACGCAATAGAAAGAAGACACAAGTCAGGTATCAGCTAGCTTTATTTCTTGTAAATTTTGCGAAAAAGAGAGAGCTCTGGATGGGTGCGCCGAGCGGCACAAGCATTCCCGAGGTGCCTGCTCCCCGTTGACAAGTGCTTTGCTTCTTTCATCGCGCCCGTGCGCTCTCTATATCTCTCGCGAGACGTTTATGAGCAGCGTAACTTTTCCTCCTGCAGCAGCAGAATAACCCCATCGAGAGAGAGAGGGGGGGGGGGGGGGGCAGAGAGTGGGGCGGTATTCCCGGTCTTCGCGCTTCCGTTCTCCGGCTGACTGTAATTCGCTGGGACCCCCTTTTACCATATTTGCATAACTTTTTTCACCACCATCTTATACAGCCAATAAGGCAGCTAATTGTAACGTTGCGAATGTCTGGTTAAGTCATTCATTAATTTTCAGCCACATCGCTGAAACTTATGCGAGGAAATAAGTTATGAGCAAAGGGGACCCGGGTGGAAAGGAGTACAGAAAAACTGCATTCGAAACTGTACTTGCCTAACTATAGTTGCGAAACTATAGTTATGTTTGTATTTTAACTGCAATGCTGGTTATAATCACGACTACATGCTCAAATAACAGTAAGAAATATAAATAGCACACACTTTTACTGCTCTCGCAACTACACTTGAGAATGCACCCCGGAATGTAAGTGGTACATTGAGTTGTTGCTGTAGTTTTAAAGCAGATAAATTGACAATATGATTCGCTCTTTTAATTGTACTTCGTGAATTCAGTCCCTGTTACATTCCATATGCAAAAAATATATAGTTAAAAAGAATTGTTATGACTGCTCTCGGCTGTTACAGTACATTTGTGCGGTCAGTTTGCAGAACTACTGCTGTCTCTTTTATGGTAAACAGTCCTTCATAGTATGTTTTCCCCTGAACATTGCACTTGGTAAACAGACCGGGCAGTAGAGGCGACTCATCACTCTAGCAGGTAAAAGACACCCTGGAAAGCCCCGCTCGGCCCCACCCCCCGCACACGTGCCGTTCTACCGGCCGGGAGTATATTATGGGGGGCCGAATGCGGCGAAAGGAAATACCCCAAACCAGGCCTAGCTACCTACTTAGGAGGGTGAGTACGAGTTTCCCACACTGCCGGACGTGCTCACGATGCCTTTTGACGCCTCCCTGGCTCGTGGTAAAATACTTCTACATAAAGATATTACGCGCAGAATACGTATACATGCATTTAATGGCCGGTGTGCACGTTTTGCACGTGAACTACACTGCTTTTGTCCTGTGAACTTAGCAGGAGGCGATTTATTCGCTTGTAAATCTTAGGCAGCATAGGAACTACGCAACCGGTGGATTAAATGT
>NW_026267161.1:2179807-2180726 GCF_000697945.3 Frankliniella occidentalis
AAGTGATATTTCGACTCAGAACGTGCGTTTTTTTTTTGGGGGGGGGGGGGGTAATTTCTATCCATTTTTCGATTTGAGAACGCCTTCCATTAGTTCGTGTCGAATTTCTAAACTTTTTCCATAAAACGCTCCCATAAAGTACCCTGGGATGTGGACTTCAGCACATAATTCCGCATAATTCGACCGGCGTTCGTCATTTACATAGCTTAGAAGCAAATATCCCGAGTTTGAACCGAATCGGGAATTTACACCTACCTAAGTCTCCTTGTCAGTGATGGCACGCAGGGGGTAGCGCAACACTGCCACCCGCTGGGGCGAAAAGCAGACGAGAGGAGGTGGTAACAATTATTGGCTCTCACCGCCTGGCTGAACGACACAGTGTGCCATTTGTCCTTGCAGGCTGGCTTGTCCAGGCCGGGGGCGCCCAACCCGCCCAAGCTCACGCACCCACCCCAGCCGCAGGCAGTCCCCGACGTGAGAGCCTGATAACGGCTCCCACGCCACGGGACGGTATAGCAATCTGAATTTTATTTTCTATCCAATGAAACAAATGCGTAAAACATAGCCCGCATACAGCCGAGTGGCCCGATTGCCCATGCCCATGCGCTTGTTGCCATGAAGGCACATGGTTAGAGACGGACGCGGTAAAAAACGATCTCATTTTTTTGGGGGAAATAAACCCTTGAGGAACTCCCTTTGTTTGAGTAAAACCCCTCAGATTTTGAGAAAGTCTCCCCAAAAAATGTGGAATTTTCCTCATATTTAGAGAAGATTTCTCAAAATCTGAGGTGAGATCGGAGGAGTTTTCCCGAGTTTTCCTCTATTATGCACTGTAAACTGGTTGGCGTCTTTTAACGCCAAAATATTGGCGTTCTCTGACGAACGCCAAATATTGGCGTTCAAAGAGGCCAAATGCCCG
>NW_026267161.1:2180946-2182403 GCF_000697945.3 Frankliniella occidentalis
GGGGGGGACTTGGGGTGTGTTGTGTGGGTTGCCTACCTACCAGGCGCACACGCCTAAAGGTAACGCGTGGTGCCTCGCTGACCGTGCATTTTGTTGAGGGTCTGAATGCAAACACAGATTTTAATGCAAAAAATCACGAGGGGGCCACCACTTCAATTTAGGATGTGCACAGGATTACGTGATTGCAGGGATTACACATGAATTTTGAGGGATTACACTTCAATTTTGTTGAATTTCAGGCTTTAAAACCATTAAATTTGGACTATAAGGTGAAATTTAGTGATATTAGTGCTAATAATATTAAAATTTGGTTAAGTATTTCAGGGATTACATAAGGATTTCATAGGGATTACACCCTCATCTGTACACAGAATTGCACGAGCGGTGGCCCCCTCAAAAATCATCTTTTTAATATCTTATTAGTGACTTAGAGTTGTAGTTCTACTGCATTCATGACAAAATTCAGAACACAAATTGGAGAATATCTGCGCTTAGTATAGAAAAACGGGGGGCACTTCCGCGGCCCCTGTTTCCTTCTAAAACTCAGACATCGTTTTCACGGTGTGGCCCGGTGTGGCCCATACTGGTCCGTCAACTTACGTTGGCTCCCATGCTGCACCCTAAAATATATGTTCTCAATTCAGGTATCGTACTTAAAAGAGCCACATTTCTTGTTTTAAGGAGCAAATAGGACTTAAGACAAGAAATGGGGCACAGACCCCCCCACAGACTAATGGGTTGTAACTCTTGTCGGCATCTTTTCCCCCTTGACATTGAAACGCGATCGCAGCCCCTACATCTGGGTCTAGAGGTCAGGAGGTGGCTTTATTCTGAGCTAGAGCGCTGGCGCATTCGCATCAGTGTCAGGCTCGCCTTTCGGGTGCCCGAGGGTGACTGCTGCAACAGGTCCTGGTGGTGATCGACATTCCAGGAATTCTCTCCGCGCTCCGCCCGGCCCCGCTTCGCCTCACCCCGCCTCGCCCTGCCTCGCCCCGCCCTGCCTCGCCCCGCCCTGCCTCGCCCCGCCCCGCCCCGTGCCACCCCGCCGCGCCCTGCTCTACCGCGCCACGCGAAGTCTTCTCTCTTCCTCCCCTCGCGGCGTCACGCCACCCGCTCGCGCGTATGAGGAGGTCGTAAGGAGGCTTTACGGTATGCGAAGCCGACGACCGAGCCGAGCCGAACCGCCGTTCGGTTCGGCCGAGCCGAGCCGTCAGGACGACGCGCCCTGGATACATCTCCTCCCCCGCGCAGGCACACCCGGGTTTGTGATTTATAGAGGCACGCCGCTACTACTTCGTCCCGCAGCCGCGCGTGTCGACGAGTAGCTGGGCCGCAGCTGTTCCTCCCCCCCATGCGCTGGCGCTCTGGTCCTTATCGGTGAGGGGCCGGTGACAGTTGGCCGCCGCCTCGGCCGTGTACACGTGAGCTGCTCAAGGCGCCGCCCACACTTGTCTTGA
>NW_026267161.1:2182453-2186676 GCF_000697945.3 Frankliniella occidentalis
CGGCGGAAGCACGGAGGTGTAATAAACCAGACGTTATCGGCGTGAACCGCGGCCGGAAGGCCCGGGACTCCACCCGAGGGCCCCCCAGACGCCCCTCGACGCCACTCGCGTGCACTGTTATTTGCATGTGGTTTGGCGCGCGCAGATTCGTTTGACTTTGTGTATAATTTTTTTTTGTAGCGGCGGACGTGGTGGTGTGCGGCAAGTAAAGGGTGGCCTCTGTGTGTGTGTGTGTGTGTGTGTGGTCCGGGAGGGGGCGGGTTTGCAAGGCAAGAGCAGTTAGGCTGGACCCGGAGGCTGCACCGAGCCGGGGGAAAGGGCCCGTTGGCTCTAATCTAGATTTATATTACCCGCCGGGACCCTGGGGACAGCCGGCGGCGGGGCAGGGCGCGTAGCATTGTGGGGGCGGTCATATCGAAGAAGGCAGGCCGGTTGGCGGGGGCGGCAGGGCTGGCCAGAGGGGGTCTCCTGAACTACTGAGGTGAGGGGGGTGGGGTGGGGTTTGCGGGATTAGCAGATGAAGGGTAGCTGTGATTCAGCAGCCCCAAAGCCTCTTCGCTACCTCACCAAGCTGCACGGCGCGGCCACGGTCACGGCTGATTTAGCTTAATGTACAGCCGCGGAAAAGTTTTCTGTGCGGGGCCTGGGCAGGCTAGGGAGGGGGGTCAGAGAGAGAGAGAGAGAGAGAGAGTCGACGAAAGGAGGAGAGTGGCAAGAGAATACGAGTCAGGGAAAAGAAGTGAAGAGATCATGTTTCTCGTGGAATCACTGTGTGCCTGCCCGTCGCGGCGCATCTCGGCCCCAGGGACCGTCCATAAAACACGTTATTAGCTGGAGGCCCCCCGCTGCCCCGCCTCGCCCTTCTGTCCCCTGCCCTCTGTTAATCTTTTATTATCGTGGCAATAACAGTAGCGGCTTCCTCATATCTCGCCTGCCTGTTTTCTGCTGCTTCGGCAACGGATGGAACAACTGTCCTCTATCAGCCTGGTGCGTCTCCTCTCTGCGATATCAGTTTTGTTTCTTATTGCGCTCCCGAGTAGCCAACCACTTCCTCTCCGCCCTTCCTCTTCTCCCCACTGTCCTGCTCTTCTTGTCCACCATGAGATTTTCTAATAACGTACAAAAGAAAGCAAAAACAACAGCAACACTAAAACGCATTATTTCTCGGAACAGTTATTGCTCGAAAAGAAAACTCAGAACAGCGAAGATAAATAATAATAGCCTGGCGTATGCAGTGGTCATTTTTTTTAAATTGCGTTGCCAGTGCCCGGGCTCTCCAACAGTAGCCCTTTGCAAGGGAGGGTATGTTGACAAGCTAATTAGTGGAGAGCTGTTTTCAATATTTACTATACTATATTGCTTTCTGTTAAATCCGGTGATCTGATTAGGCTGAGGTTAGTTCATCGTCATTATTTCACCGAGTATTCCACTTCCACTCATTCAATCTGCTTTGCTCGTTATCCGAACCCCGAGCATATCCGTCGGAATTGCTACTGAAAGTAGTTTGGTTTTTTCATTTTTGTTGTCATGCGCGCCAGCTGAATCTGTTTACTCAGGACGTTTGCTCCAATGAGGCCTGAGCGGCAGCGCTGCTTCCAGCTCCGGCCGCTAGAGCGCAGCATGCTCTGAGTCCACTATGAGAAATCGTTCGCTCAAAATATGGGTTTGGGTTAGGTTCTGCAAATTACATCAAGTCGTATTATCACTTGAAAAGGGATCTTATTTAAGTTATTGTTGGTTTCAAACGTGTATGGTCCATCTGATAGGCGCACCTGACCGGTTTATTTCTCATAGTGGACTCAGAGCGTGCTGCGCCCTAGCGGCCGGAGCTGGAAGCAGCGCCGCCGCTCAGACCTCATTCAAGTTTGGATCAAAGTGTCTGTTTGGTCAGGAGACCGTTAATTGGCTTTGAGGACGCCAGTTGACAACATATCTCAAAACTCACTTCGAACTCGATGTCCTCTCTTGAACTGTACGCCCGATCCTTCTCCACTCCGCTGCTCGTCTTTTCCTCTACGCCTCCGTACTTCCCTCTTCTTCAAATACGTTTTATTAAGTAATCCTAAACCGTCGAAACTTTCGACTAAATCAAGTAAAACCTTCTTCGGGTCGTCGTCACGTCATCCTCCAATTTTCCTCTCGGCAGAATAACAGCAGAAAGCTCCACACTTGTTTTAGCAGTGACATCCTGCTTCCTTGAGGAAATAATCCTGAAATAAACCCCTGAAGCCCAAACTGAAAAATCTGGCGCCGACGTTCAGCTTTTTTTTCGCCGAGAAAACCATTGAAAAGTTGTTGGCGGTCGGTCGGTCCGTCCGTCAGCCTCCCAAGACCCCCGCCCTTCTTATTCCTTCCCCCGTAATGAGAGTGTTGTGGAAAAAGTTTTAATTAGCTCGTAATGCGGTTCGGAAAAGGTCAACCATGGACTTTCTCCTGCAAACAAGTACTCGCCCCGCGCCAAAATATGAGCCCAGCCTAACGTCCGGAGGCTCGCGCCCCAGGCAGCGCCTCTCAGTATTCATGGGCTTGCGTCCCACCCGACCCGACCGCCCGGGCTACTGCTGAGGTGCGCGATTCTTGGGGATGTGAGTAAGGCCCTTTTCCCCTTTGGCGAGAGAAAGAGAGAGACAGACTAAGAGAGAGAGAGAGAGAGAGAGAGAGAGAGAGAGGGAGTGTTGCGGGATTGCATACTCAATATGGCCGCAGGGGTCATGGCCCCTTACGGGTGTGAAGAATAGGCAGACACGTAACACTGCTGCGTATTCACATTAACCCCTGGTACATACTGACTGAATAGGAAACACCAGCTTATTCTTTTATCTTTTTCAAGCGCGGTTGACGACAATCTAGTGGCCTAACAGCAAACTTGACACTTTTTTATAAACAATAATATGAAAAATTAAGTTTCAATTGAGCTCTGCTTCCTACATGTTGCTGTGCTGGCTGCCGACCGCTCTCAGCCTCGCGCAGTTGCGCACCCTCTAGACAGGTTATTAAATAAAGTTTTTCAAATGCCTGCAATTAAATTCCGTTCCGTGCCCGTGCTGCCTCCGGGCCTCCGGTGCCTCCGGCCCGGATGAGCGAGTGGAATAGCCGCGGCTGAGCTCGGGCTGCTGAGAGAGAGAGAGGTACCCTACCGAGTCGGAGGGAGCAACCCTCTCTCTCGCCCTGTAAAACACAAAGAGATTAACGGTTTAACAATATTGTTCATAGTTTTGATGTTCAATTGACGCTGCACATTTCCGCGTTAACGCGCGGTTTGTCCTTCAACAAAATTTTAGTTGATTCATAATGATAAATAGCTTTGATAGTTATGTGTTATGTAACTTTAATTTGAGTTCGTGACTTTTACCATTGAAGTGCGTTTTTAAAGTACCTCTCTGCTTCCACCTGTGGAGTGTGACTCATCTAACACGCCACTCGCCATTGCTGCACAGGAGTTAAGAGAGAGAGAGAGACAGACAGACCGGGAGGAGGGAGAGCAGGGTATAACGGGAGAGACGAGCTTAGGGCGAAGCCGGGAGAAGAAAGAATGGACGTGACAGTTACTCCCAATTTCTCTGCCGTCGTCCTCGTTTTGTCCGCGTTTCGACGCGTAGTGCCATATTTTTTCGCCTCTTTCGCGCCTCGCCCCTCGAAATAGGTTTGTGGTATTGGTGGCCGAGCCAACTGGACCCCCTCCCCGCCTCCCCCCCGCCTACCGCCTCTCGTTCCTCCGACCCCGGTCCTCCTGCCCGCTCTCTCCCTCCAGCCCCCCTGGGGATTCAAAGATTGTTGGGATTATTTTGCCCCGATATCCGCAGAGATGGCCAGGAGGGAGGAAGCGGCGCGCTATGTGTGCCGGCCGCCGTCTTGGGTGGCACGTGGACAGTCAGGGAGAGGCTCTCTGGAGAGGTCGAGGAGGACATGTCACGTGGGGAGTGGGCGAGAGCGAGCGAGAGAAGTGGAGCAAGGAAGTGTCGATGTGTTTCTCCGCGGCCTCACTTTTTCGTTTGATCCCCGCCCCCGCGAGCCTCTCTAATTGGGTCCGTAACGGTGTGTTCGGGTCGATATGGCCGGTATGCGGGCTGCGTGCTTATCACGGGTGCGAGGGAGAGAGGTGGGGAAGAGAGTGAGAGGCACAGCTTTGTGTACTCTGCGCGAACGCCTTCATGCGGGCCATGAGGTGTGGAGTTAGAGCTGGGCAGAGAGAGAGAGAGAGAGAGAGAGAGAGAGAGAGAGAG
>NW_026267161.1:2186726-2188456 GCF_000697945.3 Frankliniella occidentalis
GGGGGAGGGGGGGTGTAGGGGAAACCGCCTGCAGCCCGTGTGCAAGTTCACGTCGTCGAAACCGGCTGGCCCGGCTGCGCTCAGTGATACCGTGTGCAGCGGAAGGGATACCATACGGGGCATGGTGAGCTTTGCTGTTCGTGGTCGCGCGTGTGTTTTGTGGTGTGGTTGTGTGTACGCGGCAAAGAGGAAAATGCAGGTTGTGTAGAGCATGAGCAGTGTACTTTTTGTGCAAAATAAACTCCATTAGGCCGTGTGTATTCAGCGTGGAAACAGTTTACCTGAAAAAAAAAATACATGTACTGTAGTTTGTTTTGAAAAGCAAATTGAAAAGACCCTGCTGCACGACCTGCTGTGCCTTATTGTTGGAGTCTGCCATTCACCCCAAGAAAGTTCGTCTCGCGCGTCGCTTTATGGCTCAGTTCACGCTTTTTTCTGCCCCGCCCTCCCCTGCCTCTCTTCTCTTTATTCTGCGCGTTCTCGGTGCCCCCTACACTCTGTAAACATATGTTTGTCACTTAACATAACAATGTGTGTTAATTACGTTTTACTGTTGTAAATGGACGTCCAGTATCGTAGTTTCGCGACGGACATTATTTCTTCGTCGTGGAAGTCCTAGCAGATACTATTACACAATTAGGTCTGAAGACTTTCTCAAACTGTCGAAAATTATCCGTGAAACCCAGAGACCTTTCCCTCGCGGTACCTCCCCTCTGTGTGTCTCCGTCCGTCCTCTCTGCCGCTGCTGTGGCGCGCCACCTTGCAACAACTTGCTGTGCTAGGGATCCGTTTTACATAAAAACGCTGTTTGTGTCGGGTTGTTTGTGCGCGCGCAGGTCGGCGCCATTGTGCGGCCCGAGGCACGTTACAGTCGTTGGCGAGTTGTGCACAAGCATGCTTGTGCTGACGCTAACGCTGCTGCTGGTGTGGAAGGACACCCCTCCCCTCCTTCCCCCACCTGACCGAGTAACTTTAAAATCGTTGTGCACATCTTTGCTCTTCATGCTAGATGTATGTGTGTGTTTTTGTGTAAACGTTCGTGTCAAAGTAACCTAAAGGTTATCAAAGTTTCAGACAAATTTGTGCATGATTTTGTTCAAATTAACCTACCAAAGTGTTAAAATCAACGCAGAAATGTGTGCCAAACCTTTGACTGCTTGGGGGATGTAAATATGATGGAATTATTTTGAACTGTGCACTCTCAGTTTTCCTCATTAATCAAATACATTCCATAGCAACCACAGTTGTATTTTTATCTCAAATTATGTTTGGTGCACAGTGTTAAGTGTCACCCCTGCGGTCGGCTCGCTCTAATGTGGCTCCGTATTTTCCCTCAGCCGTAGCGCGGTGGCCGAGCCGTGCTGAGCTAAGCGCCGGCGGGTCCGCGCATCTCTGCGCCTGGCCTCAGCACGGCGCGAGAGCGTTGTCAGCATCTCGCCTGAAGCCTGAACTGAGAAACACACCGGCTGTGGTGAAAAGGAGAGAGGGCTACCACAGAGAGCGAGATTGAGAGAGAGAGAGAGAGAGAGAGAGAGAGAGAGAGAGAGAGAGAGAGAGAGATGGACAGTTAGAGAAAGAGAGAGACAGAGGGACGGGGTGATCCCTGGAGATCTAAGTGGTGTGGATTAGTTAAGCTGAGGCAATCATGTATGCCTAGGCAGAAGGTCTGACAGACCGCATCCAGGGAGGTGGGCTGGGCTGGGTCGGAGGTTGGTTTGGGGGATGGGGGG
>NW_026267161.1:2188841-2190291 GCF_000697945.3 Frankliniella occidentalis
GGGTTGACCACAATGGGGCGAATGTTGCCCCCTCTCCCGACTCTTCTCCTCCCTGGCCCCCCCTCCCTCCTCCCGCTGTCTCTGTATCTGTCCCTTCCACCCCACCCCCCTCTCTCCATCTCTCTCCCCCCCCTCCCTCTACCGGCCCGCACCCGCTCGGGACGTTTGTCACAGGCGTTCTGTTGTGCTGCAGACGCGCGCGCAGGTGCTGCACCTCGTCTGCGCCGTCAGCCCCGCCGACGACGGCGCTGAATTGAATTGGCGCGACCTAATTTCACGGCGAGTGCTGGGTGTGAGGAGGGCGAGTGCGGCGCCGCGGTGGAGGGTGGCAATTTGCAGCGCGTGTGAACAGGTGATGGGCGCCAGGTGACGTTCAGGCCTTGTTAGACTTTTGGAGGAAAAAGCACGCGACGTGCCGGTGTATGTACCGTTGTGCATGCTGACTGTGCACATTGTCAGAAATAATTGTTAAAGTACGCCTGAATTTTTTTCTCCGTTTTGGGTGCACCCGGAAACCCAAATAGTGCGTGAATTTCGCCCTCTTATAGCTAAGTGAACGCTACTCGCACACAGGCACAAGTGTATGAATTTAAGATGTTTACTCTCCTCAGCGTACGAATATGGGCACTCACACACCTAAAAGTGTGTGACATTCACACACTACACACTTGCGTTTTAAAGTGTGATGACCGAGGTGGAAATGGAGGGTGGCGTTTACTCTATAATATT
The DNA here is from genome assembly GCF_000697945.3 of Frankliniella occidentalis. Classification (NCBI taxonomy): domain Eukaryota; kingdom Metazoa; phylum Arthropoda; class Insecta; order Thysanoptera; family Thripidae; genus Frankliniella; species Frankliniella occidentalis. The sequence continues at coordinate 2,189,571 of NW_026267161.1, forward strand.
TTGAGGTGGAGGAGGAGCGCTCTCTGTGCGGCTCGAGCGCGTACCCGGTACCATGATACGGCCTTTTAGTCTTCACGTTCCTTTCAACGGTGCGGGTGCGGTCTGCGGTCGCCGCGAGATGAGGCTCTGTCAATAATACTCCTGTGCGAATTGCAATCTTAGAAAGTATTTTTTTTTTCTCGCGCCCCTTTTTATTTTGTTTTGTTAAGTGCTCGCGCCAGAGCACGTGCTTAAATTAAAGAAGTGAGAGAAATTGGAATAGGGGAAAGGGGTCCGGGTGAGGAGAAATGGGGGTGTGACTTGAAAAGAGGCGGAGAGAAAATGAGTCTCGGCGAAGAGCGCGGAGAAGCGGCGCTCTGGGCGCCCAGGGTCGTCACGTACTGAAGGGTTGGGGAGCTGGGGGGGGGGGGGGGTAGGATCCAGGTCAGGGGCTCGGGCCCGGGCCTCGCCACCACCTCCAACGTATTCAGCGCCCCGAGACAACAGGTGTCAGCCTGAGGGCGGGGGCCGCCGGGGGGCCGCAGGGTCCGGGCCAGCAGGGCGAGACCGTGTCCCAGGAGGCGGCGGCGGCGGCCTCCTGTTTGTCTAATTCCCGGTCCAGCTCGGCAGCCTCTCGCGGCCCCCCGCAGCGTCAAGCCGGAGGTCAGCCGTGCTGCGGCGAGTTTGCGCCGTTCCCGCAGATGTCGGCCGTCCGTTCTGTCCCCGTCTCTGCCGCGAGGGG
>NW_026267161.1:2194396-2201199 GCF_000697945.3 Frankliniella occidentalis
CCCGTGTCGCAGGTGGGTTGGGGGTGCGGTGCAGCAAAAACTGGGGAGAGAGGGGGTGGATGCTGTTAAAAGTGTCCCATTAAAATTTCGATGTATTTTGTAATAAGTATTTACAAAATATGTTGGAAATTTGTGACAACCCCAATTTTGCTCGTCCATGAATTCCAAATCGAAACATAGTACACGTAATCTTATAATTTTGAGTACAATTTTACGACACGCTTTATGGAAAATTTTCCTGTAAAACGTGCAAATATGGAGCATGTGGATGCGTGATACTGTTGCACAGTAATGCGTAGGACATCAGCACTGAATGCTAGGCTATTATTGCATTAGGGACCATCCACAAAGTACGTCCGTCATTCGCCGTTACTAACTTACAAACCTACCAAGTTCAGGCTCTGCAAGCTCTTCTAGCGCCTGATGCACCCGAAAAACTAGGTTCTTGGCCCAAGAACTCAGTTTTTGGGGTGTGGTAGGCAACATCCCGCCTGCAGTGCGTGCATGTACTGCGGGTGGTCTACCCTGCGTCTCGCAGGCGCCAAGGCCAAGCTCCCGCAATTTCCTGAATGGATCTGAGAGGAAAAGGACGTACTTTCTAGACGAACCCTTTGCAGCCAAAGCGACTAGCAAAGTGGAGACGCGGGGAGTGAAAGGGATAAGAGAGAAAGAAAGAGAGAGAGAGAGAGAGAGAGAGAGAGAGAGAGAGAGAGAGAGAGAGAGAGAGAGTCCCCTTGAACACAACCCGAATTTTTCTCGCATCTCTCTCTCCCTCCCTATCCTTTTTTATCGCTTTGCGTTGCAGCATCTGTACGTTGCTCCCGTTGCTGCTGCTGCTGCATACTTTTTTATTCTACCCTTACCTTATCCGGGCTACGAAAGCCCCCTTTTGAAACGCACTTTGTCGAGCGTGTGCAGGAGAGAGAGAGAGAGAGATTGTGTGCAGAGCAGACAACTAAGGGTGGTGGTGGGAGAGAGAGGGAGAAAGAGAGAGGTAGAGACGTGGGGGCTGGGGTGGGGAACGCGTTAGTCCCGTCCATTCAGTGTGCTGCTGCAGACAGCAGTCTGAAGCTACCTACACTGTAAAATGCTTGCAAACTATATTCTTTGCAACGTTGCAAAGAATTTGCGAGCTTTGTATTGCAAAGAATTAGTTCGTATTGCAAAGAAGGTCTTTGCAAGCTGTCAGAATCCTTGCAAACAATGTGTTTGCATTGCAAAGAAATAGTTTGCATTGCAAAGAAATAGTTTGCATTGCAAAGAAATAGTTTGCATTGCAAAGAAATAGTTTGCAAGCTTGCGAAGAACTAGTTTGTATTACGATGCTTGAAAATTCTTTGCAAGCTGCAAACAAAATAGTTTGCAATACGAACCTATTCTTTGCAAGCATTTTTCAGTGTACCCCACCTAGCCAGTCCCCAAAATCACAGGAAGTGTACACCCGACCATGAGGGGCCATCCATGAAGTACGACCGTCATTCGCCCTTTACGAAACTGAAGTTCGGTCAATGCAAGCTCTTCTAGCGCCTTCTAGGTAGGCAACATCTTGCCTGCCTTACATGCGTGTACCGCGGGGTGGGCTACCTTGAGTATCGCAGGCGTCCAGCTCCCGTCTCTTACAAATGAGAATGAATCGACGTACTTTCTGGACAGTCCCTTATTCGCACCTCACAAAGTCTCATCGTAATACACATTGTGCTATGCTTTATGCCATGGCATAAATTATGTCTGTAGCTCTAAAACGGCGCTCATGTCTACCGTCGATCCCAATCAGTCATATTTTACTCTCTCACTTCCACTTCCCTCCACAAGAGCTGTCGAGAGCCCTGAAGGCATTCGGTTGGGGGCTCATAGCATATTCGTTTCGCCTCTTTTTGTTTGCACAAGGTTTGCTACTGCTCGCCGTTTCCCCAAGTGAGACCTTTTCTTCGGTTCTCTCATATCTCCCGTATTTTTTAAATGCCCCATCATCGGCCTCTTTCTTTACATACCGTTTATCGTAAATTACCCTTCCATGTTTGGATTTTTCTTTATCTGGTTCAGGCCGCGGTGCACATGAAACCGAAGTGTGAAGAGTGTGAATGTGTCGCACGCTTTTAGGCGCCTACGTGTCCCTGCGTGCTATACTTCTAGGCGCAACTAGAGTAAAATTCGAAGGAAAATTCATATCTTTACTTCGTCACATGAGCAAATTCGATTTTCTCCACAATGTCCTTTGCAATACGAAACTCGAAAATTCTTTGCGACGATGCAAACAATTTAATTTGCAAGCGCATTTTACAGTGCAGGAGTGTGGACACGCGATCATCTTGATTTAATTGTCCACGCTGCGCCCGGTCGCCGGCCGGCGGTGCGGTGACGCAGCGCCGCCTCGCTGCTAAACACACAAAAATAGTTTATTAATGAAGGCGCTCCGCTCACTTTTAATCTCTTCGACAAACTGCTTTTAACTTTGACGTGCGCTCGGGGAGGTGGGGGGGGGGGGAGCCTTTTGCGTGGTGACCGTCGGGAAGGAGAAAGGAGGGCGAACTTAGACGAATGGCCTCAGTTTAACACGCTTCGGAATGGGAGGGTGGCTTTTTGGCAACTTGGCAACAACGGACGAGGTGGCGAAAGGCACTCTGGAAATGTATAGGAATTGGCTTGTCATCTCCTTCTCGAGCTACTCCTTGCACCCCACTCGCTTGTAGTAATAGTCGAGCAGCCCTCATAATTTACCTTACCCCCTCCCTCTCGGCTGCCCTCTCAGGTGCAGGGTAGCATCTGCGCGTGCATAAAGCAGGCAAGCTGCTCGTATCCGGGAGAGGCGTGGAGCGCTAACTGACGAAAAACAAAAACCACACAGCTATGTTTTCGCGGTGTTGTTCATGCAGACGGCATATAAAAAGTAGATGTTGCAGATACAAATTATAAGGAATAACGTGGTAGATGGAAAGTCACGATAACGTTGCCCGACAAACCCGACAAATGATTTTGCTGTTGCCCTATTCGCAAACATTGTTGCGAATTTTGTCACGTCGATGCCATCAAACAGTTTGCCGTTTAAACATTATTCTTTTTGTTATGCTTTTGCAAATATTCTGCTGGAACAGCAGACAAGTCGAGCTTTCTGTATTAAGTTTTTTTCTTCTTTTTTTTCCAGGTCTGCTGGCGGCATGCTGCGCGGCCGGCTAGCTGTGGAGGGTGCCGGGGCCAGGCCTGTCCATGATGGCCGCGCCGAGGCGTAAGCGACACAGGGACCATGGCCACCAGGTAAGACCCTCTTCTTTAAAAAACGTTAACAAGTCTTTGTTAACTGCAAAACGAACCCACGGCTAAGGAAATGTGGTCGGCGTTGTGTGTTGTAGCGAATCTTATTGATGCGTCTTTTAGCGTGTTCATTAGGGACCTTTAGTTTAATAACAGTTCACTATTTTTGACGTGAACGGCGGGCGCGATGTTCATTTTGGGGGTGTGGCATGTCTGCCTGTGGTTTTCAATTAAATAAATGTACGCAGCATAGATTTGTCGAAAGCTTTAGTGTTCACATTTGATATCTTGCTCCAGGATGCGCAGTTGCCGACGATCTCGGGTGCGCTGTCTCCTGCCTCGCGCAGCGGTGCCCGGGGAGCGGAGGCTGTGGTCCACGTGGAGTCATCATGTTCTGATACCTGCCTGGCCGCGGTCGAGGTGAGTGTCCAATGTGAAAAAGATGCTTGTATATCTACAACATTTGTTTTAATTTTCATCTGCAAAATATGTTGGCAATTTCGGGAAATTTTTAGTCAGCTCATTATTGTTGATCAATTATTCCTATTCGATACGAAGTGCTTGTGAATTCACGACTATGTTTTTAACCGTGTCAAAGAGAACCGAGAAGAACCAACACTTACAAAAGGGAACCGGATCGTTGTTTGGGTATCATTAGCTTCGTATCTCCACCATGGCGCTTGTCTCGGTTCATCAACATCCGCTTGGCGCCTGCCCGTCCCGTCGTCCCGTGTGTTGAAGGTGGTGCCCGAGTGTGTGTGTGTGTGTGCGTGTGCGCGCGTGTGTGTGTGTGTAGTCCGTGGTGATAGCGGGGCTCGGCGGGCGGTGATCACCACAGTCACCCACTCGAGTGATCGTTGACCTTGGGGGTCGTCTGCCCTGAAGCGCGCGTTGGGCGCTGGGTGGTAGGCCATCAAGGGGTAGGGGTGGGGGGAATGGGGGAAGAGCAAAGGCGAACGAGGAGAGTTAAGGGGGGAGGGGGAGGAGGGGTCGAGGAAGACGGCTCACCGCGACTGAGGGCGCGGCAGGGCCTGCAGGCCTGGCCAGGGCCCCGCTGCTGCCGGGGCGCCCGGGGGCCCCACTGGAGGCTCTAGCGTGGCGTTTATGAGGGCAATTAGGTCCGGTCCCGGCCCCCTCCGCGCCCCCTCCGGAGGCCCGAGGCCCCCGCGGCCCCGCGCCAACAGCTGCGAGGGCCAGTCTTTTTATCCTGGTGCTGGTCCAACACCCCTGCCCCATTCTCTCCCCTCCCTCCCCTCTCTCCCCTCTGCCCCCCTTCGCACGCCCCTCATCTCCCAACTCCGTCCCCCCTCTCCCCTCTCACACGCCCCCTCTCTCCCCTTTGCGTCCTCCTCGTCGCCATGTTGTTGTTGCAGACCGGAAGCACCCACCCGACACTACGATACACGCTGGTGTGCTCCCCACGCACAGCGCGCGGCCGAGATACGGGAACAGGAAAAAGTGGAAAGATCTCGTGGAAAGCGGACGGGGAACGGGGGCCGTCGAGTGCTGCTCTTCGTCACATCGTTACTGACACGCCGTTCTCCTCGATACCCGATTGCTGTCGATATTACTACCGGGATCGCAGTTATAGCGACGGGCGAGTATCGCGTGGTTTCTCTCTCCCGCTTCCTACTCCCCCTTTCTCCCCCCCCCCTCTCTCTCTCCCCCGCTCTCTCCCCCTCTCCCATTCTCTCTCCTTCTCCCTCTCTCTCCATGCCCCCACCCACACCACCTCCCTTTGGCAGCATTATGCGATTGCTATTCCATGACGAGTTCGGGACGGGCGTACGTCAGGTCAGGGTCGAACAGATGGGACGAGAGAGCGAGACGGAGAGAGTGGTGGGGATGTAGAGGATGTAGAGGCAAAAATAGGAGGGTTGCAGTAGTGCTGGATGCTGTTATTGGGAAAAGAAATGTGCGCTGGGCGAGGAAAATTGAACGACCCGGCAGGGTATCTGCGAAACGGCTCGCTGGAAGACCATGAGCGATCAGCAGTGGCGCTGCTGCGCTGCCTGAACTCTTGAGTCGGATCTCGGATCTTGGAGAGGGCTGGCAAGGTCGTCTCTTCACGCGATGCACTCGACGGGCACTGCAGTTTCTGGAGCAGAGAGATATAGAAAAAGAAATTGCTAGTTGCACTGGGTGGATATTTCAATTCAGACGATTGCGTTCTCTCTCAGCAGATGTTCGAATGTTCGCGTTGTCCGAGACTCCGGAGTCGGCGGTGGGCTAGGACCAGCTATAGGAGTGGAGCTTTGCTGTCGCTTAAGCCCTTGTTGTGTCTCGAGTGTCGCCGCCGGGGAAGACCATGGACCAGAGCTAAGGTCCGGCTTTCGTAAAGAAAAAACTGCTTTTAAAGCACGCGTTTCACAGTCGCGGGTGAGCGTGCGGCGGGAGGAGGGGCCGGTTGGGGCCGAGCGTGACTGGTGGAGGGAACTCTATTCATGAAGTTTGCGGGATTGTGCGCTTTTGTGGGAAGGCAGCCAGCTGACCGCAGCTGACCGTGTGGCTGACCGATACTGCAGCGCAATCACAAAAAGTCACTCCATTTAAAATTGAATTTTTTGTCTTTTTTCTCGTAGTGTAAGTATATTTTTTTTCACTTTTTTTGTTATTGTTGTAAGTGTTGTCGACGAGGCCGCATTCTTGTTCGCTCCTGTAATTGAAAGGTTGTTGGCGGGAAAGCGGTTTTGGTAAGAGAGGCGAAAGACGCGGAGGGATAGGGAGGAGGGAGTGAGCAAGAGGGAGCGGAAGGGGAAGGGCGGCATAAGACGGCATTCTCAACTCTTAATTGCTTTACATAGCTTAACAGAGGACTTGGTGTAAATTGAGGCGAAGGCCGCCCCTGCTTCTGCCCTTGCGTCAGTGTGGCAACTTTCAGCAGGCTCGTCGCATCGCAAACACCAACGTATCGGAGCGAAAAAAATAGAAATTAAAATTTGCCGGATAAGTTTGGAATTTTTCGTGAAAATTTGAAAAAAAACAAAAAACAAGGGCCTTTTTGCAAAATTTTCGGTTTTTCCTGTAATTTTGGTTTTCCGCAACTTTCCCTGTTTTTTGTTTTGTTTTTTTGCCTTTAACTTACTAAAAATGCACTTCAGTGTGCAGCCCGCGCCGGGAAGAAAAATGCAAGTTTACGCATGTTACCCTGCACTCACGCACGTGAGCGAGTGAATTTTCAATGAAAGTGTTGTAGATGTGCGACTGTTTGGTGACACTCATTCGCACACTTTTCAGTCGTGCAAGCACAGCCTAAGCACACAATCAGACACGACACACTGTGACCGCTGTCTCTACCACGCAGAGAGGCAGCGCGCATACGCAGGGGCCAGCGTGTCGAAAGCCGGCTGGTTTGGACGCGGGCTGTGCGGGACAAAAGGAGAGGGAGGGGAATTGGAAGAGAGAGAGAGAGAGAGAGAGAGAGAGAGAGAGAGAGAGAGAGAGGGAGAGAGGGAGGGGGTGGCAGGGCGGCAATGTGTGTATGGGTTACCAGAGTGGAACTGGAGTTGTTGGTGTTGCATTTTCACACCCTTCCCCCCCCCCTTCCTTCCCCC
>NW_026267161.1:2202804-2205723 GCF_000697945.3 Frankliniella occidentalis
ATCAGCAATCATTCCATGTACACTGATATATCAGCAATCATCAATGATCGCTGATTTTTCAGCATACAATGTACACTGTTGAGTTTTCAGAGTAGCTGCGTTGTTTCGGTCCCGGTTTTTTCTTGCTTCTGGAGGTTTTTACCACTTTATGACCCCCCACCCTCCTCCCACGTGACACTCAGAGGCGTTCCACACTGTTAAAGTCTTACGAAGAAAAATGCCAAATCCTTTGTAATACAAAGGATTTGGACGCTTCGTAGGGAGCAAATCCTTCGTAGGTACGAAGCATTTGGCATTTTGCTTCGTAAGACTTTAACTGTGCACAAGCTGCGTGTTTATGACAAAATTTGTGTGTGTGTGTGTGTGTGCGCGCGCGCGCGTGTGTGTGTGCAGTGAAAGTGAGAGAAAGAAGGATGGGAAGGGCAGGCGGAGGTGGAGGAGGAAGAAAACCGGAACCAGGAAAAGAGAAGGGGGGCTTGATGTGAAAATTAGATTACCTGGAGCAGCGGAGCTCCAGTCGGAGCCCCCCCGTGGAGACTGAGGTTCGTTGCGCGACACTCCGCTGTAAAGAGATGGGGGGAGGAGAGGGTCTGTGGGGGTGGAAGTTAAAGATGTTTGTGGGGCAGATATGCATTTGTGTGTGTATACGTGTGTCAGAGAGAAAGGAAGAGGTGAGGAGGACGAGGGAGAGGTGCTGGAAATGGGCACGGAGATAGACCGGGGCTTTAACAACAGTAAAATAAAACAAAAGGAGGGCAGTAGTTAAAGAAGGGGTGAGGTGGAGGGGAGAGAGAGAGAGGGGGGGAGGGGAGATGTGGCTGTCGGGGCTATGTTGACCAGGTCGCGCGGGCCGCCCCAACGCGTACCTTTGGCCCTCCTTCTCGCTGCTGCCTCGCGCTGGAAGGTAAATAGGGGGGACCCGGCCGTGCTCTGGGCGAGCCAGTCGGCGGCGGTGTCGGGGAGTGTCCTTTGGCGAGGTGTATGTTGACGCGGGTTTGGCCCCCGTGGGTGGGTCCCGGGCCGACCGCGCGGACCCTCGCGTGTGCTCGTACCATACGCCGTGTGGCGTCGGAATCCATTCCATACATCAGAGTTAGCTTGGTGTTGGGGACTGCTGCTGCTGCTGCTGCTGCTGCCGGTCTTGCGCGAGAGAGAGGCCTCTCTGCTTGCCGCACAGCACAGCAAGTAGTAGTATCTCGAACCGCAGAGAGCAGCGCTCGGCAGCGCTCACTTTCGCACACTCCCCACTCCCGAGGAGGGCCTGGCCGGGAGGGGCGCCGGGTGGGTAGGCAGGCTGGGGGCGCGGCTGCGCGGCGGGTGTGCCTAACCCCCGGGCTGACACTGCCATGCCGAGCTCCGCGGAGCTGTACTGGATGCAAGCGCGGGGGCGCGGGTTTACGGCACTACGTGCCCCATAGCTCCCTCTCTCTCTCTCTCTCTCTCTCTCTCTCTCTCTCTCTCTCTCTCTCTCTCTCTCTCTAACTCACTTTCTCCGCGACCCTACCGCCCTACCCTTCCTATCCCGTTTTTAAGAGGTTCACAAGACTCGCGACGTAAAATATTTGCTTTGCTTCCTTCCGCTGCTTGCTGTCGGCACACGGTGATACCCGCGCAAACTGGTCTGCATTTCCCTCCCCAGCAACACGCCCTCCCACTTACTTTGATCTTGATCCCGTCTTAATGGCATCTTTCTTTCTGTCCCACTGTTTGCCGTTTGTCTCACGTTTGGTTTTTTCCCTGCTCCTTCGTGTTTTATGGCTGGCTACAGAGTCGCGGGGTAGGTCTCTTCCTTACGCTGGGTTCCTCAAATTTACTCCAAAAGGAAGTACTCCAGACCCAGGGGCCACATTTTTTGCTCTCTCTTAGTATTTTAGTAGTATAAGTAGTACCAGTAGTATAAGTTCAGTCGGTTGTGCTTATCGCCATGCCGTGAACATTTAAATTTAAAATGGAAGGGGCATAACCTATGGTTGGTTATACACAGACTGTGCAAAATGCTTGAGAGCATTGCGTAAAGAACCGCTGGCAAAAACAAACCTTTCTTTAGAAAGCCTTTTTCGCAGTGACCAGCCGCCCTCCATGACAACTGCGTGCTGTCGTGCGTTGTCCCTCCGTCATTATCAGCGCCGCCACGCCCCCTAGAGCCCGTAAATCGTCGCCCCTCACTTCGACAGACCCACTCGACACCACCACCAGAGCAGGCAGATGAGCAACAGATGCCCCTCTTCGCCGCGCGCGCTGCACGCGCGCTGCAGCAGCCCCGCCCCAGCCCATGCCACGAACAACACACCAGCCTCCCCTCCGCCCGCAGGCCCGCATCTCTGGACCACGAGTGACCACAACTCATCCACCGCCCCCGCCCCTACAGCAGGCGCGCCGCCAACGCCACAACACCAACGCGACGCTCCCCGCCCCCTCTCGCTAACGCCTCTTCTTCCTCCCCTCCCTCCCCAATTCTCTCCTCTCTGCCCTCCCACGCCTCCCACTTACCCGTTTCCTACTGCGAGTAAAAAATATTTTCCTGACTGCTTTGGAAAGAGGGGCAGTAAAACGCTGGGGTCCGGGATTGGGCCCTGGTGCCCGGTCGGCGTCCGAGATACAACAACGCTGCCTGATACTTTTTGTTATTTTTATATTGCATTTTGCTTGATGAAAGGAAATTTAATCTCAGTACTCACTGTGCTCTGACAACCTCGTTATCGCATTACCGGTCATGTTTTCTCTTTCTTAATATAATGGATATTTTAGAAATACGCAGTGTGAAACAGTATTGCTTCCGGAATCACAGTGGAGCCTTGTAATGCAATATAAACTTTGAAACACAAAGTGGGAACCTCAAACCTCACGAAACATGGGTTGCCGTTTACCTTGCGCGGTCGTGAATGAAATGTTCCGTTGGGCATACCCGCATGACTCCCC
>NW_026267161.1:2205781-2207533 GCF_000697945.3 Frankliniella occidentalis
CCTTCACAACCAGCTCTGCCCATTGCTGGGCTGAGCTTGTTTTGGTCTGCGACATGCAGGGGCTACTCTGGCGTGTACACACTGGAATACCGTCGAATGAATATATTACTGCAGTAGCTGGCTATCCGACAGAGGCCGAGGGAACCCCCACCCGGATTAGTACAAGCGAGTGGTTTGGTGAGTTGGAAAAAGTTTTGGAGATTAGCAGCCACAAAAAGGTTAAATAGTAATTTTCTTTAATAATACCCTAAAAATAGACAAAACAAAACTTGTATACAACACCGTCATCAGTACATCAGTACATGAGTTGTTTTTTCAACAAGTGTTTTTTTTACAGTGCTCGGGCACGACGTTGGTTAAGATTGTACGAACATATTTAGTGTTGAGGCCCATAAAGGCTGCTCAAGCATGAAGCGTAATTTAGTAGTCCGCCGGAAAGGCTTGAGCTCCATGAACCCGTGTAAGGTGCGCGAGTTTTCTTACCGTAAACGATCTCAACGTTTCCAGGGGAGCCGATGTAAGCAGCGTCTATACCCGCGAGAAAGTTTGGCCGGCGAGCAGCAGGAGGGACAGAAACACTTTGTCATTTCGCTGCGGCGAGTTTTCGCGGTGAAGATGATGAGCAGGCCTCTCTGCCGACCAATCCCCTGCCCGGGTCTTAGCTAGGGGGAGGGAGGTGTCCTTTACGCGCAGCCAAAAAGAAAAAAAAAATAAACTACTGCTGCTGCTGCAGGGGAAAAAAAATAGGGAAAAAAAGGAAGATTGTGGCGTGTCGACCAATCCCACTTTACTGACTGTCAGGCTGTCTGTCCTCCCTGGCCTTAGGACCTTGACCAGGGGTAGCACGAGGAGAGAGGGTACAGACAGCAGTTTGGGCAAACGAAATTAAAGTGTTCCATATTGGTTCGGATGAATTCTCATGCTGCTTTCACAATCTTTGTTTAAAAAGTCCTTGAAACTTTCTGTATAATGTAGAGTTTTTTTAGCATGCCGCTGTCACATAAAGGTTCCAAATAAAAATAACTCATCTCCTGACTGGTCCAAACCGAGGGTCCAAGCGTGCCAACAATAGCCGCCCTGTGCGCCCCCGCTAAAGTGATCGATCGAGGATGGCGACGGCGCCGAGGCCGGGGACGAGGTTGAGGAGGACGAGGAGAACGAGCCGGTGGAGGAGGAGGTGGTCTTGTATAGTGTCGTGTCGGTTACAAGGCGGGGGCGCGCGACGGTGTTTTTGCCAAAGTGGGTCGGACAGGGGCGCGCTGCTGTGTGGTCCCGGCCGGTACAGGACGCGGCCAATGAACTGGCTGACACTGACAGCGAGAAGCGCCCCCGCCACGCCCCGCCGCGCCACGCCCCGCCACGCTCACGCCCTTGCTAACCACTTGCAAGGTGAAGGGGCGGACAGTGACGCCGTAGCCGCCGCCACCGGGATCGCAATGCGCACGAGTGGTCAGACACCCCGATGGGCCCCCCGCCCTACCCGCCCCGCCTCATTCCGTGACCTCAATGGGGGAGGGGCACAGAGGTCGAGAAGGTCACTCAAACCCCACGCAGCAAGAAACTCGTGCTCTTGCATCCCCTTCACCTTGCAGCAGCAGCACGTTTAGCTGACGCCGCTGACGTCCGGGGGGGTTGCTGCTCCTGCAACTCGGAGCAGTTCTGACTGCTAATCACGTACAGGCTCTGATATCGCTAAGTGGGGGCGGAAGGCGTGCGACCGAGAGAGTGAGTGAGAGAGAGAGAGAGAGAGAG
>NW_026267161.1:2207583-2208382 GCF_000697945.3 Frankliniella occidentalis
GGGGGGGGTAAGTACGGGACGTCCGCTAGAGTGGCTCGTTGCCTCTCAAGACGCTTCCGACGTGAGTTTCCCGAGCCGCTTTGGCCGCGCGCCCCCTCCCAGTCAATTGCTACCCCCTGCTCCCTCGGATCCCCCCCGCCACCCACATCCCTTCCTTATACTTACTCAGCCTCGGCGCCTTGACAGGAAGCTCCAGCCCGCAATGCTGAGGTTGCCCTGCCGGAGGAGCGGCGGCAGGGCAGATGGAAGGGAGAGAGAGAGAGAGGGGGGTAGGGGTGGTAAGGAATGATGGCGACAGCGAGGGCGGCTGAAGGGCGGGCCGGGGGCGGCGAGCACTACGATACTGCTGCACCTCCGCCTGCTCCGCCCGGGGGCCGGGCCGGCCGGGGCCTCTTGGCAAGCATTCTGTGACATCCCCTTGGCAACAGCCTACCAGCGGCCTTCACCCCCGGGGCGCTACACCACACTCGCTGGCTGTACGTTCTATAGATGGGCGTCTCCAGCCTCGCACATGGTGCACGGCGCACTACTTTGCACCGCCGTGTCGGCGGGGGGTGGGGACCCCTCATCATTGCGATAATGCGTCCCCCTCCCCCCTCCCTCTCTCCCCCGGTGGAGCTTGCCGAGCTTTGCGGCGCGGAGGTCTGCCATCCGCGCTCTGGTTTCCGTTCCACTTTGATGGCCCATCACTCCGTCTCCAGATAGCTAAATGAAACACTGCGTGCGATAAATCATTCCGCCCAACCTCCTCTCCGGCAAACACCCCCTCCGCCCCCGCTCTAGCCCCCTCTCCCTCAAT
>NW_026267161.1:2208583-2209050 GCF_000697945.3 Frankliniella occidentalis
TCCTACTCCCCCCACCCTTTTCCTCTTGCCGCTAAGACAGCGATCACCCCCCTTTTCGTTTCGGATGCCTTTAGCCTTTTACGAGACGAGTGCTGCGGAAGGTTTGGCGCGGGTGGGATGGGGTTTTAAGATTTGGGGTGGGGGTCGAAAGGGGGCAAGAAAAGGGGGGGGCGTAGGAGAGCGAGAGTGAGACATGGGACGAGGGGTGCGATTGAAGGAGACGGTGAGAGAGGAGGAGGAGGAGGTAGGAGGTAGGAGGAAGGGGTGGAGGAGGGTGGCGTTTGCGGCTGGTAGACCATTTGCATTCGCTCAGCCGTGGATGGCGGGGATGAACAACGATCCTAATGGAGCCAATCCGCTGGTGCCTTCCCTGGCTTCCCTTCGGCTTCCCTTCGGCTTCCCTTCGGCTTCCCTTCGGCTTCCCTTCGGCTTCCCTTCGGCTTCCCTTCGGCTTCCCTTCGGCTTCC
>NW_026267161.1:2209395-2213361 GCF_000697945.3 Frankliniella occidentalis
CTTCGGCTTCCCTTCGGCTTCCCTTCGGCTTCCCTTCGGCTTCCCTTCGGCTTCCCTTCGGCTTCCCTTCGGCTTCCCTTCGGCTTCCCTTCGGCCCGACGGCGACCTTGGCGGGAGCCGGCCGGGCGCTGCTGCACACAGCCCCGCTAGCGATGCTGCTAGGGTGGCGCGCGTATAAAGATCCTACAGAATTGTTATTGTACATCACTATACTTGTGCCCCCGCCACCCCTTCCCTGTGACCCCCCCCCCCCCCATACAGCCGCCGCCACGGCGTTCGCCGTCGGCGTTGCAGAGTTTTCTTTGTTGGAACGCCCTGCGGGCTGCGGGGTCCAGAGCGCTGCGGAGCCTTTGATTTCGGGATGGGGAGGATATCCGTGGTGTTGTTAGGCCGGATATCAACTCGACGGCGGCCGGGCGTGGCGCGGCGCCGGGCCTGCGGCATAGGGGTGACTGGTGTGTTGCGTAACTCTCGGAAAATGTGAGAAAAAAACATTGCTTCAGTTTTTTTTAGGGTTTAGAATGGCTGCGATTGTCATTTGTTGGATACATAATTACGTTGGGTTTTCGAGGCCTTTAGATGGCTGATTTCCAACTAGAACGTATCCAACAAATACCACAAATACAGGGTTGCCAGCGACTCACTATTGTCACTTTTTTTCACTATTTTGGAGGAATGTCACTTTTCCTACTATTTTGGGAAAAAAGTCACTTTTTGTCACTTTTTCGGAGTTCTAGAGGGTAAACTGACCATTTTACCGTGTTCCCAAGACAAGGACGAGGCGAATTTTGTGTTGTGTTCTTTAAAACTGTTACTTGAAAGTTTTACTATTAAACTTTGACTGAATCCTTATATTTTTCCTTTTTATATTGCTCCTCACTGATTTTACTACTCTAGAGCTTTGAAAGTGTGAAAAATTTGAGCCCTTTACTCCAAAAATTGCAAATTTCCTACCAGAAAAGTCACTTTTTTGTCACTTTTTGGACGGAAAAGTCACTTTTTTGTCACTTTTTTGTCACTTTTTTGAATGAGTCAAGTCACTATTTCACTTTTTTTGACCCCTCTTGGCGCTGGCAACCCTGCACAAATAGGTTGCAATAGTTACGGTTTTAACATAATCAGAGTGTGTTCTCATGACATTACGTCTCGACTTCGACAAACAAAGATGACTTCTGTCTTAAATTCATCATGCCACCCGTACATTTAGAACACAGCTCGTATATCGTTAATTACAACAACAAAAAATGTTAAAAGTGTAAATTAACAAAAATCTTTTTTCTTAGCGCAAGATGTTTGGTGTGTGGTTTTTGTGTGTACCGGGTGTTGCATAAAAGACACAGGTGCGGGCGGGTTTGCCTACCCGCTCTGCCCGTAAGGCGCCATAGCCCCTTGGGTAGGCAAACCCGCCCGCACCTGTGTCTTTTATGCAACACCCGGTATGTGTGTGTTTGTTTGTGTAGGTCTGTGCGTGCGTGCGACATGGTGTCCGAAACGCAGGCTTTATCAAAGGTAGTGACTGCGATCGATGACGTTGTTGTTGTTTTGCAGGAAGCTGGCTCGGACCGCGGGCAGGCGGCCGCTTCCTCATCTCGCTTCCGGCGGGGCCTTAACAGGGTAGCCTCGTCCATACAGGTAAAGAAAAAGAAAAACTATCTATCCTTTATTGTGCTTTTTAATAAAAAACAAGTGAAGACCTATTTAAAAAAAAATAGGTTGTGATGTAAACTGATGACTCAAGTGTCTGAATGCCACACACTTGAAGGTGTGTAAATGCCTATTCGCACAGTTACGTAAGCAAAAGGCGTGAATTTTTCTTTGAAATTCACACACTTTGTGCCTCCTGTACGAATTTCCTTCACACACAGGTGCGCAACACTTACACACTTGGTATTCCGGTGGTAACCTACACCTTCGTGTGCTGTCCTGTCCTCTCCTGCACGGCATTAACGCCATGGCGGCTGTGGCTTTAGGCGCGGGGCTATTGAGTTACCTGAACGTCGTGCGCCCCGCGTCACGCCGGAGCGAAGAAGAGGGCGGGTCGTGTGTGCCAAAAAATGTCATTTTAGGTCTAACTGGGTTGACTTATTGGTTTTGGCACTTTGAACTAGGTCGAGGGTTGTGAAGTCTTGGGTACAGGACAAGGGGCGAAGTAACAATTGATGATGTAGAATGCCATATAGAAGAAGAACTTGGCCGTAGGTATCTTTTTACTTATCTACTCTAAACTTGTGGATGAGGCCGCCCAGAAAGTACTTCTATCATCATCATTCAACGTTACCAGACTGTCTTATCCAAGCACTAAGAGCGCCTGGCAGGCAGGCAATGTTTCGCCGCGGTGCACGCGTGTACTGCGGAAGGCCTACCCTGAGTCTCGTAGGCGCCAAGCCTCCGTAATTTGCTGAATCAAACTGAAAATGAAAACGGGCGTACTTTATTTCGATCGTCGTGACATGAAATGCACACCTAACTGCAACACATCTGTTGGTTGTTTGTTTTTCTTTTTAAATACGCCGAGCGCTTTTATATCCGGATTGCACACTCTGATTTTGCAGCGTGAAGACCATAGGATCGGGCTCACCCGGGGGGCGTGGGTTTGATGATCCGCGAAAGATTTCTCTGGTCTCGCTGGTCAGGTCCGTGACAGATGGAGCCCATGAATCATGTGATAGGCGGGGCAGTCGGGGGCTGGGGCCTCGGCTGGAGCTGGGCCGACCGCGGGCGCTGGGGAAGACGAATCGTCACGGCCAGCGCTTGTAACTGGGCTCGTTGGACTCATCAGAACAAAGGAGCAAGGGGGGGGGGGGGGGGCAGGGCTGAGCAGAGCATCGCGCCGTCATTTTGTTGTCACATTATCGACCAATGGTGTAATAAAGTTAGTAGAAATAGAAAAGCAGCCAGAACGGGATATTGATTCTTCTTCGTCTTCTTTTTAGCAGATGATAGCTACTTTAAAAACCCTTAGACTGAACATTAAGAATATAAGTTACCTTAAGGTGTCAGCTAGCTGTTTTTGGCGCTGGCGGAACCGTGTACAGCTATAAACAAATAATGGCAACTATATGAGAGAATATTAGAACACAAACCTGTCCTTAAATTTGTATCATCTGCTTGCAAGATCGATTCTTGATTGAGATTTTTAAACTTTTGCAAGTAGACAGGTTTGCCCTTCTGGTGATGTAATCCGTGACTGAGACCACGCCCCATTAAACTTCCTTTCACACTCGACCTCTTGATAGGCTCAAGACCTCAACCCCCTTCCCTTCCCCTTCTCTTTCTTATTTTTTTGGCGTATACCCCCCGCGGGCCAAAGATCCCCGCTTGAATATGCAAGACCCATCTTCTTACCGCTTGCTGGTTTGTGCTTCCAGGCCCGGCTCGGCTGGGCGTCCCCGGGCCCGGACCAGGTCGGCGGCGAGCCGGGGGCGGGGGCGGGGGCGTTGCAGAGGAGGGCGCCCCTGCCCCCGCCCCCGCCCACCCTTCACCAGTGCACCCAACCGCCCCCCAAGACATCCGAAGGGGTGCTCTACCTGCTGCGCAGCCGGAGCCTGTCGTTCGACCCCTCGCAGCCGCTGCACTATCGGGTGAGTAGACCATACAACATTAACTTAAATGAGTATTGTGTACGTATGCGTAGTTGTATAAATTATTTTAAGCAACAACCCATCTGTCGTTATATGTCAGGGTTGCTGACTGGCTATTTGAACCAGGGTAGTCCGCGAGTGTTGAAATGGCTTTGTGCACGGTTGCAGTGGCTAGTCTTCGTGAGTCTGGCCGTCCTCTACAACCTCGTCTTCACTATCGGCCGCGCCGTCTTCTGGGAGCTGAACCGGGCCATCCCGACCAGGCTCTGGTGGACATTCGACATCACCTCGGACCTCATCTACGTGCTGGACACGATTGTGCACGCGCACGAAGGTGATTCGACCGGATTCTTTTGTGTGTGTCTCTCTCTCTCTCTCTCTCTCT
>NW_026267161.1:2218396-2223961 GCF_000697945.3 Frankliniella occidentalis
TTTTTTGTTTTTTTTTCTCCCCGCAGGTTGTCCTCGCCATCCTGGTGCTGATACACTGGAACGCCTGCCTCTACTTTTGGATAAGCTACATCATCGGCTTCGGCACGGACAGCTGGGTGTACAACCTCAAGAACACGACGGCCCTGGACGACAAGAACAACACCCTGTCGCGGCAGTACATCTACAGCTTCTACTGGTCCACCCTGACGCTCACCACCATCGGTAAGTGCATCGGCTCAGGGTCATACTCAACAGCTCCAGCTTTGCATGAAAATACTGAAATTTTACATTTAAAGAAAAAAATGTTAAAAAAAACTAAAAATTGTTATGAAATTTAAGTTTGCCGCGGTCGTGACTGCCGAGAGATTGACACGTTTCTCTGGACGCGCAGGGGAGACGCCGCAGCCGGAGAACGACCTGGAGTACCTGTTCGTGGTGATGGACTTCCTGGCCGGCGTGCTCATCTTCGCCACCATCGTGGGAAACATCGGCTCCATGATCAGCAACATGAACACGGCGCGCGTCGAGTTCCAGAACCGCATGGACGGCGTCAAGCAGTACATGGCGTTCCGGCGGGTGTCCAAGGATCTGGAGGCCAGGGTCATCCGCTGGTTCGCGTACACGTGGGCGAACAAGCAGGTCGGCGTCGTGGTGGTCGTGGCCCCCGGAGTGTTGTCGCCTTCGCGCACCCTCCTTGTCTCACCCTCTGCACGCTCTGCTCCGACAGGCCCTGGACGAGGAGAGGGTGCTGGCAGCCCTCCCGGACAAACTCAAGGCCGAGATCGCCATCCACGTGCACCTGGAGACGCTCAAGCAGGTCGAGATCTTCCAGGACTGCGAGCCCGGCTTGCTGGAGGAGCTGGTCCTCAAGCTGCGGCTGCAGGTGACGTTTTGGCAGGGTTTGACCTTGAACTTGAACTCACGAGGCCGCAGCCCGCTGACTATCGCACGCGTGCGCAGGTGTTCAGCCCCGGAGACTACATCTGCCGGAAGGGCGACGTCGGCAAGGAGCTGTACATCGTCAAGCGGGGCCGACTGTCGGTCGTCGCGGACGACGGCTCCGTCGTCCTGGCCCGGCTGGGGCCCGGCTCCGTCTTCGGAGAGGTCGGTTTTAAACTTTCAGTAACTTTCGGGGGGCAACTTTCAGAGCAGCGGGTTCAAAGTTTGGCGCCGCCGAAAGGTCGGGCATGGCGCAGCACACTGATAAATTATTTCGTCTCAGGTGAGCGTGCTGGAGATCGCCGGCAACAAGACGGGCAACAGGCGGACGGCCAACGTGCGCTCGCTGGGCTACTCGGACCTGTTCTGCCTGTCCAAGAGCGACCTGTGGGCCGCGCTGGCCGACTACCCGGACGCGCGCCACTCGCTGCTCGAGCGCGGCTGCCAGCTGCTGCGCAAGGACCGCCTGCTGGACGAGGAGGCCTTCGAGCAGGCCAAGAAGGAGCAGGAGACGCTCGCCGAGCGCGTGCTCAGACTAGGTGAGTCACAGCAGGCTGCGAAGGGGGCTCGTGATAGTGTAAGAGTGTTCGTGCGTCGTGTAAACTCTGCTCCCCTGAGCTCCCCTCCAACGTTATGCTCACCACTAACGCTATGCCCCCTTACTAACGCTATGCTCCCGACTAACGCTATGCTCCCGACTAACGCTATGCTCCCCACTAACACTGCTCCTCTCTACCGCCCAGACGCGTCGCTCAACGAGATGAAGTTGCGGCTGAACCAGGCCGTGGCGGAGCTGGCCGGCCAGCACGTCCGCCTCAAGCAGCGCGTCTGCCGGGTGGAGGGCCGCCGGGAACGAGGGACCAGGTAGGCGTCGTTCTGTCCTGGTGGCCGCCGACGAGCGCGCAGCCAGCCCTCTCACCGCCGCCGTCTTTTTCCAGTTTACGGAACAACAGACACTCGCACTGCGAGTCCGCGTGCGACGACGCCGGCCTCCTGTGCTGCAGCGGCCGCGGCTCCCGGACGACGCTCGTCCCCGAGGACTCCATGGCGCCGCTGTCGGCGCCGCCCGTCGTCCTCCTGGGGGCGGCGTCGGCCTCGTCCCGGGCGTCGGCGGTCTCGTCCGTGGACACGGTGATCGCGGTGGGGGAGGCGGCGGGCCTGGCGGGCTCGGGGCTCGAGGCGCCCGGGCGGCCGGGCCTGGCGCCGACGCGCCGCTCCTTCCAGGGCGTCGCCGCCAGCCACGCCGCCACCTGCGACCACCAAACCAATTATCGCCGCAAGCTCAACAGCGTGTGAATCTGTACATAGGACGCTTTTATTTATTATCGTCGTTATTAACAGAAAATAAAGACACTAATTTTCTTCGTCTGCTTTTCCATCGATCCCGATTTTTGTTCTTGTGAACGTCCGTATAACTCACCTTGAATGAAGTTGAATAACATACGCTCGTTTTGGCGTTCAGTCTAGACAGGTTAGTTTGAATTTTTCATCCTGGTTGTGTGGTGCAGTCTTCGGTATGAATCCGTTTGAAAAGCTGCCTCTGTTTCTGTGGTGTGCTCGGTCCGCGGGCGACGCCGGTCTCGGTGGGCTCGGCCGTCTGCGCTGCGCCGCTGCCGGATGTGCCGCCTACCCACCAGGGGCCGCGGCAGGCCGTGCGCGCCGCGGGGCGCGACCGAGCCGGAGCGCGAGTTGGTTGCAAGGTGTGGGGGGGGCACTCCGATGCCAGACGTATACCGTACGAACGGCCGTTGCAACAAAGTGTGCCCCGCGCGCAATAACACAGAAAAACAGGTTGACATTCTGCGCGCGCGGCGCTTTACCTGCACTAGGGCACGAGCGAGCGAGCGAGAGAGCGAGAGAGAGAGAGAGAGAGAGAGAGAGAGAGAGAGATCGACAGAGCTGGTGGGGGTGAGGGGGGAAAGCAGTGCGACAGAAGCGGCTCTTCTCGCTCGCCAATCTAGACGACGGCGACGAAGACGGGCAGCATTAAGAGTTTAAACCTGAGGAGGGATATAGACACTCTGGATTCGCACTGTACAGGACAGGATGTCCCCAATCCCCCCGGGGCGCGGCGGAGCGGAGCCGATCACGGTCGCCGCTCTATTCATAGCCTCCCCCTTGCCGCTTCGCGACGCCGGACTTCTTTCTGCGCCGCCGCGGTGCCGCGCCGACTGCTGCTGCTGCTGCCGCTGGACCTCGTCGGCTTGGAAAATTAATGATGTGAGTCTGGTGGACCGTGGCGGCGTCGGCCCGTCAGGAGAGACTGGCAGACAGACCGACCCGACCGGACCGACGTTGAGCGTAGTTTTCCTCCCTCTTGTGTGTGTATATGACAAGTTGGCGAAACTGTTGGGTTGGGCATCAGAAGTGTCTCACGCAGGTTGGGGCCTGTGCGACCCCCCGCTGCTCCTTCGGGCTCTCTTAAACAGACCCAAATTACAATACGTATGTCATTATTCAAAGGCGCATTAACAAAAAACTAAATTGTTGTAGTTCTTTTCAATAACTTTTTCCGGCAACAAAACAATTTCTATAATTTATAGTTTCGGTACCTAGTCATCGCCCGTATTTGACTGACACGCGCCCTTCTCGACTCGGCGATGGACCCTATCGGCGGTGCGGTGCGGGACTAAAATGGAAGAGAGAAATTATGTCCCCTGCGCCGCCTGTCGGGGACTATATTTAATTTCCCCGACCGAATGTCGAAACGTCCCGGGAGCGCTTTGCCATGGGGCTTGTTATTCATTCCGGTTGCAGTCCCGCCGTGCCGTGGGCGTGCCACTGGCCGCCGCCGCCCGCAAAAACAATAGACCGCGCGAGAATTAAAATTTGGCCGTCGCCTGCTCGTGACGATGGAAAAGGGAAAAGGGGGTGGGGGTGCTATAAGCGAGCAGGGGGGAGGAAGGGCAAGGGCAGTGTGCCGGAAGAAGGGCGTGACGCGCCCAGAGAGCGGGGGACTGTTTATTTTATTCCGTGTTCACGATTTTTATGCATTAGCATTTATAAAATAAATGAACTCGGTGATAACTGGCGTCAATGATCATTATTATTATTCCTCTCGATGGTGATGATGATTGTGATGGCGTGGAGATTGTGCTGATGATGATTGCGAATGTTGATGTATTTTATCGCCGCGCGGCCGAAATAAAGCTTTTTGGAGCAGAGCAGGGCATTAGCTGCTAACGCGCGCTGCTCGCCACACCGTCCCCTCGTGAGCCCGTTTGGCGCTCATCACTTTTGTGTCTATCGACTAATGCAAATTCAGCTGCAGTGCCCAGCAGATAGTGCGCGGCTTTGCTTTTGTGCCGCCGTGGCCCCGCCGTGTTTCCCCTTCGCTTATTTTGGATGCCGCGCCACTGTTTCCCACTTCGAGCGGGCGCTGCTGCGATGCTCTCGGATGTTGTCGTTGACAATGCTCGTGACGTTCCCCGGCGGTCGTGTTTTGTCGTCGTTGGGTGAGGTTATGGCGCGGCCGTGCGCGCGCGTAGGTTAGGTTGGGTGAGGTCACGGATGCGGCGGCGCACGGCGGCGGAGCGGAGGAAAGACGGGTAAAGGGGAAAGGGGGGGATTTTTATAGCGTCTAACGTTTGCGCACTTTCATGTGTCGAAGGAAGAGAGCGATAGTAGTTAGCCTCGCGCGCGTGAGCGCTGGTGCACATATATGAGACGGCGAGAATTACGAGCGTGAGGCCAATTACATTAAAGTTGTCCACTCTCGCCGTAGAGTGGAAAACAGGCCTTTTTAACTGGACGCGATCCCCGTGGCTTGACACCGATGGGGAGGAAAAGGAGACCGAGGAGAAGAAGGTTTCAGTGGGACCGGGACGCCTCACCCGCGCCACCCGAAAAAAATAATGCAGCTGTGGCGAAACAGAACACAGAGTTAGGTTCCGTCATTAGTCCCAACGAACGCATGGACACGTGGACGGGTTACGCACATGAGTCGCAAAGAGATTGGAACTAATCTGGTCCCATTCAGGTGACGGCCGGGCTCGGCTGGCGCGAGGCGGTGGAGGGAGAGTGGGAGAGAGAGAGAGCGAGAGAGAGAGAGAGAGAGAGAGAGAGAGAGAGAGAGAGAGAGAGAGAAAGAGTGGGAGCGGGCGACCGCGCGCGCGAGTGGCCGCCCGGCCCGGCTCGGCAAGGCAGTCAGTGCAGACTTACTCCCGGTGCCGACCGGCTGGCCTGGTGGTCTGGTGCGAGTGTGTGTTGTGTGTGTTTGTGTGTTGTGCGTGTGTGTCGCGTGCAGCGTCGTGAAGTGTGTGCCGTGTCGTCTTGCTGCAGTGTCGTGCAAGTGCGCTCGAGAGGGCGCCCCGCGCGCGTGCGTCGCTCCCCGCCCGCCAGTGGATTAATTTTTCATACCGAGGATAATTCACAACCGGCGGGACACGATGCTGGAAGGTAAGGTGGCTCCAGGGCGCTGCTGCTGCCGAGCACTAAATAAGGGCTGCGGGCGTTAAAACACCCACTCTGCTGTTAATGTCGGGTAAACTCGATGACGCTGTTTGCGTTTCGAGAGGAAAGGGGAGGAGAGAGAGAGAGGAGGAGGAGGTGGTGGCTGCGCGACGCTTTCGTCCTCCCACGCGCCGGCGTCAGAGGGATAGATCTCCGGGAGAGGGGGGTGGGGGG
>NW_026267161.1:2224011-2232192 GCF_000697945.3 Frankliniella occidentalis
CAGGGTCGTTCCAGGGGGGCCGCCAACGCCCGCCACCCTGTCCTCTACCTGAACGACGCGAACACCTTGCTCGCCCTGTTGCAGTACCCGATAGAGGCAGAGCCAATTCCAGCCACCGCCATATCTTGCCCCCCTGCCCCTCCTCCCCCCCTCGCCAACCTCAAGGCAGCGTGGGGGGCGCTTGCCAACGCGTGAGCGGTTTTCTTGATGACAACCTCTGGCTGACTCCACGCTGCCCGGAGGGGGGAGGGGGTCTCGTGGCGGAATGCTGAGCCGCGGCTGGAATTTTGATTTCATTTTATTTCCCTTTTAACGAGGGCGGTTCGACGGCGCCCCCCTGCTGCGCTGTGCAGGCCGCTGACCTCCCGGGCCTGGCCGAGGTTGTCACCAGCAGCGGTTTGTTCGCTTGCAGACGACGACCACCTTACGACGCGTTACGGCGATTCTTTCTTAGTTTTGCTTCGCCCCCCCCCCCATTTCGTTCGTGGATATTTAAAAAGTTTAACGAGCGGACACAATTATTCTCCGACGGGGTTCTGTTCCCCCCTCCTGAGCCATCTCATCTCGCTTTAGCCGCGGCGGCCCCGCGAGCCCTCGGCGGCGGAGCCAGCAGGGCCCGCCCCTCGTCAACATCCTTGTCATCTGCGCGTCCCCGTCACCCCGTCAGCCCGGCGCCACGCCTGCTTCCGGAGTACACAGAGAGAGAGAGAGAGAGAGAAGGAGCGATGCACCTACCCTTCCGCCCGACCTCTGCTTCGGCTCGGTGTGACCCGAGTGCAGCAACAGCCAGTGCTGCCGCCGCTTGCTTCTTTTGAGGGTGCTGCGTCAGTATGTGTGTGTGAGAGAGAGAGAGAGAGAGAGAGAGAGAGAGGAGGGAGAGGGGGTGCGTTTGTGTGTGTTTTTGCCTGTCTGCGACACGAGGAAATGGGGAGGGGTAATGACGGCGCCTAATCAGCTTCACAGCAAACTCACGCACACAGCCACTGCCACACACACATGCATACCCCCCCCCTCCCTCTCTCTCTCTCTCTCTCTCTCTCTCTCTCTCTCTCTCTCTCTCTCTCTCTCTCTCTCTCTGTGACACACACACACACAGACACATAGAGGGGCGCTTGGGAATATGATGCGACACATACCCGTATACCCTCCCCCCCCCCTCCTCTCTCCCGCGGTGGATGTGTGGATGTGATTAGCATGTTGTGCAGGGCACGCGTGTGTGCCCGCTGCCGACTGGTGTCGCGGCATAGGTCGGGATGTCCTGTGCAGACGCATCCAAAACGGATGCATTTTTATGCACACATTCCATAGAAATGTACGTTTTGTGGTCATCTTATCGCAGACGATGGACCTATGAAGTACCACCGGTGGCATGTCTCACTGCTTCGCGACGACCCGCAACGAATGGTTTTGTTTTACTCCAGGCTACCTGGAGCAGGCGGACTGATTGTGACGGACGCGACCTGTACCGACTTGTTTTGTTTTTCTCCAGGCTACCTGGAGCAGGGCCTGATGGTGACGGACGCGGCGCGCCTCCGCTGGAACTACATACGCAGCCAGCGCTGGCGCTGGGACCTGCTGAGCCTGCTGCCCACCGACGTGGCCTACCTCTTCTGGCGCACGGCCGACTTCTGCTCCAAGGACGCGCTCCCCTGCCCGGTCGCGGTGCGCGTCAACCGCCTCCTCCGCTTCCCCAGGATGCTGGAGTTCTTCGACCGCACCGAGACGCGCACCGGCTACCCCAACGCCTTCCGCATCTGCAAGGTGAGCCTTCTGCTGGAAACCTATCTTAACACCTCCCCCCACCGCCGTCCCCCAAACCTCCATCCCGACGGTCTCGTGCGCCAGCCCGGCTCCGATTCCAAGGTGCCTTTTCCCCTCTCTTTCTCTTTTACCCCCCCCCCCTCCCGTTCCCCCTGTCCGTTCGCCCCGCGCTATCGCCCCTGATTAACGGTCGCCGGACGAAAAACCTGTTCTGATTGATGAAGCAAGGTCCCCTGCTCGCCCAGGAGACGAGGGGTGGTCGGTGTGGCGGGCGGGCAGGCGGGCGAGCAGTTTCTTCTTCTGTCTTTATCCCCCGCATGTCGCCTTATCTATTCGCCCCCCCCCCTTCCTTCTTCTCCTGCTCCCGCCCTTTACTTTCAACAACTCCTTTAGATTGTCCCCTTTATTTGACTCCTCTCGTTTGGGGTAAAGACTTAAGTTCAACATACTATAGGGAAATAACTGGATCAATAATGATAACAGAATCAATATATAGACGTATATAGAGTATTATTCAGTATTGTAGATACAAGTAGAAAGGTCTATAAAAGAGTGGGAAAACAATCAAGCAGTCTTGTAAAAAAAAAGTCAACAGTTATTACGAATCGTCACCTCGTCGCACACGCTGCACAGGACCGCAGCCTCGGGCAGCGGCAGCAATCGCCGCGCCTCATCGCGCTGCTGCTTGCAGTAAGCTGAGTCAATACTGGCGCAACCAAACGACCTCCTCAGTTCAACCCTTCTAAGGGCTCGCAGCTGCAGGCCACATTGCCCGAGCACTGGGAGAGGGTCGTCGGCGACCTTCTTAAGCTTCTTTAGAAGTGCTCGGCCCGACGTGACCGCGCTTAGGTGCAGCTCTTGCAGAGTGTGTGCGTGGGCCTCGAGCAGGGAGATGAGCGTGTCACGGGGGAGGCTGCCCCATACCCTGAGACGCTGCAGGCCGCCGCCGTGCCCTGGAGGCAGCGCGGGCAGCACGGGGGGCCGCGAGGCGTCTTCACAGACATCCTCAATTAAATACACCTCGAGGCTCCTCAGTCGCGGCATGCCGTGCACCGCCCGCAGGTGAGCCTCGCGCATCTCGTACACACTCATCTCTTCCACGGTGGACGCGACGCACTGCAGCAGCTGCAGGCTCCAGGCAGGGTCCTTCTCGCAGTTCAAATGGTTTAGGCTTTTCACCTGCAACAGAGAATAGTTATATATTTCATTTCCCTCCTACGGCGACCATCAGAATTATGTACCGGTGTCGATAGTACACTCACCCCTCCCGCGCGTCTCAGAATATCTGCCTTCTCACTCTGTGAGAGTGCACCCACGTAAAGTTCCGTCTCACGATGTGCGACGGCTGGTGGACTGGGACTCCGCGTTACATGTCTGCGTTCTAGTGGCGCTACTGTTTGGGCCCTGGCCCTGGCCAGGGCGGCCCTGGCCGCCAGGAGGAGCCACAGGGTCTTAGTTACGGGGTCCTCGGTGTTCCTCACGGTCCCCGTCAGCACTCGGTCCCCGGACCGCAGGGTCAGGTCCCAGGACTCGGCGGTGAGCAGGGTGAGGGCCTGCACGGCCTTCCAGCCCTGGCACTGGTCCTGCAGTCCCTGGAGCTGGGCTGCAGCCTGGGGCAGCGCCCCCTGCAGCTGGAGCCTGAGCGCGGCCCTGGTGTTGTGGACCTCGTGCTCGTCCCAGCACTGGTCGGTGGCGGCGGCGCGGCAGTCCGAGCACCACGCGCTGCGGGCCTTGCTGCTGGAGAAAGAGTAGAGTAGATCATGGACGTCGAATAATACTGCGACTAGAAGCGTCTTCTTATCACAAGCTGGAATGACGTGAAGTACTTACCTTATGTCTGCCATGATGATTCTTACTCGCCCGTTGGCTCCGACACTGAACACGACCCGCGTCTGGGAGCCTCCGTCACCCGCGAGCTGCAACCTCTGACTGCCGAGTACCGAGTACTCCTCCTGCGCAGGCCCAACTGCAGCATGCCGACTGACGAGGTCTGAGGTGTCGGGGTCGGGGGCATCCCTGGGCTCCCCCATCCTCCCCCCCCCCCTCCCCCTGCTTGCCAGGCCGGCGTCAGTCGAGGGATTAGATCTGGTGAGTTTCCTGGGGAGAGAAAACCCCGCACCGTGCACAACACGGTCAGGAGGGAAACGGCCCCGTTGGTCGCTGGTCAAGCACTTGCCGTTTGGAAATGCGCGCGAAGCCGAGCTAGCCGGGGGGTCGGCCTGGGGTTCAGTATGCTCAGTGGCCTGGTCTTGGGCACTGTCTAAAAAGTCAACTGTGATTAAGAGTCGACGCCATTTCGCAAACGTTGCATAGTACCTCAGCCGTTACTTTGTGGCCCGCCGCAGCCCACCTAGAGAGACCCTAGAGAGATGTCAGTCTCTCTAAGGTCATGGTCATGTTTGCCCAGGTCTCAAAAGACCTCCTACCTGGAGGGTTTGAACGCCCCGCCCCGCTCATTCGCACTGCTGAGCTGCCGCGTTCGCCGGCACGGCGAGCTTGGGGGCCGTCTCCTTGGCCCTGACTATGCTGGCGGCCGCGAGCAGGAGGCCGGGCGCGGCGGCGTCTCCAGCCTAGGGCAGGACGGCGGACTCGGCGTGTCGTCCGCGAGCCTCAGAGGGGCGGGAGCGCAGGTGGTGGGCGTCCTGGCCCAGCCGGCGGATGGTTAGCGGGGCAGCTCTCCATGAGTGTCCCGGTGGCGGCGACTCTCCTGGAGGGTCACGGTGATCGGCACGGAGGGGCGCAGCGGAGACGGGGCCTGGATCCTCGACCCAGACCGGGGCGAAGTCACCACAGCGGCTGAGGACCGCGAGTCCTGGGTCCTGGGCTGCGAGCAGGCGGTCACGTCCCGGGCGGCGAGGCTCCTGGTCCGACGGTGCGGGACTCTTGGAGCAGGCGGCAGGGGACGCCTCGCGTCGGAGCAGCAGGGCCGACGACGTCCAGGGTTGAGGCTGGTGCTGGCGAGAGCACGGTCACTGGCAGCGGCTCGCTGGGGCAGCTGGTGCAGGCAAAGTCGTAGACCGTCGTGGCAGGCAAGGGTGCCTCCACGGGCACGGGGGCCGCCGGGGTCGGGGCGAGCTCGGCCGGGTAGCCTGCTGCAGCGATCTCGGCGTGGGTTTCGCGGAAACTTGGCTGCGCCTCACGCAGCAGTCGCTCGCAGGTCTCGCCGAGGGCCGTCGGTTTCTCCTCCATCATGGCTTCGAAGCGGAGGAGTCGTTCGGCGCGCCGACGAGCAGTACAAGGACAAGGTCCGGCGGGAGATACTCCATCCCGCCAAACGCTAGAGGGCTCCAAGTGGGTGTGGGAGCCCGGAGTCGAAGAGTTGAGTTGGTCCAGGGTATCCGGGCAGGATCGCCAACAAAGCATTCCGGTAAAGCTGAAATGCAGAAGAATGCAGGGAACAAGAAAACGGAAGTCACCATGTAAAAGCATAGCGATTTCCGTTCTCTTCTTCCCCTCATTCTTCTGCATTTCAGCTTTACCAGAATGCTTTATTGAGACTCGGAGCCGGGGGGTCCAGGGAGCGACGTCGACGGCCGAGTCTCGGAGAAGAAGGGGGGCTTCTCGGGGAGGTCGATGTTAGCCAGACGATCACGGAGCGGAGAGGCGCTCTCGAAGGTTCGACGGCATGTAAGCGGGCAGGGCGACGCCGCGAAACGCACTCCAAAGCGTAGAGTAGAGCGGGGGGCGCAGACCGCCGCACAATGCAAGGGTTCAAAAATCGGGGGAGGGGGAGGGGGGCGCAGACCGCCGCCACCTACCAAGTAAAAGAAAAGTCTCAAGTGAATCGAGGATGTTTATTCAACAAAGCAGAGAGGCACTTCGGTACAACAGCATGACGGGGACTTGCCGCGCGTCGGACCTACACAGAACTATGGCGGTGGGGCGGGGCGGCCGAAGCTGAGCGGACCAGTTCCAGCCGTGACAATTTGCCGCACTGGTTGCACCGCACCTCAGCCTCGGGCAGCGGCAGCAGTCGCCGCAGCTTCTCGCGCTGCTGCTCGCAGTCGGCTGAATCCATAGCGACGCAACCAGCTGGCCTGCTCAGCCAGAGCCATCTAAGGACCCGCAGCTGCGGGGCGCACTGCCCGACCGCCGGGACGTCGTCGCGGACCTTGGTGAGCCCGCTCCGAAGTACTTGGCTCTTCGTGTACGCGCACAGGTGCAGCTCTTGCAGAGTGTGTCCGTGGGCCTTGAGTAGGGAGACCAACAGGGCGAGGGGGAGGTTGCCCGCTACCTTGAGACACTGCAAGCCGCCGCCGTGCTCTGGAGGCCTCAACCCCAGGGCGGGCAGCTCGGAGGGCTTGGCGGGGTCCCGCGTGACGTCTTCGCCGTCCTTTGAAAACACCTCGAGGCTCCTCAGTCGCGGCATGTCGTAAACAGCCAGCAGGTGAGCCTCACGCATCCCGCACACACTCAACTCTTCCAGCGTGGGCGCAACACACAACAGGAGCCGGAGGCTCCAGCCAGGGTCCTTACCGCAGTTCAGAAAGTGCAGGCTTTTCACCTGCAGCAGAGATTAGGCATATATTTCCTTCTCCTGCGACGACCACCTCAAATCACAAATATGTATCATTGTATGTAGTACACTCACCCCTCGCGCTCCTCTCAGAGTCACTGCCTTTTCCTCCTGCCTTTGGTGGGGTTCACTCCGTGAGAGGTTATTTACCGTCACACGCTGTTTCACGGCTGGTGGACTAGGACACCTTTCCGTATGCGCGCGTTTTCGTGGCGCTACGATTTGGGCCCTGGTCAGGACGGTCCGGCTTTTCACCTACAACAGAGAATAGTTATATATTTTATTTCCGTCCTACGACGACCATCAGTCTTATGTACCGGATGTCGGTTGTACACTCACCCCTCCCGCGCGTCTCAGAGTATCTGCCTTTTCCTGCTGCCTTTGATGGGGTTTACTCTGTGAGAGTTCACTCACGTTAAGTTCCGTCTGACGATGTGCGACGGCTGGTGGACTGGGACTGCGCGTTGCATTTTTGCGTTCTAGTGGCACTACTGTTTGGGCCCTGGCCAGGACGGTCCTGGCCGCCAAGAGGAGCCACAGGGTCTTGGTTACGGGGTCCTCGGTGTTCCTCACGGTCCCCGTCAGCACTCGGTCCCCGGCCCGCAGGGTCAGGTCCCAGGACTCGGCGGTGAGCAAGGTGAGGGCCTGCACGGCCTTCCAGCCCTGGCACTGGTCCTCCAGGAGCTGGTCGGCGGCGAGGGGCAGCGCCCCCTGCAGCTGGAGCATCAGCGCGTCCCTGGTGTTGTGGACCTCGTGCTCGTCCCAGCACTGGTGGGTGGCGGCGGCGCGGCAGTCCGAGCACCAAGCGCTGCGGGCCTTGCTGCTGGAGAAAGGGCATTACAAGCGTATTACATTATGGTTGGAGCAATAACACTGGGACTAGATCTACTTATCACACGCTGTAATGACGCGAAGTGCTCACCTTTCGTCAGTCATGATGGTGATGTTCACTCGCCCGCTTGCTCCGACACTGAACACAACCACGACCTGTGTCTGTAAAGTTCCGTCACCCGCGAGCTGCAACCTCCGACTGCCCAGCTGCAGCATGTCGACAGACGAGATGTGAGGTGTCAGGGCCAGTGAGCAGCCCCCCCCCCCCTGCTTGCTAGGTCCTCGTCGGTCGAGGGATTAGAGCAGGGTGCGGCCCTGGGGAGGGAAACCCCCGCACCGTGCACAACAACAAAGGGGCCGGAGGGAGAGACTGCATCCCACGGTACAGCGCGCCGCATCCTCAAATGTAACATAACCGAACTCCAGAGATGAGTTAGTAGTCGCTCTTTATTTACGTATTTTCTGACTAAGGGCGCACACCGGTGCGCCCTGCTGCAGCGTCACCGCCGTCCCCGACAAAGCGCCGGGGGGTTTATATGTTGGAGGGGGCTGGTGGCTGACTGGTCTCGGAGCGGCGCGGTTGATAGGAAGTGCGGGCGGTGCGAGGCTGAGGGGCCGAACAGACAGACAGACTCGTGCTGGCAGGGGGCCTCTGCGCAGTGAGTACGCCCCCTCCCTCGCCCCGAGGGGCAGGCGTCACCTGTCGCAGGACAGCCCCTCCCCCACCCCCCGCACTGCTCTCGTCAGCCCTTAATTACCTTGGCCGCTTGCTCTTGAAAAGGGCTTGACCACCCGGGTGGCGGCGGCGCTGGGCCCGAGGCGTTATGGGCTGGAAGGGTGACCCTCCCCCGCCCGGCACAGCCCGGCCTACGCACCAAACCAGACTATTACGAGGCAATTAAGCTCTTCCCGGGGCAAACGCGGCGGGGATAAGGGCCGTGGTAACGATTGGCAAGACCGGTGAGCGGCCGGTGGCGTCCCGTGTCGTCCAAACAGGAGACTCGGCCAAGGTCGCGAGGTCTGGCTCGTTAGGAGGGTCGTCGTCATTTGAAGAGTAAGCGTTTTCTTTATTA
>NW_026267161.1:2237837-2241109 GCF_000697945.3 Frankliniella occidentalis
GGGGGGGTGTCCTCTGTCCTCTAAGGGCGACCCTGGACCGTGGGACGGGGCCCCTTTTGACACAATGAGTGCGAGATACTGTTTAGGGTTGCACTCAAAGTATTAAGTGCGGACTCGCAAAGTGCGCAAAGCTATAAAGTAGAACATTCTAAACGCTATAAGAATTTTCGGTGAAATGTATTTTTCGTTGTCTAAACGTTGACACCCCCATCGAAAAGTCTATGTTGTTTTGGGGTTTTTGTTTTGGGGTTTTTAATTTTGCAAATTGCTGGCGCTGGCAATGAGTTGGTAGTGTTCTCGGCGGAATTTTATGTGGCAGCCACCAAACTTTTTGTGATGCGCGATGAGTCATTTTTCTGGTCCGCCAGAAGCAGCCTCCCTCCTCACCCCCTCTCTTTCCCGGTTCAGCTCAGTAAGTTTGATAAGCGGGGCACATCTTGATGAGCAGCGCCTCTCGCCCTGGCTCCACGTGTGCTTGTAAGCGGCAACGGCGGGACTACACCAAGCAGCTCTTTTACCATCAATTATATGCAATTATCAAATTAACGTTTTAGCGACGCCAAGTGTGGCGTAATTAGTTTTATTTTAATGATTGCGTATTATCCCTGTTTCAAATAGTGAACAATTCTTTGTTAGCACATAGACAAACCCACTAACATTAAAATATAAATTCCAACATGTTTCATATTGAAGCTAACTTGTCGACATAGACGTCTATGGTCAATTCGTTAAGAAGAACTTCTCTCTCGTTCAATGACAACAACCCGCCTTTTCAGCTGCTCGCTGCCCCCTCACTGGTAAAACAAAGGTACTAATCAACACCTTTAAAAGGCACTAAAGTTGAAGTTCCAAAGGCACTAATGTTTTCGTTTTTTCCAAATATATTCTACCTGCGCAAAATAATTAGTCTTGGACCCAAATTTTCGTAATAAGCTGAAAATTCCGCTTCAAACGAGGTATCATGTGATGGGTGTCTGATGCGCGTTATAGGAAGTAATTGAGCCTCGACAATCTGATGTCTTTCTGTGGTTTGCAAACAGACCCCTATCACATGTAGGATCGTTTAAAGCGGATTTTTTCACAGAACCGGAAAATGCATCTTTAAGTTAAATAGATTGTCATGGATAGATAATATTTCGAAAAAAATGAATTTTCGTGCATTTGGAGCTTCAGTGCTCCAGGAAAGGTGTTGATTAGCACCTTTGTTTTACCAGTGCTACCCCCCTGTTTTCTAACTCTTCCTCATCTCTGTATGCTCCTTTCGTTTCGTGTTCGCCCCGTTTGCTGACACACCTATTGTCTCTGGCGCCGCCGTACCAACGTGTAAAATGAAATAATGAAAGTCGCGAGGCTTACACCGTAGTGCAGTTTAACGTGACTAATGTCCGGGCTTATGTGTGTATAATGTGTGTGTGTGTGTGTGTGTGTGTGTGTGTGTGCGCGCGCGCGCCGAGCGTCCGGGGCCATAAGCCATAATGAGCACCACGCCGTGCAGCCTCGAAAATCAAATAAATCGACCCGCACAGAACAAAACTGCAGACCATTTCAATGGGAGTTGTAGCGTGGCTCTCTCACCACTGCTCTGTGTGTCAGATCTAAATTGAGCAAAAGCAAACAAAATGAAAGGTTGTGTGCCGCTCACCCGTTAGCATGCAGTGAGTGTTGCGGGATACGTTTCTGTAAGGAATCGGTTTGATAAAGCAGAAAATAAATTGAATCCATTTGGTTGGTGTGTCGGTTCGCAGTTCCCCATGTTGTGAGCCGTGGGGGCATTAATCATGCGAACACTGCCTGCTAAAATGTTCTGTAAGCGTTTCTTCGCAAATTCGCGAGTCGCGGCCTATTTTTCTGGCTCGCCTCCTGCGCTGCGGCGTACTGGCAAAAAGAACTCGACGAAACGTTTATCTTAGTAGGGCGCCAATGTCAGTCTGGGTTAATATTTTACCCACGTAATTTGGCTGACTCGGGAAGGCCAACCCCTGCTGCGGTAAAACAGCCGTGGCTCTGTTACCGAATCACTGAACTTTGCTTATTAGTCTCTTTGCAGTCACAGCGGAGGCCTGACCGAAGCGGCTGCTTGCCATCGCTGCCTTGCCCGATTCTCATGTAAATGCGCCGTGTGAGTGCGCACTGTAAAAATAAAAAAAATGAAAAACGTTTGTAAAATATCGAGAAATCGCTGGTAGTTTTATTAAACGAAGTATGACCGTTAAATAAAAAAGGTATTCTGGTCATTTCTCGGTCATTTCCCAGAGCTTTTCTTGAACTCAGTTTAATGCGAGTACATTGAAAAATGAGGTCCTGCAAATTTACAAACTTTTATGTTGTTCAGTGACTTTTCTTTGTATTTTTCTCATAAAGTAACAAGAAACCTTTCCTCACCGTTTTAAAAAGGACAAACAATTGGCCCTTTCCATGTTGAGCTGCAATTTTTTACGGCGTTTTCAACTACGGTACACGAGAGTAGAGAGCATAACCCAAAAATGCTAGTTCAAACTTTATTTGGATCCTTTCTGCCTACATCTGCCTCACGCGATGCGTTTCGTTTTCTAGTCTCGTCAACCACCGCGTGTGCCTCCTCTCTTGCACGAACTGGTTGCGCCTAAACGATATCGTGCCGGATGTCAAAGCTGGCCGCGCGAAGGGCAGTCGTAAAGCGAATGCCGCTTATGAATCGAATAAATTGGCGTCGCTCTAAATCAACCACTTTATTTTTCGTTAGTCCTTTTCCCCTGTATGAAATGATCGTGTGCTCTTACCGCTGCCGCTACACGTACGGTTCTCTCCTCTGCAAGGCAGGCAGGGAGCAGGGAGAAGCATACACAAGGAAATACTCGCCTCTCATCGTTTCTCTGGAACGTCGATATCCACTTCGCGACAGAAACTTTTTCCGCTTTCGCTTGCCGTGTGTGTAGCACGCTGCGGCTTTGGTGTACCAAAGGCGTGAATGAGCAGTAAGGTGGGACTTATGCACCCTTCAAGGCCACAGACCTACTTTTCTGAACTCCATTTATTTCATATTTTACAATCATTTCGGGAAATGTCGCTTGCTCGTTAAACACATACTTCAGATTAAAATTCGCCCTGCTCTGGTTCTCGCGACGAGCGGTTGGTGCGGAGTTGGTGCGGCGGGCCCGCCGCCTGTGCACCGTGATGGGAAAAGGCTGTGTGGGCGTTCTCACTCAATTCCACGGCAATGGCTTCCCTTATATTCGCGCACAGCCTACTATACCGGGCCGCCGGCGGGCTGCTGATGCTACCGCACCCGCCCC
>NW_026267161.1:2243309-2245719 GCF_000697945.3 Frankliniella occidentalis
CTCTCTCTCTCTCTCTCTCTCTCTCTCTCTCTCTCTCTCTCTCTCTAGTCCAGCTGACTCCGCCAATCCTCCCCCCTCTGTAAATCTGGGGGATGCTCACCACGGCGCTCACCACTCGCCAATAAATTCGGTGCCAGTCGGTGCTGCCTCGGGTAAAGGACATTGAGCGAGAGCGAAAGGGGATTGTATTGCACCGGGTCACTGAACGTGAAGGTCCTGAGGGGTCAGTCCCTTTTCTGACAAACCCGCGCCTAACCGTACTCCACACATACACACACATCTCATCTTAAACTCTAAACAATCCCAACTGCTCTGCAAATCTAGGCGCAGAACTGTTCTCCAGTTGTAATAAGCTGCAAAAACTTTGCTACGCAGTTGTAAAGGGTAAACTAAAATGTTCTGAGGCCCCAGGCAGCTGCAGAACTTTGTAATACTTAAATACTTTTTACAACGTTGTTAATACTACGGAAATGCACGAAGACCTCACCCCATGCATCTAAGCGGCCGTCAGAGGCGGTGACTGTATTGGCGAAAGAAGGAGAGGCTTGGGGGGAGGGATGTGTCTCGAGCAGTGTGACGAAGTGGGATGGTGTTGATGCTGATGACATTGGTCATGGTTTCGTTCAGTGTCCCGCAAGGTTTTACCGCATTGGTCTCGATCACGCCCCCCTTCCCCCTTTCTCTTTGTATCCCCCTCCCCTCCTCTATCTCTCTCTCCCTCTCTCTCATGCTCACTCGCGCATTCATCCTCTCTCGCTCTCTGACCCTTCTCAAAGCGCCGCTTGCTCTCGCGGACAGGCCAACCCCTTGTGCGACATATAAGGCGTCCTGCAGTGTCGCCGTGCGCGAAAAAAAGAGCACAAAGAAACAAAAAACGTTGCAGAAAAATAAGTAACGGAAAAAACTTGTTCGAACTAGGGAAACAGTAAAGTATAACTAATAGCTCGAACAATAGCTAGCGACAATTTGAATTGTCATCATATTATTTTACCCGGTGGCCTTATGTCCTCTAAATTTTTGCGATAGACGCACACACGTTCCTCTCGTTTGCCTGCCCAGCTCGTCTCGCCACTCCCACCCCACCCCACCCCACCCGTCTTACCCTGACGGGCGTAACGTATCGCCCCCGCGACAGTTGAGTGGTGGTGACGGAAAAAGAGGAAAAGTGGACGACAGTCAGTCGGATGCGAAATGGGTGGGTGTGTGGCGGGAGATAGACGAAACAATGGCACCAACTTGACCGTCTGCCCCCCCCCCCCCCTTTCCCCATTTCTCTCACTCTTTCTCTCCCCTCTCCTATACTCTCCTGGGCCAGCCGAAAGGAAGCAATAACTTTCGCCAATAAAACCACATGGCGAAAACTTGGCTTTGTGACCATCCCAGTGGTCCGCAATCTGTCCCCCCACTCCTCTTCTCTGCTCTCTTGCACACACACGCACACTTACGCGTAGTGTTACACTTATTGTTTGTGTGATACTACTTTTTCGGCCGCGACGCTGTTGCATTTTTTTTTATTTTTTGTTTTGTTTTGGACGGCTCCTTTTCCCCTTCGATTTCCGCGGATTTCCGTTCTGGGTGCGAGATGTGAGTGGCGAGCCAGGCCGACCAGGAGGGACCAGACGCCCTCAAAATAGCCCCCGCGAATAGATCCGCGTCCCTCGGGCGACCGTCGTGGCGGACTTTATGGCCTGTTTATCGAGACCGCGTAGCGTACCGCGTTAGCCGGCGGCGCACCGCTCCCGCACTGCCGCTGTCGACCCCGCGACTACTGTGAGTATATCAGCCGGCAGCTCGTACCCCTTTTGAGGTTAAATTTCACGCATAAAGTTCACCCCATTTTAGCCGAAAGGGGAACGATCCCCTCTTTGGGAATGTCAGTGCCAGAGGTGTCTCGGGCACGTCCGTCCTTTCTGCCTGTTCATCATTCGGGCGTTTCGCTATTCAAATCAGCTTGGATCGGGTCCGAACGGGTTTCAAATCGCGCGCGCGCCGCACAACCGCGGCCGCCTCAGTACGGGATTCGAATCGCCGCGAGCTTGACCCCGGCGCGCCGCCCGGGGGGGACCTCTGCTGCTGCTGCTGGGCTGCTGCAGCTAGCTCTCCTTGTCGCTCCGCAGGCTCTCCGCGCGGGTGGGAGGGAGACGGCGGCGCAGCCCCGCGACCAGCCGGCAAGGTCGAAACCATCAAACAACGAAACACTCAGCTGTTCGCTGACGAGGGCCTGCTGTCCCCCTCCACTCCGCGCCACAGTTCGGGACGGGCCCTTGTCCCACCGCGCTATACTCTTTAGCTGACCGCACGTGTCCGTATCAGCGATCGGCATTATGCAGGGCGGCGATAGAGAGAGATGGACATAGAGAGAGAGAGAGAGAGAGAGAGAGAGAGAGAGAGAGAGAGAGAGAGAGAGAGA
>NW_026267161.1:2246027-2248130 GCF_000697945.3 Frankliniella occidentalis
CGGCTGAATTTATTACGATATCGTCCGTGTGAGTATATGAGAGAGAGAGAGAGAGAGAGAGAGAGAGAGAGAGAGAGAGAGAGAGAGAGAGACGTTTCAGCGCCATACGTATTGACTGCTTTACACTGCCATATTCAAGAAGTGTTTGAATGCGAGTCATACCTGCCCCGGGACGTCGAGCTGTGAGCTGTGTGCATGGCATCCATAAGTTTTCACGCACTTCTAACATTGCGCAGAGTTTTCTTTTTATTGAATGTTTGCACATTGTGCTGTGGAACGATATTTTTGGTGCGACCGGTGACGAAGCCAGTTCTTATGAAATCGAGTAAACTTGCAGTGCTCCAATAATGCAAAATGTGTATTTGCTACCGCAAGAGGATTTGTCTTTGGTACCTATATAAAAATTGTGGTGCCTTCAGTGGAAAAACAAAGGTAAAGGTGCCAAATTTTAGTGCACGAAAGTGTCCAAAGGCACAATATTTTAGCGCCTTTTGGGCATTTTAGTGCCTTTCGAAAGGCTTTTCCAAGAGTGCAAACTGGGTTTTTGAGGCGTGCGTCGACATTGTGTAAAATGTGAGCAGTTTTTTTTTTATTATAACTCTCATGCACACTTTGCAGGTAAAAATGCTTGCACGGTGACGCGTGGAAAAAAAATTGACACAAACTCTATGTGTGTGGTCCCTACATGGGGCGCGTCGTACGTCTCTGCCCCTAACAGCCTTGCATGGGCTGACGCCACGCCCCGCCACGCCCCGCCACGCCCCTGCGGAAGTATGGCAGACTATGTCCGTGGGTTGACACGCCGGTGACGATGATCCCCTTTGGCTTGATTCGGTCCGCCCTGATGGCGCGCGATGAGACGGCCGTGGGCGATATCATTACGGGCCGCCTTCACATTGTCAAAGAAAAGTCTTGTTTAATAACGCAGCTATACAACAACAGTGGGCACACTGTATACAAATGACTATGGTGGCTGCTTTGCAATTGCAATGTAATTAAAAACCGTTTTCTTCACTGTTAAAAATATTTCATTACATTTTCATAACATGTTGTGAAGCTATTTTCATTAGATTTTCGTAATGATATTTAATAACTTTTTCATTACGTATTGTTCAATTTCATTACAGTCTAATGAAGTTTCACAATACGTAATGAAAAAGTTATGAAATATCATTACGAAAATCTAATGAAAATAGCTTCACAACATGTAATGAAAATGTAATGAAATATTTTTTTAACAGTGTTCGTTTTCCTTGCTAAGCGAGGAAAATACTATTACAACTGCAAAGAAATTTCTTCGTGGGCTTACAAAGCAGTCAAATTCGTCGCAAGGCGAACAAGCACTTATTCAAAAGAAATTATCCGTGTACAGTTAGTGGGATACATGGCGTAGAAAATTTCATTCAGCACAGCTTGTTGGCCCTTTCCAGAGGTGCT
This sequence comes from Frankliniella occidentalis, assembly GCF_000697945.3. Taxonomy (NCBI): domain Eukaryota; kingdom Metazoa; phylum Arthropoda; class Insecta; order Thysanoptera; family Thripidae; genus Frankliniella; species Frankliniella occidentalis. The sequence goes on from NW_026267161.1 coordinate 2,247,465, forward strand.
ACAGAAATTTTGTCTCTTCTTTTGTTTTGCCAGAGAGGAGTTTCAAGCAGGAAGGGGAAACGCAGGGCTAATTTTATTTATAATTTTATTTTATTTTTGCTGTGCGGCGCACGCCGCCGTCACGCTGCGCTGCATCACTGCACGAGTTAGACACCCGCGAAGGCGATCGCGCCTTCCGGCTCAGCACGAGCTGCTTCGAGAATTATACGATGATGATCCACACCGAACATGATACCGATACCCCGACCGATACCCCCATGTTCACGCCAACATTATTTGGAGCCGTTGAAAAACAAAGAGAGCAAAGGGAATGGGATGCTTGCTATGGCAGTCAGGAGCCGCTGCTCATAGTCGGTCCGTAGAAATTTCCGGGACCAACGGGTAATTAATTATACGCGTAGCAGGAAGAGGAAAACAATACAAAAACCTGCGAATCTTTGGAAATTGCCCTTCCACTGACTCACCAGAATTTTTACAAGCCCGTGAGAAGAAAAACGTCGGGGGCATTTTTTCTTCGGCATCGTCAGTCCACGGCGACTATACTTTCGGGATTTACAAGTGGAAATATCATCCTTTGCAGTAGGATTAAAAGCTGGTGTTTTGATCCCCACCGCTGCCGCGAAAGATCCGCGCGCGGTAAAATAAAACGACAAACTAATGGTGCGC
>NW_026267161.1:2248590-2253791 GCF_000697945.3 Frankliniella occidentalis
CTATCCCTCTCTCTCTCTCTCTCTCTCTCTCTCTCTCTCTCTCTCTCTCTCTCTCAGACCTTTGCAGTCCTTTGCGTTCACGCTACAATCGCAAAATGATGAAGTCATCGTTTGCGTGTTATTTGCGCGTTTTGGAAATGTAGGACTATTGTTTATCCGTACTCCTACATTGTACAGAACTGATATTTGATACCGTGCGTATGAGTGCAGGCTGGTTGCCTACTCGCTTGGCCCGCTAGGCGCCGTGGACTATGGAGCATAACTACAGAAGTGAGCGGAATCAGCCACTTGGTATGCATGCACCATGAAACATGCTTATCTCCGAAACTGAGTTTAACAGGTTCATTTTTTATTTAAGAAAAGGGGAGAGGGAAGTAAAACACATACGATTATGGACAGTCAGCGGGCGTGGAACCTGGTTCACTGAGAATATTTTTCCTTGATTTTCTTTCGTTTTCATCACTGAGCCGTCAAGAGTATATAAAAGGGAAGGTAGCCGGGTGTTCCAAACTGCCCCTCTCTGCTTCCGAAACCGAGGTTATGTTTCTCGCATGTCGCACACGTTCTTCGAACTCGCCGGTGACGTACTTACCGATGGCCGGGTCATAAATTCGGCATTTGATGATGACGGCAGGACAACGATTACAACGAGCTTCCGTGCTTTGCATGCGAGGGGTGGCCCGACTGGCGCCGCGCGGAAACGATTGTGTGGCGTTCGCTTCATTGTTTTATGTATTTTTGTTTTGGGTGGGATTTTACATATTTAATATCGTAATACCATGTGTGCTCGAATCACCCGTTGAGGTTCAAACAAAAGAATGTTGCACTCGGCGGCATGGTGTAACAGATAGCGACCGCCCATGACAAGCCGTGGGATTTGCTATGGGAAACACGTGTAGTGCCGTGTAAGCCACTCCGCTACAATGTCACTAATGCGCAAGTGCCCGGGGGGCGGACGTTCTTTTGCCATTTGACTTCTGCCCTTTCTTCCACAAGCTAGAGATGGTAGCTAGTTTCTTCGTCACGGCACCTTTGACAGTGTAGAAAACATAACTGTCTTTATTTGCTTTGTTTTGTACAGTTTGAATTAGATGTCATTGACGTACACTGCGTTTGCTTGCCGTTTCGTTCCGCGCCCCCTATTTATTTATTTTTTTCGAGATCAGTTCGAACACATTTTATGTGGATCGCTGTATTCCTCTCTTGTTCCATCCCAGCAGGACAGTGCGCTATTGCACAAGTGGATGAAGGCGCTCGGCCGCGGCGACGTCTCGCTTCGGCTCCATTGGAAGAGACAGACCGGTCCTTAGATGGCTCGCCGGCTCTAGGCTGGACCGAGCCGAGCCCGGCCGAGCCCAGCCGAGCCCAGCCGAGCCCGGCGCGGGCGGAGCCGAGCCCAATCCCGTGTGCGACGCGCAACTAACTTCGCGACGCGGTTCAATAAATCAATTGTTGCCGCACGGGCCGGCATGGGAAGCGCGCGAGCTCTCCTTTACTTCAAACACAGACAATGCCGCTGTATCGGATAGGGGAGGCTTGATAAGCCGTTTGTTAGCGAGACATCGATATACAATTGAAACTCGCGGGCATCGCGTTGTACTCCAGATACATGGTGACTGCTCCGCCACTTTGCGGCTGTTATGAGCCGACATCCATGCGCGGCGTGCCCGGATCGGCGTTCCTCTTTCTGCGAAAGCGCTTCAGCATATGCACTTTCACCATTTCGCTTAATTGAAAACATGGAATCCTAATTAAATTCGGCTGACTGAATCCAAATACTTTTTCTGACGATAGTCGCACATTTGAATAGAGTTATTCCTTGTTGTGTATGATTTCGGGATGTTATAAAATAGAACTTATAAGATCAAATAGGCCGCGCGCGTTATTTGTCCGCTACGCGCGGCGGCTCACGTTCGAGTCACGACGTCGACGTCGTCGTCTTCCATCGACAGATTTATAACAATTTTTTCCCCCTTCGCTGCAAAAGAAATCGGAAGCCACACACCGCGCCGCGCCGCGTCCCGTGCCGCGCCGGCCCGTCGTGCCGTAGCTTATTGCTCGCGTCTGGTGTCCTTCCGCGCTCGCTTCCTACACCGGGCCTACCGCACATGGAGGCTGGTGCGCTGGCGCGAGCGCTGGCGCATGTTATTGCCGAGTGTCTTTTGGTCATCCAGGAACTCGCGGCCCGCGGCCCGCGGCCCACCCGCCCCCGGAGGCTAATCAGAGATGAGTCACACTTTAGTTTTCAGTGGGTTTGCAATAATTCACTGAAAACGTAATTTCATTGAAGCATATATGCAAAACAAACAATGTATATTTTTTGGCACACGTAATGTTCTCAAGAACATGGCGCTTACACAAAGTGCGCAAAAAATTGTACGAAAATAAAAGAAGGCAGTGTTTTGGCGGCAACAAATACTGAACGTGCGGACGGAATGCTGTCGTGCTCGATGACTTTCAGAAGAAAGCAGGCGTCTCTTAAAGCGAACAAGCTTTTGTGGTTCGCCTGCTATTTTTGTCTGCGCCCGGCGCACCGCGTGTTTTTGTTATTTCGATGCATCGGTGCAGATTGCCGCCTTGTCTCGTGTGAGTGCCGCGAGTCCGCGCCCGCTCGGGGGCTCTTACCTGACTCCACTGCGGCACCGCCGACGCACCGCCAAACACCGCCGGGCACTGCCGGGCAACGCCGCTGTCAAGCAGCCGGAGATAGAAACCCAATACGCCTCGGGATTGGTGACGTGAAGCTCGCCGTATCGGTGTCCGTCCCGTCAGCACCCAAAGCCCAAAAACAAACGCAAAAAAATATTGGTCTTCGCTGAACAATTATTGCTGATTTTCGAGGGGGCAACAACTCCAGGAATCATGTGTGCATCTGCCTGGGAATCATCAGGATAAAAATAAATCGAAATCAACTGAAATCACTATAACTAAGCGGGAAACTAGAGGAACTGGTACAAATTGGTCGCAATACGCGTTATCTTACCACTACAAAACTAAGGAATCAATATAAGCGGACGGGAATCACTGGGAATCAAGAATTTCGGGAATCATGTGTACACTTCAATAGGAAGTTATTATTGCCCCCTCGCTGATTTCTAATGTTGTATTAAATCTGTTTGCCATGTAAACAAGCATCTCATCCCGCCCTCACTGGTAAACTAAGTATTCAACTGCTCAACACTTCGAAGTGTGCAATTGCATGTTAAATACTTGCAAGTGTGCAACTCGGTAGGTGTGTGCACTTGCAAGCGTGCAACTCCTCGGTTGAGCACTTCTTACACAGTTTGCGTCCAATCTAAGGAAGTGTTGAACCGAGGAGTTGCACACTTGCAAGAGCACAACTACCGAGTTTAACACTTACAAGTGTACGAGTAGGGAGTTGCACACTTTTAAGTATTCAACTTGCAGTTGCAAACTTACAAGTGTTGAACAGTTGAACACTTAGTTTATCAGTGCTCTCTGTTTAAGAGAATGCTTTATTTTTCTGCAAATTTATTTGCACTATACACATTGTTCTCTTCTCTATGTATATCTTGGAATGCACGTTGCTTGCCTGAACTCCACTCATTTTCCGCCAGTATATCATAAACACGTCCATTTACACCAGTATTTTTTTGCAGGCCCAGAGTCCCCCGTGCAGCTGGAGGACACCGAGTATCCAGTCTTCCCCAGCCTGCGCGACGAAGACCTAGAGCGTCTCGGTGTGCTGGCGGCGCAGGCGGCGCGCGGTGGGCTGGGCAGGAGGCCGACAACGCCCAGCTCCACATCCAGCTCGCCTGTCGGCTCGCCGGCCAGCAGCAACGGTTTCGGGTGAGCAGACTATCTGTGCTGTTGATTGGGTGCCATCACATGTAGCAGGGTTGGCATAGAGCTTACAGTGAGCCTTATGGGGCTGAATTGATCCAAATTAAAATTAAATCAGGGTCCATCCTCTTCACGTAAAACTAACAGGCAAGAGCACATAATACTGTTGAGTATGTTTTCGACCCGCATGTAAGACTGCGACTTCGAAACATGATATAAGTCACACTAGTTTTTTTGCGCCTCGGTATGACATTTTGCCTAGATTTCATCCCCTCCCGGTAGACCCTCCTAGGCAGAGTCGTTGCCCCTCACGTTCGCGGCCATAACTAATACAGCGACCGGTTTGAAAAGTCACGTGGGGCAGGGCGAAAGTGATTAAGGTAGGGGTGAGCGGCGGGCCGATAGCCGTGAGCGGGGCGGGGCGGGGCGGGGCGAAGCGGGGCGCGGCGGGGCGGGCGCGAAAAGCCTCTAGGGGCGGTCGGCGGCCGTTTGCTCAGGGTGCGTAAAACAACGGGGCTTCCGGTCGGCTCCGGGGGAGGGGAGAGGAGGGGACGGGCGGACCCCAGGGCAGAGGAGCCAGGGGAGGAGGAGGAGGAGGAGGAGGGCATAAAACGGTGATGGATCGGGCCCATGTCATAAACCTCCCAGCCCCGCCCCACCCTACCCCACCGACTGCCGCCGCCGCCACCGCCACCGTTTTTTGCCCGGGGCCCTTGACGGGCCTGCCGGCTGCCGGCCCCGGCGCGTGCGGGCGCCCCTGCCAGGCGGGCGGTAGGCAATTAATTAGCGCCAGGTATAGGGCCTCCCTCCCGCCACCTGGCCGGGCCGCGCCGGGCCATGGGCGTGTCCCTATAAATGAGCTATCGTGCGGATTGAGACGTGCCCCGGCCCCGGCCCTTATCTCTACCGGCGCTATGCTGTCCCCCTGTCGCAATTTACTCCCACCGGCAAGGCTCTTCATGCTATCTCTCTGTACTCTGCAACGCTATATATGGCGTTGTTTTGGTCATTGGTAGTGAATAGCACATTGAATAATTGCCGCACCTGGTACAGAAAAAATCTTCTATATGAAAGATGTCGTACATTTACAATTGAAAAATTCTTAGCACTGTGTATTGACATGGAATCGAATGTCGAGCGATAGTGGGAGGTTGTTACATGTACGACACATTTTGTAAATGGCAAATTACAAAATGTATCCTATAGAGATGTACAAACGTATTTTTCACAGTAAGCACAACGAACTTGAAAAGGAGAAGACTGGTGTGAATTCCTCGAAACGTTCTTCTCATCAACATATTATCTCGGAAAAAATATCAATTATCCGCAGTTTTGTCCCTCCCTCGCTCCCTCGCTCCCTCCCTCCCTCGCTCCCTCCCTCCCTCCCTCCCTCCCTC
>NW_026267161.1:2253841-2261108 GCF_000697945.3 Frankliniella occidentalis
CTACTCTCTTCTCATCTCCCTCACCCCACCACCTCGATCTAACTCTAATACTCCAATTTCTTTACCTGACAATCCGTCTATCACCGTTAATTCCCCTTGCTGCTCCAAAGTTTCTCTCCGAGATAGAGGCAAGCCCCTCGGCCAGGCGCGGCCGGACGTTAAACCCGAAGTATATCTTTTCGTTGATAAGCGACGCTCTCGGAAGGAAGAAAATCCATCATGTTTCATTATTCTGCCAGCAGCACATTTTTCATTCTCCTCACTTTGCCCCTCCCCCCCTCCCCCTTCTGCTCCTCAGCCTCCCTCCTTGGCTTCCGGCGCCCCTTTTTGCCGCCTACCACACGCCGTCGCCGCCTCCGCTGGGCGCAACAACAGGGACGGGTCCAGAATGAATAGGCTAATGTGGCGGCGCGAAGAAAGGGCCCGGAGAGGAAGAGGGGGTGAGTTTGGGAACGGGGGGACCCAGCAGCGTCACATTTTGCACGTATACAAGCGTTTGGGCACACTGGAAAAAACTTCAAATACTAATACTGACGGTTTGCTGACAAGTTTATAAAAATACGAATCCCTCAATTGGGACGAAATAGCATATTATCCAGTGTAATTTCTGTAGAAATTATCCAAATTAACAAAGAGGGGCCTGTGTTGCATTTTGTCATCTCTAGCGTAAGTGCGGCTCGGCTGGCCGTCAAAGATGGAGCCTGCAGGAAACAATTGACGTGCTGCGTCTCTGTCGTGTCCTAGAGGTGCGGCTCCTAATCAACCCCCCATAGCGAGCGGGTCCACTCTACTTCCACCCCCTACCCCCCCTCCCCCCGCCCCTCATCTTGAAGTGCACGACTGAAGCGCCTGATGGGTAGGCAAGAAGCAGGAAGGCGCTGAGCTGCTCCCCTGCCTCTGAGTGGGCAAGAAGCGTTTCGTCGCAGCGACCCCAGGCAGCATCCGGGCCCCAGCGCCGTCCCTGCTAACAAGCTGAGGGTGGCGAGTGCCGAGTGCCCTTGGCCGTGAAATGCATGCCAAGTATACCCGCGCTATTCAGCAGGAAATTGATAAGGATCCGGCCATAATGCCTGCTCGATGTATACCCCCCCCCCTCCCTCAGCCTCCCTCATCTCCTTCCACCCACCACTGTCGCCATCCCACTCTTTTTCGCACCCTCAAGGGCTCTCGCTGAAAGCTTTCTTACGCGTTGCTTGAGAAATGTGCCATGCCCCAGACCGGCCTTCGTCGTGGGACTCAGCCCCCATCCCCCTCCATTTTAGCTTCTGGAACTCCTTGTCACCCTACCCTCCCGCCTCCTTTGACTCCTTCCTTATATTATCCCCCCGTGTATCAATATCAGACAAGGAACTATGGAACCCCCTTAGCTTTGTCGCCTTCCGGCCCCGCCTGTCCGTCTCCGCTGACTTCGACCTGACGTCACTACGAGGAAGACCGCCCCCCTCCTACAACTACCCCTCATACACCACAAGCACCTTGAATGATATCAGGTTTATCACGCAGATAACCTTTTTTGGGGACAAAATCATGACATTCCCATAGAAAAAAAATGACAGCAAAAAGAAATTCAGGTCACCAAAATCTCTTTAATTTGACAAAGTTTTCGTTTTTTTGAAATGTATTTTTCCTCACCCGAACGAAAAATATGACTTCGGTTTCTGGTACGAAATTTTATTTACAGTAAAGAAAGTTGCTCTTCCGAGTTTTTCGGGGTGCTTGCTCATAAGACTATTCGTAGTGCATCTGAATAAACTTTTCTTTTTCTTCAATGTGTTATGTGTGTGGCCACTCTGCGCAGTAATTGGCTTTTAATGACGGGCACCGTTTGCCTAAGGCCGCACGCCTACAGCAGCGCGGCATACGTTAGGCCGGCCGGTGGAGAGGTGCAACAGCCGCCGCTGCACGCCCTTGCCTCGCTTCTGCCGCGTCACGCCGGTAGGCGACTCAATCAACTCAAAGAGAACGGCGATAGTTTTAGCAGCAAGCGGAACTGCTGCAGAGGGTCAGTCAGCAGCGGTGGCGCGAAGCAAGACTTACACGGCACCGATGTGAATCATTTGTGCCGAGACGATGTTCGGCCACACACCTCTCACACTTTCATATTATTTACTGTCACCTTTGGCGTACTCAAGGCGTGGCTTGCCTAGTCTATTATTATTGACGAGCAGCTCGTAAAACCTTTTTTCGAAACCAGCAGCCGGTACAGTGTGCGCGGCGCTCGTTAGTCCCAAGCTGAAAATCGATGTGTGTTCGAGCAGTCAGTCGCAATCAGCGCCTTATCCTGGCTGCGACCGGCAGCGGTCAGTCGTCCTGTCAGTCGTGCTCACGGTTTGTTATGCCCCTCTGACACCCGGCGGAGCCCACGCCGCCGGCGCAGCAAAGACTCGCGGCACGACGTACGTGGGCTGTCTGGACCACCAGGCCGCCAAGCTTGTGTGTGTGTGTGTCGTTGGGGGCGTCCGAAAGTTTTCCGCTAGGAGGAGGAGGAGGGGGATGGAGGTCGTAGTTTGCTTTGAAAATGATGGCTCTTTCGTTGAGACCAGGAGCTCCCACATATTTATTGGCATTTCTAACTACACTTCTTTCTTCTTTCTCACACTCTGTACCTCACTCGCTCCGCTCTTTGTCTCGACGCAATTAAATCTTGGCCGCTTCCGTGCCAAAGGCATGGCGGAGCGTGGTCTATTACGGCTTTAAACCCGTGGCGATTATGAGAATTACAGCAACCGCCCCTCCCCCCCCCCTGCCCGTTTATCGTCTAGCCACAACTGTCACGTAGAGCTCGTCGTTTAAGGCGAGCAGCAGCTTCTGCAGGACACATCGTTTTGCGCCCAGTTTTTCGGTTGCGGAGGACCGGATATTATACTTTGCGCGGTTGTGAGTGACACAGACTTTTATTCTTTTGTTTTGTTTTTCTATCGCCGTGGTTGCTGAAAGAACTCACCAAGATCCAAACGCCCGTCGGGCAGGCAGTCCCGTAGCGCACGCGTGTCTTGCGGTGTCGCCTACCCTCGCATTGCAGGCGCTAAGCGCCTGTCGAGTAGGCAGTCCCGCTGCGCACGCGTGTCCTGCGGGACTGCCTGCCATCGCTTCGCGGGCGCCCACAACGCCTACCGGGTAGGCAGTCCCGTGGCACACGCGTGTCCCGCGGGGTCGCCTACACTCGCATTGCAGGCGCTTACACGCCGGTTAGTGAGTGTGCTGCCGGGCATGCGTGTCTTCCAGTGCCAAAGACGGCCATTACCTTCGGCTTTTCCCCTCTGTTACTGCTGAAACGAGTCTCCTTACTACTTTTGTTTTGTGGGCGGGGCGTTGCACACCACGCCCGCCGTAAGTCACACCTCGCGTCCTCCTGGGCCGAGCTGTCGCGGCCGGTCGGCCCGTCAATATTCTTTTTATTCGGTTGTTGCAGTGCGGTGCGCTTACTCGGCCCCCACACACCTCCGTGACAGTCCGCCACCCCACCAACCCCACCGTGCCCCCCCCTCCCCCTCATCTTTTCCCTCTCCCGCTTCCTGTGCAATATTTCACTTTCGCTGCCTTAGCGACCTGTTGTTACCTTACTGGTCCCGACGCGACGGTTCGACCGAACTCTTACACACACGAACACACACACACACACACACACACACAGCAACACCATAATGATGAATAAATCCCGAGATTACATCGCGCTGTCTTCCCCGCTCACGCCGTGTGATTTACCGCGGCTGCTGCTCTGCTATATTGATTGATTGTTCGATCGGCACGCTTCTCTCTCTCTCTTTTTTTTCTCTCAATTCTCCACCCTCGCACCTATACACACTCTCCGCTACCCCCTTCAGCTTCAAACCCCTCTGAATAATTTCGACCCGGGCGAGCGGTGGCGGGTATTTTAAACGGAATTATCGTTTCCGATACAACAAGCGGCCCGCGGCAGCAGCGAGTCGGTGGGTCTGCGCTGAAATATACGATCTGAGGCGCCCACCGCCGACCGGCAGAATTACGACCTCTACTACACGGCTGCTGCGGCTGCGCCTTTTCAATATCGGAAGCTGTTTTCGCCGCCCAAGAAAGAATTAATTACTTGCTTCGTTAGGGGAAGGCCTAGTGGAACACGACCTTACACTCCGCGGGGGGTTCCAATGGTTTATTACATCTCTCTCTCCCTCCCTCCTTCTCCCTCCTTCCTTCTCCCTCTCTCTCCCTCCCTCTCCCTCGCTCCCACCGCGGTCTGGTTCGCGTGCTCTAGTTGCGTAAGTCAAGCTCCCACGATGCTGTTGGTTCAGCAGACAGATGAGCGATGCCCCGTCCCACACGAGCCTCGAAGGGGTGTGTTCAGAGAGAGAGAGAGAGAGAGAGAGAGAGAGAGAATACATACGAGCAGACATAGATGCAGGCTACCGCTTTTGGTTAAAAATTAAAACGCCTTTTCCGATTAATTTAATTTTACCTTTCGCATATCCATGTCCGTGTTGCGATGAAACCAAACAACTAGTTTTGTTGTACTTTTATTTTCTATTCCTTTGTTCAAAACTTAGTGGAGTACATGCCTGTCGATTCGATTCGTCGCGCTAAACAGGAACTACAGGGCCAACGTATACGTTTGCTGAGGTTTAGTTTCGGACGAGCAGTGGCAGCAGTGGTGGCAGGGCCGGACCCTGGCCCCGACAGTCCAAACATCCGAAAGGTCGAATCACGGCGGTCACTGGCTGCCGTGCAGAACCATCATATCATTTACTTCCGCAGGCTGTCCGCCCCGGTCCGTCCGTCTGTCTGTTTCGTGCTCCTAATGCGCATTGCAGCCGTAAACTCTGTGTTGGCGATTGCCTTGTCCGAGAGCGGCTTTTATCCTCCGTTCGTTGTCCAGTGCAGCGTTCAGGGCTTTTTATTTTGTTCAGTTTTTTCCCTTTTCTTTTCTCACGTCAATAAACGATGTTGTAATTATTATTGCAGGCAGCATATACAGGATATCCTGCCGATGAAGGAGCGGCAAAATCATTATCGCCCCCTCTCCCGGCTGCTGTGAGCACCCCTTTGGCAAGTTTCTGTGCGTGTGCGAATGTGCGTGTGTGACTGCGCGGGTGTGTGTGTGTGTGTCTGTCGCTGTCCGAAAGTTTTGATAGCATCTTCTTCCCTCGGTCCCTTTAGCCCAGCGCCCGCCCACCTCTGCCAAGGTCCAGAGTAGTCGCTCCATCAGCTGGTCATACTGGCCGGCCCCACCCCACCGCCCGCCCCGCCCTTTCTTTCGCTCATTCCACCGCACCACGCCCGCCTTAAGTACTTTGCGTGTACTTAGCAGTCGTGGCCGAACCCCGCGCGCGGCCAAGAGGGGCCCGGCCGTCTGTTCAGCGCGAGCGACAAGGAGAGCTCGCCGAGGAGGCGGGCTGCAAATCGCCCTGCTTTCGAAGTCGTCTGATGGGCATATCGAGCCCGGCATCGATGGGGCCGGTACAGGAAGGCTGTGGAAATGGGAGGGGGGCAAGAACATGGACGTGTGGTGAAGGTGGCGCGCCTGCAGAGGAGTGTCGTGAAGAAGTCACGATCACATCCGTCAAGGTCCGGTGTGTTCATTTGCATGATGTTGGCGATGGTGGTGGTGGTGTTGATCATGGTTGCGCGGCTGGGTACACGAGTTGAACAAGTGGGGCATATGGAAGTAACACCGACTTAATTAAATTTAATGTAAGTGTTAAGTATTTGTTCAAGTATCTGTACAAAAGAACCTCATAATTTTCTAATTCCAGAATTAAGAAAAAGTTACAGTAGGCTTGCGAAAAACAAGGCAACTTTGCTCCTCTCGTTCCCTTGACCCATTTTTTATTGTATTTTTGGCCGACTGGCGTTTTCCGCACACGATGTTTCCTGACAGACAAGAAGGGGGCATTCTGATGTCAGGGCGATGTCAAATAGTCCTCCTTCCATATGAAGGGGCTCTGCGTGGTGGTGGTCCAGGTGCCCCCCCCCCCTCTATCTCTCTGACCCTGGCCTCGATCATGTGACCGGAGCGGTTCGGTCGCCGTGCCGCCACCGCCGCCCACGAAGCTGCTAGAGGAACCGGGTAAGAGACAGTGAGACGACAAACGGGAAGAGCGCGGCGGCCAGCGTCGCAGACAGACAACCGTATTGACTTGCCGCCCCGCCACCCCGCGCCACGCCCAGGTCGCCCGACCTGCACCGTCACTTTATTAATTGCTGCGACCGGTGCTTCGGGGTCATAACTCAGCGCGGCGATACCGTGCGCCGGCCTCCTGGACCCGCGAATAAGCGCGCGGTATTTCAAACGAGATACGCATCGGCGCCGGGAACCTCGGGGACGTACCCGGGGCTCCGGGGCCCTTGACGCCCCCGCACCGCCACCGCTTACGCGCTCTGAATCACTTTACTTTGTTTGCGCACACTGCTCTTCCATCAGTCATACATATGAAAATTAATCGTGCCAGAAATATTTTTATAATTTTTCTCACGAGAGCAGTTTGTGACATTGTGTTTGTATATGTGTGTGTGTGTGTGTATTTTGCACGTGTGCACTGGGTACTCTTTTTCCCTCCGTTTGCGCATGACGTATGCAGAGCAGCCATCCCATTACACTCTTACTGCTGTCCACCCGCGCCCCCCACTCCTTTCCTCTCTTATCTGTACCCCTCTCCTCCCCTTCAGCGTGCCTGGGAAATAAAATTTTTGCCTGATGTCTGTTTTTTTCGTCTTCTGTTTGGGTCGTTTGCATGCAAAAAATTAGGCTCGGTAACTGGACGCTAGCCTCGCGTCGCCGGAATAAGAAATATTCCCAGAATTGGCGTAAGCATGTGCGGTGCGTGTGTGAGAGTTGTAGTGGGGGGAGTGGGCTTCTAGGCCGGACAGGACAGCACACAGCAGGCCAGGAGAAGGACGTCCTTTTATATGGCATAACGTGAGGAATACGCAAATAATATTCCTGCGTCCTCTGTCCTCTCCTCTCCCCTCCCCTCCTCTCTTCCTTTCTCTCTCGCTCCTCATCTGTCGTCTTGCTCTCTCCACCTCGTTCTCCTCAACGACCTCTCTGATGCCGCCCACCTTATACCTGGACCACCAACACCAACATGTGATCTTAATGAGTTACTTCGAACCTCGTTTAAGCACCCTACTGGCCAGGCTCAAAGCGCGGATATATTCAGTAAGACAGAGGGTTAGACTTGCACGAGGAGGAGAGCGTGTCGTTCGGAGAGGTCATGCGGACGGCGGAGAGTTCCATACCCGAGGTCCCGCCGGAGCACAGACTGTCTTTTTGTCCTCTCGTCCAGATCAGCTC
>NW_026267161.1:2261158-2263982 GCF_000697945.3 Frankliniella occidentalis
CCCGCTTCGCCCTGCTATGCCTCGTACAGACTGCCATAAAGGTTATGATCATCATAATCAGCAGTCGCCGGCAGTAAGCGAAGCAGTTTATAGGGTCGAGTGATCGAACTCGTTGGCGGGGCGGGTGAATATCGTTTGACACAGAACAACACTGTCGATACGCTGTCTCAACATCGTCGAATTATTTCTAGTGCAAAAATGACACTGACGTGGCTAATAACGAGACTGAAACATTAAAAAACCGTGGTTGTAGGTGTCTAATACTCGATTTCACCTATTGACTGTGCCTATGCGACTTTACTTCACAACGTAACGTCGACCCCTACGACAAAGTCTTCTTTCCCGTGTAGATGCTGACGCATTCTAATGCATCTGGGGAAGCGATGAGGGTATAATGTTACGGGCGACAGGCGGCCCTGTGAGTGGCGGGCTGGCAGGAGGGGGGCACTCTGGCGGCCTGCTTGTCCTGCTCCATGTCCGGTGCGACGCGCTCGCCGGCCTGGCGTAGCCTGGCGCTCCTCAGCCGACCCCGGCCGGCGGCACAAATGTTTGCTTTTGGCCGCCACGCCCGGCGACACACGCCGCCACACCCCACCACACACCGCCACACCCCACCACACCCCGGCCGGACGTCGAACTGGCTGTTGGTTTGCCCCCGCTTTGACACAGTCGCGGGGGCCACGGGGGCCACCCTGCCACCCTGCGACGGGCTGGCGGCTGGCCCTCTTTGCTCGCAGTGTGTCCGAGGGGGGCAGTTCGTTCTCAGCTCTGAGAGGTGACTTTGTCGCAACCAGTGTCGAACTATGCTCCGGGTGAGAGGCGTGATACACGAGTCCTCGGGGACCTCCTCATCCCCTCCCCCCTCCCTCCCCCCCTCTCCCCATCGCACCTGACACGTCGTACCGCGTCGCATCGTGGGGTGGCAGAGTCTGCCTTTTGCATTCTCGCCACTTCGCATTTTGTCAGCACCCCCCCCCCCCCGTCGCCGTTCTCTAGTCGTCGCTGTCGTTCTCCGCATCACGACGTCCTTTCAATCATATAGCCGTTTGACGGGCGCCCTCTCTACCATCCACCTCATCGTCGTCCTCCCCGCCGTCGGCGGCATCGTCCGTCGCCCTCTTTGCGCCCGCGATAGTTCCCCTTCGCCTTGCGTCCCCTTTGGAGACTGTATGGGCCATCACGACCGCCATCTCTGACCGCCGCACGCCCCTGCGGTCCCCCCGCCCCCGCCGCCTCCTTCACGGTCTCGCTGTCCTCCGCCTCCTCCCCGACGCCGTCCCCGTCCTGCCCATCCATCACCCCAACCGCGCCCCGCCCCGCCCTCTGGCCCGCTCCGTTTAAAAGGCCCGCCAGAGACGGGAGCGCCCGCGTGCGCGATTTGTTTTGGGACAATCTAGATGGCGGTGGCTGTTGGTCTTCTCGGCCGGGCGCGGGGCATCGGCCAGGCGGCCTATCCAAGGCCAGGGTTGGATAAGGACAACAAAAAATTCAACCCCCTTTTTTATTTTTCACCTTCCTCTTTTTTCGGTGTGGAAAAGGGGAGGGGGGTTGCACCCGCGGACGCTTTTCGGCATTCTATGTCAGTTCAAACGGCGGCGCGGTCCGTTCGGCGGAGCGCCCTGGCAGCGCCCTGGCAGCGCCCTCGCACGGGCCTCCCCCGCGGCGGCGGAGTTCTTTGTACACGCCGGCCTGACGCGCCTGCGCCGCGGGGAAAAGGGCCAAAACTATTTTCGACGCGTGAATTCTCCGGGGGCCGCTCCTACCCCACCCCCATTCTCTACTTTCCTCCCCGCTGCTCGAACCCCTCTCTGCATGGGCGGAACTTATTTTTCCATCGGTTCGAGTTTATTATTCGTCGCATCCGTCAGATCGGGTCGAATGCGGGTATGCGGGTGTCGTACACTTCGGTCGTTGTAGGACGTTGTTTTAATTAACGAAAGAGTTTGAGAAACATTGCCTCCCTTCCAGAGGAAAACACACACATCGCGTGGGCATATTCTTTACACTTTTAATTTCGGGAAAATTCCCTCGTATAATTGTTTGGCCTTGGCGCTAGCAAAGTTGTCCATGAAAAGTAAACTAGCAGGCTATAGAAGTAAATCTCGAGTCGCTCAATATGCAAAAGTTTCAAAGGAACGTGTTTCGGTACGACGCGCTTGTGTGTGTCTTTGTTGTGTCAATAGTGTATGCTCACAACAACAACCCAAGACGTTTTTTAAAACCCTTTTTTTACAGTACCATCTTTTCTTAGTAACAACAAACTTGAGACTTTTTTTCTGTGTCGCACAGCAATCACTAAAATATTAGGGGTTTGCCTACTCCCTCCACGCCCGTATGGCCCCATGACTCCTGCGGATCAAGAGGGTACGTCAACCCGTAACATAGCAGAAGTGTCTGCTCTTAAACACGCGGTAAAATTTTTTTACAGGGAATGTACTTTGTTGTGCATAATATGCAGGATTTCATGCAGCCATAGTTATGCACCAAAATTCATGCATAACTATGTAAAACTTCAGCATTACTATGCACAAATTTGTGCATAGTGGCGTTAGTTTTGCATACTTATGCGTGAAAAATTGTGCATAGCTATGGCTGTATGAAATCCTGCAAGTCTTATGCACAACAGAATGCATAAGGATTTAGTGTGTAGACAAACTGTTTTTATTTTTCCTCTAATCCGATAAACCGAGCCGTAACGCTGCTGGAGTCGACGTGGGCACACGCCAGTAGGCGCGATCTTCTCCAGGCCAAGGGCGAGGTGGCCCGTTGTACAGCGAGGGTAGGCGCAGCGAACGATGCGGGGCGGGAGTGTGGGGTGCGCCGG
>NW_026267161.1:2264032-2265993 GCF_000697945.3 Frankliniella occidentalis
GGGGGGGGCTGGGATGATCTGCGCGATTACTCCGAGAACGATTTCCAGTCGCGATAGAAACTGGATGAAGCGCTTTGCCTGCGAGATTAACGCAGGGCCGTGGGCCTTGCCCCTTAAACTCCATCCCATTCCGCGAGCGAACCGGGGGCGACGTTGTTGCACGGGGCGTGAAGAGAGGGGGAAAATCCGCCTGATAACATTCCTTCTAAAAAAAAGGAACGAAAATCAAACTGTTGAAAAACTGGCACACACTCAGTAGCCATCAGAAAATTACATGAATTACGAAGTCATCCGATGCAAGACGAGTAGTAGTTGTCAAATGTTCACTATGCAAATGCAAAGACGGTGTGAGACCTCACGTAAGACAAAATTCACTTCCTTTCTTCCTCCGAAAGACTTTTTTCCTCCCAGAAAACCGCGACGGGTGCCCCGTTCCTTTTTGACAGCAGCGGCGAGATTCCCGACGCCTCGCCGTGTCCGGTGGGGCGTGACGGGGCGGGGCGGTGCTGTGCGGCTTCGGGTACTCGCCGTCGCCGCCGGCGAGGGAAACCGCACAGAAAACAAAAGTGAACAAAAACAAACAAGAGTGTGCGTCGTTTTATCTGGTGTTACGTGTCGGGCAACACAACATGCATGCACGCTCTGGTACGCTGGGCCCAGCAGTAGCCGTCTGCTTGTCTCTGACCGCCATGCGTTTGCCAAGCCGTCTGCCCCCTGTCTGTCCGTCTGCTGGTGCGCGTAATCCAATAAGTAGGCGATAAAAGTCGTGCCCTGCAGCAGCGGCGCTTTTCGCGCAAAGTCGTCTGCTCTACTCGGAGCCTACCTCCTGGAAACTGTTGAGGCCACTGCTGTTCGCTCGAATGTGGGAACACCACCCATAATTCATGTCCTGTGCAAGCGTGCCTTGTGCCACCGGCGTCTCCGTGTCTTTGGAGGTTGGGGGGGGGGGGGGGGGGCGTTTAGAGCGGAGCATCGCGTGTCTTCACTAACACTCGGCCCTGCCCTCTTGAACATTTTTTTGACGCCTTCGCGCACGTACTCCTTTAGCGGAATCAGATTCCAATAATACGTTCACTGGTAAAAACAAAGTGTTTAATTTTCACGTCAATTGATGTTACAGTTCGAGTGTGCACTTTCTAGACACATTTTGGTGTCAAACTAGGTTATACGCCCATTGACGTTTGAACTTTCTACACTTCCGAAAAGTATAGCAGCTCCACACCGTTTGGTTCCTATTGGTTCCTAACGCATGAGTGCAACTTGAGATAAACACCTTGTAATGTGCAAAAGCATAACTTGCGCACATTGCTGTGCAAATTTTGCTCACATGTTTACCAAGTGTTAGTGATAAAAGGATAAAGAAGGTTGAGCAATGGTGATTGAAAATTGTTCGTAGAGCTAGACCATAGACCACGCACTTACACGGCGCACGAGCAACGCCACCGGTTATCTAGATTAGGACAGGTGTTTGGAACTGGACCAGCAAATGACTTTGCTGGCCCTCAAAAACACATATAAGCACCATTGTTGGCCATTGCGACCAGACGATGTAGGTGGAGTTGATGCTGAAACTTTTTATTCTGCCTGGCACTTTGACGTGCTGACGACGGGGCGGGATGACAACGCATGTTTGTCCATTTTCCGCGACACACTCCTGCAGTGCGGAGCCCCGCCTCTGGGAGCCTCCGTCCGGGAGCTTCCTCGAGGTCGCTCGGCTCGGCCCACTAGCCCGGGGGGAGTCCGGCGCAGTGGCGGATTGTTACCCTTGGCCACGAATCACCAGCATGTCATCCGCTACAGCGCGCCATCAGTCACCCGACTGCCAGGGGGTGAAAGAGGGGAGAGAGAGAGAAGAGGGAGAAAGAGAGGACGTCTGCGTCGGCTGCGTGTTCCTTCCTTCCCTGCCTGGGCTCATAAAAGATGCAATCGATGAAAGCGGTGGAAGCAGATGAAATGTTTAA
>NW_026267161.1:2271986-2272504 GCF_000697945.3 Frankliniella occidentalis
CCCCGCCCCGCCCCGCCCCGCCCCGCCGTGGAGTGCGGTCGCCTGCTCTGTGGATCGGTTTCGGATAAGAATTGAATTAGATGCGACAGTCGTGTGTGTTAGCTGCAGCCTTTATTTGCGCCCCCGCCTCTCTCTCCCTCCCCCCCCTCTCTCTCTCTCTCTCTCTCTCTCTTTCTCTTTCTCTTTCTCTTTCTCTCGCTCCCTCTCCCTCTCTCTCACTGCAAAATGCTTGAAATGAATAGGTTCGTATTGCAAACTATTTTCTTTGCAGCTTGCAAAGAATTTTCAAGCATTGTAATACGAACTAGTTGTTCGCAAGCTTGCAAACTATTTCCTTGCAATTGTTTGCAAGGATTCTTTCAGCTTGCAAAGAACTTCTTTGCAATACGAACTAATTCTTCGCAATAAAAAGCTCGCAAATTCTTTGCAACGTTGCAAAGAATATAGTTTGCAAGAATTTTACAGTGCTCTCTCTCTCTTCCTCCCTCGCCCCCTCTCCCCCTCTCTCCCTCTCCCTC
>NW_026267161.1:2272554-2274541 GCF_000697945.3 Frankliniella occidentalis
TCCCACACCTGCACCTCCTTCTCCCTATCCCCCTCCCTTCCTCAATCCCCAGACCTATCCCAGTCAACAATATTGTCAGCACGCCCGCCCTGTGCTCCTTCATCTCCTCCTTGCGTCCGGGGCCTGCTCCCCTGGGGACCACACCAGACGGCCCTGCAGCTCTCCTCCGCAGCTCCGGGGGCATTGCGTGGGGGATGGGGGAGCGAGCCCTGGGGGCCAGGGGCTCAAACAGTTCTTAGGAATCACTCAGTGGAATGAGTCCCGAGAAACACCCGGTAAGACCTCCCCCGCCGTCGCCATCTCTCTCACTTAAGCAGTAAAAACAGTTTACGGCAAATTTCACCTTGTAAGTTTTAGTGAACACTTAGTATGCGTTGTGAAGGGACGGTGAATTTTCACCGTAATAAGCTACGGAGAATATACTAGCACGTCAGCGAGTTACAGTGATGCGTGTCAGATCACTTCACTTACAGTGTGATCATTCGCCTTACCTGGTGGCGATTATTCACCAACTTACAGTGCTGCAGGGTTCACTGTAACCTGTACACAGAAATACAAAGAATTCAAGCAAAAATGCACAAAAATACCCTACAATACAATAGAAATACACTGAAATGCACGCAAATGCACGTTAAAAATAGAAGAAGTACCGGGTGTAACTGTGATATATTACGACAGTTTTCATGCACGCAGCCAAAATTAAGAGTATATAAAATAGTCGCAAAATAGTTCTCTGGAAAAAGGGGGGGGGGGCACCATGCTTAACTCCAACTGTATATGTTGTATGTTATTGCTTAACTTAAGTTAAGTTAAAAATCATAATTATTCGCACAAATAATAAAATATATAAATCCAGTTAGCAAGCATGCTTACCGAAACGGAGTGTAGGTGTGTAACACCTGGGCCTATTACGAAGTGTGTCTGTGTGCATGTGTTGTCGCCCACCCTGCAACAAGTAAGCAGGCTGTGCCGCCTCGCCTAACGCCGCGGTCTGTCTGTCAGGTCGTGACGTTTGAATTAATCTCGCGGCGCGTTGGGGGGCCAGTGGCCGGGCGCCGGGCCTCGTGCCGGCCGCGCTGGCCGACTGGCCCTTAGGCTGACCTCCTCTCCTGGCGGCCAGTCTCCTCTGGGCCCCACTAGCACACCAACAACCTGAATGTGTCGTTGTAAATACTGTAGACTTTACTAAGAAAATACTATCTTTTGCAGTAAAACTAGTATAATTAGTCAAATTCTGTTTTTAAAAGTGCCCTGAAAACTGAGTGGCGTCTTTTGACGTCAAATTTTGTTGTATTCTGAGAGAACGCTAAATTTTGGTGTCTTTGAGCAGTACTGATGTAGTCTGCGTACAATAATAGACCACGCTATTGTATGCGTCCATTAAAGATTGTCTGTCATATTTTGTGTCTATAGTTGTGGAGCATTAGTTCCCGAGCTGCCCCGGGTTCTGACAGTGTGCTCGGGGGCCACACACTATACTTCTCTCTGGGGCGTACCGGCACGCCTCCGGCCTCTTGCCTTCCCAAACGGGGCGTGGGGGTCCGTGGGGGGACGCGGCCAAGTCAACAAGTGTCATGAGAAATTACTCGGTCGATAACGTAAAGTACATAATGAAGGTCGCTGCACGCCTCAAAAAAGTACGTTAAATTAACACCGCGAAGTTTTTGTGAAAGTTTGTAGAGTATGCAAAACCACCGTCTTGCAACATGTAACAACAGTATTCTAAATTATTTGTCGAAAAGCAGACACGGTAAAATCAACAAGTCGTTGAAGCCAATTGAAAACGTAAATAACTATCAATTCCTCGTTTTGATTTGCGAAAACAAAGATTGTTGGTTTTGAACATTTTTGTTGTTTCTGAAACGCATTTGTTGTTGTTCGCCAACATCATCATCACCACTTAGAATTTTTTCCAACAACGAACCATCTTCGATATAACCTCATTCATTCAATTCAAAATGGATTCTCAATTTAGATGCAATGATCT
>NW_026267161.1:2277481-2289351 GCF_000697945.3 Frankliniella occidentalis
CCCCCCCCCGTCCATCTTCCCATGTCTCTTTCAAAGAGGCAAATAAGAGATACTCTCGTCATTTCAAGCGCGCTACGTACGTTGTTCTGTGTGCTATTTTTTATGGGTGTATATGTCATGTCTGTCTATGTATGTGTATGACATGAGTGCGACGTATCGCCACACGTGTTATTGCACACTATTTGCACGACACCTTTCGCGTGCTGCACCGCCAAACACACCAATTTGCCACGCGCTCGTGTCCATTCGGGCACTGTATTCCGAATAAAACGACACTGAAAGAGAAGAAGGAAATTTGGGGGAGGGAAAGGGGCAGGGGGGCGACTGTGGGGCAAACGGACCCGGATGAGGCCAAGTCTCCACGTCTTCCGCAATCAGCGAGATGACTGTCGTGAGGTTTGCGAACGCCACGCAGACCTGTGGCGTGGCGTAGCGTGGAGTGGCGCTGCTATGGGCCTCCCTATGGGCCTCCCTGTGGGCGGCAGGTGCAGACGAGAGCTGCAAGATAAACCTCATCCATATGCTGCACCGGGGAGCTCCCCCCCCCCTCTCTCTCTCTTTCTCCCTCTCTTTCTCTCTTTCTCTCTCTCTCTCTCTCTCTCTCCCTCTCGATGCGCGAGGAACAAGAGGGGCAAACTTATCTCGGCGCACTCAGCACGGCCATTATACCTGGATAGGCGGGCGGGGGGAGGAGGGAAATTGAGATAAGACGACATGCCTCCTGCAGGTTTCCGTCGGCACGCCGTCAGGACGTCAGGTCAACGTCGGGGCGACGTCGGGGCCACCTGCACCAGCGACATCCTGGTATTTCTAAGGCCGACGAATACGACATTAAATGGTTCAAATGAAACACTTTTCACTTTTATTTAAAGCTATTTCTGTTTGTTCACTGTAATAGTGGTGGTGCACACTTCCTTTGGTATTTGGAGTTTTGCCCTTCAAACATATATACTTCCTGTGTTTCTCATGCAATATATTGTTGCTGTGTGCAGCCCGCATGTGCAAGCGGGTAGTAGTGGGTACGTCCCGGGCGTGCAAGATAGCGTGCTTGCTTCAGTGCGGGTACCTTTGAGTCCCTTTTGGGAAAACGGGGTGGGGGTGGGAGGTCTGTTGGGCTCAGTCTGCTCCACCACATGTAGATCAGAAAGGGCATCAGAGAACATCGCCCCACAGCGGAAAATAAAAGTAGAGCAAACGACTCGACGGCGCCGGCGGACCTTGCGGTCCTTCGCCTGCCTTTGGCGTGCTACGCCCTCTGTCCTTGTCACTTTGCTCTCGCAACGCCGGAAGGCCCCGAAAAATTAATGCAAATCTTGTTGATGATCACGTGTGAAACGGCTGCATCCGGTCATGACTTAACTTTACTTGGGAGAGGTGAGCTGCAGAGACGCTTGCACGCGCGCCAAGTCGTTATCAGCAAAGTTCGCAACATTTCCGCAATTTTATCAGTAGCATTTCTTTATTTGAGGGCATAGAAAGCGTTTCTTATTATTTGTTAATTATTTATTCGTGTTTTGCCGCTCTCTTTATCGTCGCGGACTCTATATACTACGAGACATCTGTCAAAAATACAGAATAATGCAAATCAAGAGTAGGGCCAGTCCGCTAGCGCATTAGGTTTGACGAAGAAGAGCGAAATATGCATCATCAAAACAAAAGCATAGCGAAGAACTCCGACAGTCACAATAAGAAGAGATGACAGAACACTCCTCTTGGACCCCCCCCCCCCCTTTTCCTCTTTCTCTCTTTTCACCCCTTCTTCCCTCGCTCGCTCGTGTGCTCCAATGACTCACTCGGCGCAGAGCTCATCAGACGCAGCAGGAGCAACACAGAGGTCATCACATCGCCTGTTCGTTTTCCAGAGCAAGTTCACGGCCCTCTCTCTCGCCTTCAAGACGGACAAGATGACCCTGGAGCAGCGGCTGCTGCGGCAGCAACGCCAGCGCGACCTGGCGGAGAACAACATGTCGGCCGAGTTCACCAGACTGCTCGACATCCACAAGGTACGCATGCACAGTCGTTTCGAGAAGCAGGACTAAAATAAAAGGTATTCTTTCTTGTTTTACTCGGGGAAACCCGCCCTGAGCACGACACAGTGAGAATTCGGTAAAAATAAATAATTCACTAACTAAAAGGACATCGAAAAGAAACGAAATCAGGTGTCACGGACTTTTCTCCATTTTGGCATTTGACTTTTTGACTTGAGAAAATTTTCTTTGCTTTTCCCTCCTGTTTTCGCCGGTAGTGCAGCCGTAAGCGCCACCATATATTTTTATCGCAATCGGTGCTGAGAGATAGTGCGACGAGACGGGCTCATGTCAGTGACATTGTGTGGCCCTGTAGCGCCATCCGCCCGCGACTGAATAATTTGGCGAGTGGGGCGGAGCGGCGCTACCCCGTGCCGCGAGAGACGTGCCGCGACCGGGAGTGTCTCGGGAGTACCCCGGGGTGTACCCGTGCGCACGCAGTCTCTCCCATGGAACGGCCCGGCGTATCTCCGGCACTGACACTGAACCTGCTTCTTCTCACCGCTTCGGGGTTTTAAGGCCGGAAAGGTTGCGGGGAAAAAAACGAAAATAACAGGGAAAACCCGAAAATTTTGATGGAAAACAACCCTATATTTTTATTTTCTAAATCCTCACGGAACATTTTCCGGGAGGAAACGTGTTTTTTTTTTTCGGAAAACTCGAACTTTTCCGTAAAATTTATAAAATATATGTATAAAATAATTAAATCTCTATCATCTCTGCCTGCAGCGGCTGTCGCGCGCCACCTCGGACGCGGAAAGGGGAGACACGCTCGAGCGCTTCAAGTCCCAGCTGGAGGCTCTAGACCACGCCAGCCGGCAGGTCTCCAGCGCGGCAGAGGTAAAACAATGAATGAATGAATTAATCAATCACCTACGGACGGACGAACGTATACGTACGTGCAAACGAACAGACGATCAGAACGTACGAACAAAACATAACGTACGAATAGACGAACGTAAAGTACGAACGAACGTAACGTACGAACGAGGGTAAAATACGAACGTACGTGCGAACGAACGTCGCTTACGAACGAACGTAACGAACGAACGTAACGAACGTCACGTCCGTACGTACGAACGAACGTCCAAAATGTTAAAAGCGTCCACAGTCTTGAATTGAAGAGCTGCGAAGAGAAAAACCACTTCGCAATTGCTACATGATGGTTTGTAAATTAACACTGAATGACTGGATGCAAGAATTGTACAAACAGAAAAAAAATGAATGAGAGACTAACATGCATACTTTGCAGATGTACGGCGCGGTACAACAGGAGGACCGTCTGTCGCACGCCATGGAGGTGATCGACCTTTACGTCGAGAGTTTGAAACGACTGCATCAGAAGCTTTGCCAGGAGCTAGAGGAGAAAAAGTAAGTTTTTAGAAAGGAAATGTTTTATTCTTTAAATAAAATGCACTGCTTATTTTGATCTTACAATCGGGCGTTTTTATTTTGTGTGTCAGGCGCGTGCTGTCTGAGAACAATATCGTGCTGGAGGAGCTGCAGGACCCAACAGACGAGCCTCCGCCCCGTACCACCCGGTACCGGTCTCTGTCCGCTCTTGCCACCAACCCGCTCGCGGTAAGGCCACTTTGTCACCCACTATCTATTTCAGCTGTGCATGTTGTAGTAAGTAAAGTTAGCGTTGAACACACTCTATTTTTATTTTATTTCTTTTCAAACACAGGGTACAAAACGAAGAGCCTCGATCGCCGCCATGCCAAAGTCGGGTTCGCTCGGCTCGCAGCCCGACACCGCCGCTTTTATCCCGACCAGCGTTGCCCAGGTAAAAGACCTGACCACCACCATGAGCTCGACACCCACCCACCTACACTCTGTAAACGCGGTGTTTATCTAACTTTTCCTCTCCCTCTCAGGAAGCGCGGTCGGGCCGGTGGTCGGCGCCGAGCAGGGTGCGGCGCGTCTCCCTCGCCCTGGACACGACCCCCGCCGAGGCCACGCCCGGCCCCGTCGACCGGAGGGATAGTCGCTCCGAGTAAGTACCTAGTGAGGAATTGAAGGAGACGGTAACAAAACAATACTGAAACAATATAAAACCAACATGGAAAAAAATTATCAGAACAATATAGAAACGATGTCGAAACGATATTGTGTCATATCAAGGCCATTTCAAGATTAATTCAACACGAAAATCGACGACTTTCTGATCTGATATTAATATCCATCCGTCATCGTTTCGTTATCAAAATTTCTGGTACTGCCTTGGAAACAAAATCGAGATTTATTTCATCGTAATCGTTTTGTAATCTCTCTCTTTCCCTGCTGCAGTGTCTACAACATCCTCACGAACAACACGTGCATGACGGAGATCGCGGAGCTGTCGGAGAGCCGTCGGGAGAGTGCAACGGAGCCGGGCGTGGATGCCCCGTGCGTCGACAGGTGAGCGCGGCTTCAAGCGGAATGCAATTTAATTAGACAGCTCGCAGCCATGACAACAATGTGCACTTTACCTTTATTCTTTCCCGTCTGATTTCAAGCTGCCTGATGATGAGCCTGGGACAGAACGGCGTGGGGTCGATGCTGTTGCCTCACAACCACTCGGACGACGAGGACCACCACTCGGAACACAACTGTCAGACCAATGGCGTCTGTCGCATCCAGAGTCCCCCCGACACCATGCTAGACCGATTGTACGTCTTGCTTTTGTTTCACTCGTTTTTGGAATCCATGTCGACATTGCAAATTCACAACAGTTATCAGCCTGTTATTTCCTTCTAAATTCGCAGGACTCTGGTAGTCGAGTGCTGGGGCCGGGGCAGAGAGGTGGCATCCGAACTCTGGTACGCCGTGAGCAAGGACTCGTTCCGGTGGCTGAGGTTGTGGATGGTGTGCGCCCTCCTGGTCGCCTCCGTGGCCGTCCTTGTCACCACCCTGCTGCCGTCTGCCAGGCAGCCTGCTATCCCGTGATCGGCCCGGTGCATCTAGCTGTCGTCTTTCTCATTATATATGTTCACCAAAAATTTGCAGTTGTCTCCCGACTCACAACGGAACAAACGACTTTGAAAGTACCAGAAACGTTGTTCATAATAATAAAGCTTCACAAAAACCAATAAACATTTAAAATAATTATAAAAACGTTGTATCTGCCATTTATTCTTGGAACCTGCACAAAAAAAGCGAAATCTCAACTGTGGGATCTACACAATAAAAGCTCATGAACATTTTTACTCGTAGCTTACTGAGTTCTGTTGTATGTGCTCCACTTACGCATTTTAATAAGCCAGTATTTGTTCATACTGGCGCATTAAAAAATGCGTAAGCGGAGCACGTACACAGAACTCAGTTTCTGTAAGCTATGAATGAAAATGTTCATAAGCTTTTAGTGTGTATGTTCCGGTATGTTTCATGTTGATGCTACAGTGATGTCAGTTACCTCAACGACTCGGTTTGAACCCACAAACCTGGGAATACAGTGGACTGTTTCACAGGGAAAAGGGGAAAGGGTTTTATAAGTTATGGACAGCAAAACAGTACAGCCGAGGAGTCGAGTGTGACCATTGGACACCGTGCCTGTGCCTAATCAAATACAGAGCTGGTAGTATCGTTCGCAGCGTTCGCGATAGTGATCGTCACAGAAGTACGCCCGCTTTGATGAAATTTCGTGGGCAAGTACGGGACCTTAAGCGCCTGCAATACTTGGGGTAGGCCACCCCGCCGTACACACAAGCACTGCAGGCGAGGTGTTGCCTACCTACCAGGCGCTATGAAAGCCTGCGTCGGTTAACTAACGGCTAACGACAGACATGGCGTTCGTCACGGCGAATGACGGACCGTACGCTCTGCTCTGGACGATCGCAGGTGCATCGGAGGCAGTGGAAGGGAGTGAGCTCCGAGTGTCGCTCGATGGGTTGCCTACCCGCACGGCGCGGCGTCCCAAGCAGGCCGTGCGGGGCCATAGTCCGGAGGGAGGGGGGGGACTTCTCAAAACATTCACCTTCCCGTGCACACAATTGGTCGCCATTAGTTAGCTCCCGGGCCAGCCGCGCCGATGCCGCAATATAGCGGTCGATGATGGCGACGCGGGACAATGACGCCGCTTATGCTATTCTAATCGGTCTGCTGCGACAGTCGTTCGAAGGCGCCAGCCGCTTGTTTGGGCCACCACCACCTCTTACGCCTCGCGGGTTAGGCAACGGCGAGAGAACAAAAACCGAACAAAAATATGAGCGGCGAACGACAAGACGTCGGTATGGTGACCACCGGTCCGGGAGGGAGGCCATAGCCCATATCGCGCGCGGCGGCTTCGATTCGCCCCGGCTATAGCCGCGCAGCAGGGCGCCATGCGCTTGCTGGTCGGACCATTCGTCTGCTGCTGCCACTGGACAAAGCTAGCCCTGGCCAGAGCCCCGCGCAGCTGAGACTGATAGCTTTATATCTAACTGGCCTCACCTGGTAGTGGGGGGTCCCGTGAGGTCCGTTAAGGATTATTAATGCGACCAAAAACGCTCTTAGCCGGCCCGCGTATTGCGACAGGCGTGCTTGTCGAAGGCCACGGTCCTCCTGGTCCGGCTCGATTCGACCTTGCAGCGGCGCCCGCCCTCACCCTAGCCGTTGTTTTCCGAGAAGGAAAGAAAAATGTAACCCTTCAGTCTGGGGAACTCGCGCGCGCTTGGCAAATAACTCCCTGCCAGAACATGCCCGAGGGTGAAGTCGAGCCGACGTGGCTGGCGGGTGAGCGTTCTGCGCATCACCGACCTTGCCCGTCCTGGCCGGGCCCACCCGGCCCAGATGCAGGCGTCCATAACCTGACCTAACCCCACCTTTCCCTTGCCCGCACGGTCACCGATGGTGCGGCGGAGGAGTGGAAATGGAGTAGTTTTATGGCTGCGGGCCTCGCGGTGCGATCGGGGCGGCACGTCAGAGGATCGCCCGCTAAAGGTGCGCCCCATGTTACGTGCCCGCCGCGCGGCCCGGGGCGGCCAGCCGGTGAGAGGCGGCCGCGCTTCTCTGTTGCTCCGCGGGGCGGGCACGTGCGCCACGTTCCTGACAGGTTATCATCGCCCGCCCCCTCTGGGCGGCGCTGCGCGGTCCAGCGGTGTCAGAAGTGTGACCCGAAGTCGGGCAGAGAGCCTCCGAAACAAGGTGTGTGTGTTTTCCTGACGTCATGCCGCGCCCCGGATTCCATATGTCTCCATTCGCGACGTGGTTGCGGCCAGAGGTGGTATTGGGAAGTAAAGAGGTAGAACAGTTCGACTTATCTATTTTCTTTAATGATGTATTTGACGTGATTTTGACAGATGTGTGGCTCTGGGTAACTATGTACAAATGACAAATGGAGATCATGTTTGGCGATTGGATTACCACCAGCCTGGCTCGGCCTTGGGGGGCAGTGGCACCCACACCTTCTCCCAGACTGGCACTGTGACTTGCTTCCAGTCGGGCACCTGGACCTCCTTCCAGGCGGGAACCTGGACGGACTTGAGCTCTTCCTTCCACTCCTGGACCGTCTTGGGCACCCAGATCTGCTTCTTCTCTGTCCTCCAGATCTGGACAGACTCTTCTTTCCACTCCTGGATCTTCTTGGGCACCCAGATCTGCTTCTTCTCTGTTCTCCAGATCTGGTGCTTCTCCTCTCTGTAGGCCTGCTCTTTCTTGGTTATCCACTCTTGCTTCTTCTCGGTTCTCCAGATCTGCTTGTTCTCGGTCTTCCAGACCAGCTTCTTCTCCCAGCGGCCCTGCGCGGGGCCCCAGCCGTGTGAGGGCTCTTCAACCCAGACCTTCTCCCAGACGGGCACCTGAACCTGCTTCCAGTCCGGAACCTGCACTTCCTTCCAGATGGGCACTTGCACGTCCTTCCAGTAGGGCACCTGGACGACCTTGACGTCGGGGACTTGGATCTCCTTCCAGGCGGGCTCCTGAATTACCCTTTCGACGGGGACCTGCACTTTCTTCCAGTCAGGCACCTGGATCTCCTTCCAGGCCGGGACCTGAATCACCTTCTCGACGGGGACCTGGGTCTTCTTCCACTCCGTTTTCCAGATTTGTTTCTGCTCGGTCCTCCAAATCTGCTTCCACTCGGTCTTCCAGACGAGCTTCTTCTGCCAGACGCCCTCTGGCTGGCGGGGCGCGGACCATCCGGAGCTGGGTGCGGACCACCCCGAGCTGGCCGCGGCGGACCACCCGGAGCCGAGCCCGGCACTGAGGCCGCCGCTGAGGCCACCACCGAAGCTGAGCGAGCTGTCCCACTGGTTGAAGCCGGACGCGTAACCACCCAGGTCACCACCCCACTCCAAACTGCAACAAGAGTTAGTGCATTGCGTGTGAGAAATGTCACCAGGTGCTCTCGGCGGGCGGGCCGGGCGGGGCCCGCTGGGCTGGGCAGGGTCAGGCTGCCAGGCTGCCGGGCATTCCTCGGTGACGTAAGCTGGAGGCTGCACTCGGACTGGTCGGTGTCATCCTGGTAGGCGCTGCCCGGCTCGGCGAGCTGCCCTGACCTAGCACAGCCACACGCGGGTCTGGCCCTCGCCTCGCCCCACCCGCCACCATCCGCCAGTGGTCACCGCTATGTCTGGACCATCGGCAAAGAGGGCCCAACCGGGACGCCCCTATACAGCGTTTTTCGCAACAGCTTGGATTCAGACCGTACACTAGTAAAACTTTATTATGTTCACTTCACGGATGAAGCACTTTTTGCCACACAGCCACATCCCTTGTGTGTGACTTTTATTAGCTGGCGGTCAAAATTTTTGTCCGATGCTCCCGATCACTTGCACTCTTTAGTTGTAATGTTACTCTTGCTCAACGATTATTCGTACAAGCCTGTAAAAGTTTTGTTTATTCAGTTATCTATTATTTCTGATTCAAAAATATTTGTGCAAGTAGAATTGCCCTCAAAAATTTATAACACACAGAATTAAATTTTCGTATCTATTCATTTTTTTGAAAGAAAATTATGACTTTTGATGAAAGCTCTTTCAGTTAGTCCCTTTAAAATGGAACTATTTTGCACTGGAAGTGCAAGGTGTGTGAATGTCGCTCACCTAGTCTCTTTAAATAAATGTAAGAAGTACAAAAAATTGGATCTAGCATCCTGCCGGACCTTATGCACCAAAATATTGTGGTCACAGAGAAACACAGGGAACTTAGTTGGAACAAGTTGGTCGCGATAACTGAGAGACTCAACCACAAGCTTAATCCTGTATGACCTAATTCATCCTTCAAAATTGACAACTGCTCCAAATAGGTAACAGACGCGTTTCTACGTAAGTTAAACACAAGCTTCTCTGTCTTGTCAACAGCAAGGGAGGAAAAACTTATGATACGGACATTTTAAAACGACAAAAAGTTCACAGTGAAAAAAGTCAAGTAACTACTGTAATTTCTTAAGAATTCTAGGGTGTTAGAACCACAGAGCCTTACCTCTTTTTGTTCCTCTTATTCTGCGTAACTCCCGCTTCCGCCGCCGGCTGCGGACCCTGTTTGGCGTCCACAGCCTTCTTGGTGTCGACTGGCGAGGCCTGGACCGCAGCCACTACGGCCACCGCCACCTGAAACAAGTGGTCCGAAAGGTGAGGACGCGAAGGAACGAAACGATCAGATTTCAAGTGTGATCGGTTATAGTGCACATTATGGCTGACCCACGCGGAATTTGGGCTCGAATGGCACAAAAATGTGCTACTTCAATAATTATGAAGACAATAGTTTCGCTCATTTTCGAATATAATAAAAGTTTTCAGTGTTCTGAAGAATTCGAACTACCCTTCGTCGTTTTCTTCCGAATTAAACGAGATATTTCAATTATGTGGAACAAACCGGTGGTCCGGGCAGATTCAGAAATTTGAGCCATGATACACGTTATGCTACAAAACAGATCAACAAGATTCTATTTTTCTATTAAACTTGGACTGTCTATTGCACTTTCACACGTCACACGTCCTCAATGCTGGTTGTGGTTGGTAATCCATTAGGTGAGCACGCGCACACACACACACACACATACACACTGACACTGACCACTAGCGCACACAAGACTCTCATGGCGGCTGCTGCACGATACTCTGTCGCCCCTTCTCGCCCACTCGCCGCTCTTATACCTCCGCCGAAATGTACCCCCGCCGCCGCGTACCCCAGTGGGCTCCCCCCGCGTGGGGTCCGGAGGAGCCGCCGCGGTGACGGCGGGCCACTCCCTCCTCCTTGTCCCTCCCCGTCCCCCGCCTTTTCCAGACCATCCCTCCCCCCACCCTTCGCCAAATGGACCGCGAAACTGTGCAGCAGCAGCAGCAGCAGCGCGGGCTGTGGATCATCCCCTCCCTCCTCCTCCGCATCTCCCTCCCCGCGGCCTGGCCCAGGCACTGACCCTGGGACCCCTGACCAGGCGGTCGCACCCAAGCCGCGCTGACTCACGGTCAGTAGAGTAGGGAGAAAGAGAGAGAGAGAGAGAGAGAGAGAGAGAGAGAGAGAGAGAGAGAGAGAGAGAGGAGCGGGGCCCGTCGCGGCTCGCCGATGTTGCATCCTTGTTGAAAGGGAGTGGAAAACCACGGCCCAGGGTGTTCATCGATTCTCGATGAGACAGGAACGTTTAAAAATGTACTCAATTATTTTTAAAAAATTACTAAACACAAAAAGGCAAAAAAAAAAACCAAAAACACTTGATTCTTGATTGTTATTTCCGCTATTAGCGAGGTGCCGGTTGGTGGAACATACAACTTGGTCCTGCTTGGTGATCGGGTTACTCACAGATCACTTTCAATATTTACCGTTCCAATTGCAATAATTTCATACCAATAGCACACTGCATTTACTGATCGAAAATGTTTACATTTTAAGGTGTGTAAATAGTCGGTTGGAGCTGTCTGACCTGACTCAGCAGTCCAGTCCCATCGCGACCCCGCTAGGCTGGGCGCCCAGGAATCCTAGACGACGTCCACCTTGAGGCACGCGTGGAGAGGTGTCGGGGAATTATTGGTCAGGCCGGGTCAAAAGTCTATTTTTAACTGCGACCAGAGTAGTTTGTGAGAGGCGATGGTGTCGCACGAGGTCACAGGTCAGCCGCGTAGAAAATGGGAAATCTTTCCGTCGAAATGATCCTTGCACCCGCTTCATTCTGTATGGGAGTCCTGGTGGCAAACTGTCCCCCTAGTATAACTGCAGAGTAGCAGAGTGACAGTACCAGTAGTATCGGCTGAGGCTTCTTCTGCGTTTTACAACAGCTCAACAATGTTTTATAAAGAAACATATTTTTGTCAGATCTTACTTGCAAATTGATATGTTTTTTTCCCGCGCTCTCATTGAGTGGGTGTCGGAAGGTGTCTATTCACTACATACTCGCTCACACCCTGCATTGGCGGAGAGCCCAAATACTGGTGCAGCGGCGGCGGCGCCTTGCAGGTGGGCCGACGCAACATTTGGCAGGGCCCCTGGAGCCCCTGGAGCCCCCGGCCACCGCCATGCAGATTAGCATCTGATTTATGGAGGAGGGTGGTGGAGAGGGGGAAACACGGGAGGAGAATGACAAGAAAACGAAAGTAAAGTGCGATAACAATTCAGGAGAGGAAAGGTCGTGCTGCATGCGTGCGTGCAGCCTCTCTCTCTCTCTCTCTCTCTCTCTCTCTCTCTCTCTCTCTCTCTCTGTACGCTCTCGTTCTCTTCCCCTGAGTACGAGTGAAGTAATAGCAGAACTCCGCGTGTTACTTCGCACGCCAGCCAACCGGTGTCTGAGCGGGACGCAGCCCAAGTTAAGGGCGTGATTTTGGTGCTCCACTGTCTTGTCTCGTTCTCATAAAATCGATCTTGGAGTCTCTCTCTCTCTCTCTCTCTCTCTCTCTCTCTCTCTCTCTCTCTCTCTCTCTCTGACCATTGAAGAACCATGTGCAGTTTATTCTC
>NW_026267161.1:2289401-2291788 GCF_000697945.3 Frankliniella occidentalis
AAATAATTAAATCTCTATCATCTCTGCCTGCAGCGGCTGTCGCGCGCCACCTCGGACGCGGAAAGGGGAGACACGCTCGAGCGCTTCAAGTCCCAGCTGGAGGCTCTAGACCACGCCAGCCGGCAGGTCTCCAGCGCGGCAGAGGTAAAACAATGAATGAATGAATTAATCAATCACCTACGGACGGACGAACGTATACGTACGTGCAAACGAACAGACGATCAGAACGTACGAACAAAACATAACGTACGAATAGACGAACGTAAAGTACGAACGAACGTAACGTACGAACGAGGGTAAAATACGAACGTACGTGCGAACGAACGTCGCTTACGAACGAACGTAACGAACGAACGTAACGAACGTCACGTCCGTACGTACGAACGAACGTCCAAAATGTTAAAAGCGTCCACAGTCTTGAATTGAAGAGCTGCGAAGAGAAAAACCACTTCGCAATTGCTACATGATGGTTTGTAAATTAACACTGAATGACTGGATGCAAGAATTGTACAAACAGAAAAAAAATGAATGAGAGACTAACATGCATACTTTGCAGATGTACGGCGCGGTACAACAGGAGGACCGTCTGTCGCACGCCATGGAGGTGATCGACCTTTACGTCGAGAGTTTGAAACGACTGCATCAGAAGCTTTGCCAGGAGCTAGAGGAGAAAAAGTAAGTTTTTAGAAAGGAAATGTTTTATTCTTTAAATAAAATGCACTGCTTATTTTGATCTTACAATCGGGCGTTTTTATTTTGTGTGTCAGGCGCGTGCTGTCTGAGAACAATATCGTGCTGGAGGAGCTGCAGGACCCAACAGACGAGCCTCCGCCCCGTACCACCCGGTACCGGTCTCTGTCCGCTCTTGCCACCAACCCGCTCGCGGTAAGGCCACTTTGTCACCCACTATCTATTTCAGCTGTGCATGTTGTAGTAAGTAAAGTTAGCGTTGAACACACTCTATTTTTATTTTATTTCTTTTCAAACACAGGGTACAAAACGAAGAGCCTCGATCGCCGCCATGCCAAAGTCGGGTTCGCTCGGCTCGCAGCCCGACACCGCCGCTTTTATCCCGACCAGCGTTGCCCAGGTAAAAGACCTGACCACCACCATGAGCTCGACACCCACCCACCTACACTCTGTAAACGCGGTGTTTATCTAACTTTTCCTCTCCCTCTCAGGAAGCGCGGTCGGGCCGGTGGTCGGCGCCGAGCAGGGTGCGGCGCGTCTCCCTCGCCCTGGACACGACCCCCGCCGAGGCCACGCCCGGCCCCGTCGACCGGAGGGATAGTCGCTCCGAGTAAGTACCTAGTGAGGAATTGAAGGAGACGGTAACAAAACAATACTGAAACAATATAAAACCAACATGGAAAAAAATTATCAGAACAATATAGAAACGATGTCGAAACGATATTGTGTCATATCAAGGCCATTTCAAGATTAATTCAACACGAAAATCGACGACTTTCTGATCTGATATTAATATCCATCCGTCATCGTTTCGTTATCAAAATTTCTGGTACTGCCTTGGAAACAAAATCGAGATTTATTTCATCGTAATCGTTTTGTAATCTCTCTCTTTCCCTGCTGCAGTGTCTACAACATCCTCACGAACAACACGTGCATGACGGAGATCGCGGAGCTGTCGGAGAGCCGTCGGGAGAGTGCAACGGAGCCGGGCGTGGATGCCCCGTGCGTCGACAGGTGAGCGCGGCTTCAAGCGGAATGCAATTTAATTAGACAGCTCGCAGCCATGACAACAATGTGCACTTTACCTTTATTCTTTCCCGTCTGATTTCAAGCTGCCTGATGATGAGCCTGGGACAGAACGGCGTGGGGTCGATGCTGTTGCCTCACAACCACTCGGACGACGAGGACCACCACTCGGAACACAACTGTCAGACCAATGGCGTCTGTCGCATCCAGAGTCCCCCCGACACCATGCTAGACCGATTGTACGTCTTGCTTTTGTTTCACTCGTTTTTGGAATCCATGTCGACATTGCAAATTCACAACAGTTATCAGCCTGTTATTTCCTTCTAAATTCGCAGGACTCTGGTAGTCGAGTGCTGGGGCCGGGGCAGAGAGGTGGCATCCGAACTCTGGTACGCCGTGAGCAAGGACTCGTTCCGGTGGCTGAGGTTGTGGATGGTGTGCGCCCTCCTGGTCGCCTCCGTGGCCGTCCTTGTCACCACCCTGCTGCCGTCTGCCAGGCAGCCTGCTATCCCGTGATCGGCCCGGTGCATCTAGCTGTCGTCTTTCTCATTATATATGTTCACCAAAAATTTGCAGTTGTCTCCCGACTCACAACGGAACAAACGACTTTGAAAGTACCAGAAACGTTGTTCATAATAATAAAGCTTCACAAAAACCAATAAACATTTAAA
>NW_026267161.1:2298518-2299863 GCF_000697945.3 Frankliniella occidentalis
TGTGGCGGGGCGGGATGCGGTGGGGCGATGGCGCGGCGTGGTGGCCCGGAGCGGAGGTCCTTCTGGTCGTGCCCGTCGTGAACTCGAATCACTCCATTGTCGTCGCTGTTTGTTTCCGCGGCCGGGCGGGCGAAGTGGATTCATAGCAGGGACCCCTGGCGGGCCCCCTACCGCTCCCCTTCCCTCACCCCTCTCCAGAAGGACCCCGCGGGGGGCGCTCCCCGACCTCAGCGGCGCGCCGCGCTCGTGACCCGACTCGCGTATTGGAGCGAAAAATGCACATGATGGGCCCAGCCGGGGCGGGGCGGGCGGGGGAAACGAAACGCCGCCGGGAAGCAAAATGGCCTTGTTTCCGCCCATCCCGATTCTGTGCCGTCGTCTTCCCCCTTTGCTCTTCCCCTCCCACCGTGGGGATTCCCCGCCAAGTGTCCTGCTCTGCCGCGCGCATTTTGACGAAATTTTCCTTTTGTACATCACTTATTGACTCAAAAATCACCATAACCACAGGTTTTCCAACTACACGAAATATCGGCCGGTAGCCTACTTTATCTAAAAAAAAATTCCCGGCCTCAGTAATTGCAACAAATTGCAAACCTTTGTTGTGATTTGCACGGTAGGTGTAGAACGCGCGTGGCGTGTGAGAGATTTGTGTGACATCCTCGTGACCAACGACAGCGCATACGGCATACGGCGGCCGCGCCGGCATCTCGAGCACCTCCCCGATAAAACCTGCGCGCGCCGGACTCACGCGATAGCGGCGGGCGCCATGTGTGTGGGCGGCAGATGTAGGCCGTCCTCGCGGTGCAAAGCAGGCCAACGGCCAACACAACAACAATGACGACAACATTATAACAATAACGCAACGTGACCCGAGGCGTCGTGTATGAGCGTGGCGCAAAAAGCCTTTTGGGTCTATGAAATAAAAGTTACTAAACGTGGAGGGGGCGGATGCGTTAAACTTTGTGTCTTTACTGCGCACGAGTGCGGCGCAAGGGGACGAACCGCCTGCACCGCCTGCACCGCCTGCACCGCCTGCACCGCCTGCACCGCCTGCACCGCCTGCACCGCCTGCACCGGCGCGCTTGCGGCTCCCCTGACGTTCATGAGTTGCATTTACTGACGTCACTGAGTTGTGGGCCCCGTCGTGAACGCAAGCGCAACCTTAGCCGAATTTACTGTCGTCTGCCATACTTTTCGTTCTTATTCTCTCTCTCTCTCCCTCCCTCCCTCCCTCTCTCTCTCTCTCTCTCTCTCTCTCTCACACACGTCCACACTTCCAGTCGCGTTTGCCCGATGGCGACGGTGCCGCCCTCCTTTGCCTTTCCGTCGTCGCGGTGGTCCGTCG
>NW_026267161.1:2305213-2309566 GCF_000697945.3 Frankliniella occidentalis
CTCTCTCTCTCTCTCTCTCTCTCTCTCTCTCTCTCTCTCTCTCTCTCTCATTGCCATGAGGAGCGGGAGAGCCCCGCGCATCTGAGTCATATGACCCGCAACTTGCAAAACGGCTGCTGTGCCGTACCGGGCGCACCGCCATGGGCGGCGGATTTCAACGGAATCGCGCTCGCAAAAGCGGGCGGCGGGGAGGCGGGACAGGGGGCACAGAGACACACCTCCGGTCTGGTCCGGTTCCACCCGGGCAGCGGCCGGGCGGCTTTAACCGCTGCAGCCGGTACTGCAACGTATCGGTACCGCACACCATCATCTCGTTCCTGATTATTTCACGTCCACCCTCATTCGGACGAAGCAAGGTGCCCAGAGGGAGGCGTAGCTGGGCGGGGCGGGGCCGTCTGGTGGACCGCACCTAAAGTGAGAAAATGTGTCGCTTTGTATCTGTTGGTGCCCGCGCGGGCGCCCGGAGAGCGCGGTGCGGCTGGGTCGGGCTGGTCGGGCGGGGCGGGGCGACCAGAACACCCAGAACACATTGGGCAACAGGCCCGACCCGCGGCCCACTCGTCCCGTACTCTTACGGAGGCGTGGCGAGGCAAAGATCCGCAAGTTTGTCGCAGAGGCGCTTGTAAGAAGCAAGAGCAGAGTATCTACGACCACCTAGCCTGATTTGATTTGTGGGTTGAAGGAAGAGTAGCTATCAAACACGGCGATATCGTTTGGGCATTCTGCCCTCTTTTGTGAGTGCGTGTTTTTTTGACCGACTTGCCTCCGGAAGGAAGAACAAGAAAATTGTAAAGCACGAGAGGCTTGGCATCAGTGTAGCAGTGACGGAGTCTCTAATAATGCATTTCCGCCTATTTCGGCTCTAACAGAGGAAGAAGAGGAGCATGTAGAACATTAAGATACCTGATTGGTGGTGCCTCTACCCCCCTCTACCGGCGTGACGTAGAGGCGGGAATCTCACGACAATCGGGAACGTTTATGTTCTACCCGCTCTTCTTCTTCCCATTCTTCCTCTTTCTTCGTTAGCCGAAATACACTGTTATCTTTTTATTATTTGATAGCCTACTGTGTGATGGTTAACTTAGTAAGAATAAGTTGTAGTCCGATGGAGAGGACTATTTTCTGGGCGCACAATGTTTAGGTTAATCCTTGCAGTGAGGCTACTGTATCAGCTCCAGCAGTCGGCTGGGCTGTGCGCTGCGCCTACAAACGCAGATCGCGGCAACCGACGAACGGGATGGACTCTATTCCTCGAACGAAATTTCGAAAAGTTTTACTCAGATAATTTCAGCATGGCGAGCATTATTTTCGTTTTCGTAATCTGTTGATTTTTATCTGCGTCGAGTGAAGCTACACGGTTTGGACTTCGATGACAACACCACACATTCATTCATGAAATTTTAAAACAGGTTAGTGGACAGTGTGCGGACATAAAACTGCAATGTTTTATCCCCAGTTTCGTGCGATTTACTTTGTAAAATGTGTTACATGCACCACAGCCCTGCTCGAAACTGTAAATGGTAACGTCTCATAACCTAAAACCCTAACCCCTGCTGCACCAAATTTTGCTCCTTTTGCGTACCGTGGTAACGCCATGCTTCGCAATTGGTGGTTCTTCTTGTCCTGCCTTCCGGGGCAATAAAGCAAAACAGTCAAGCTAATTTGCTTACCCTTGCCCGAAATCAGGTTGTCGATGGAGAAGACGGAGCCGTCCGCGGCCTGCTGCCGGTCGTGGCCCCTGTAGGCCACCCTGCCGCCCTCCTCGCCCCGCCGTGTCCGGTCCGAGGCCAGGTCGACGAGGACGCCGCTCTGGGCCGTCATCAGCGGCAGCGGCGTGAGGAGGCCGGGGCTGCAGTACTCGCGGGGCTCACTCTTGGCCAGCTGCACGAGTAAGTACGAATGACAATTACCGGCTGTTTACGCACGGGTCAGACGAAGTTTGCGTCACTTACCCAGGTAGCACAAACTGCAGACAATGTGCGTTTTGTGTCCAATCTAAAGAGCGCCTAGAGGCGCCTGATATGCGGCAAAAAAACACGTTTCAGATGGGACATGTAATGCGGTTCGAATGCAGTTTTCTTCATTTTGCTACCTGGGTATATCTTTGACTCCATCACGGCCGTCAGGTGCTGTGTCCCTGGCCGAGGTCCTCACCCTTGTGGTCGCCCTGAGGCCGCGGCGCCTCCGCCGGTAGTTGCCGCGCTCGAACATGTCGGCGGCCAGCGCCGGGTCGAGGGTCCAGAAGTTGCCCTTGCCCGCCTCCTCCAGGTCCAGACGCGGTATCTTCACAAAGCAGTCGTTGAGGCTCAGGTTGTGGCGAATCGAGTTCTGCCAGCCCTGCGGTCGAGCAGATGCAAGTTTTAGATCTTAAAATTTTTGGGTGTAATTAAATTGTAGATTATCTACTCCGGTGACATCACGTCGGCCCACTTACCTGCCTGTTGTCCCTGTAGTAAGGAAAGTTGTCTGCGATGAAGCGGTATATCTCGGAGAGGGTCATCTTGTTGGCGGGCGACGAGCAAATGGCCATGGCTATGAGCGCGATGTACGAGTAGGGCGGCTTCTCCGCCTAGAGCAACAATAAAAGGGATTTAATTTGAGCGGTCGTACACGTCATGACGGGCGGCCTCGATTCGATGGTGCGGTCGCCGCCCCTCCGAGCACCTGCGCGTTGACTCACCCGCCTCTCGCGGCCGCCGCAGCTGGCCACTAAGTACTCTGAGCTGCCGGTGTCCGCGGCCGCGCCGAGGTGTTGCTGTTGCCGCGGCGGCCAGCTGCAGGTGCCTAGATCGAGCAGTGCCAGGTGGTGGTCGGCCGGATGCTCCGCGCGCTCCGCCCAACCCGGCGGCGGCAACGGCGCGCCCCCGAGGGCCCAGTAGCAGAGGGACGCCCACGACGGGGAGCTCATCCTTGACGGCGAGGCTGCCGGGCGCGGACTGCCGGCGCGGAGCACGGCGGGGCTCCTTCGCGCACCGGCGGCGTGGTGCTTACCGCGCGTCTCTGTAAACATCGTGAACCCCCGGACCCCCGGCACCCTCCCCCTGGAGACCCACGGCACGTGTCGTTCGCGTATTTAAAGAAAGCCCGCGCGCCTGAAAAGGCCGCCAGGTTGTCGAGCAGCTCTAACGACCTGTTGGCGGAGATCGCCCCGCATCGGCAACAGCAGCTTGGGTCTTTGAGGTCGCGTTTACAGTTTTGCCAGTGTGCGCCCGCGCCGCCGCCTCAAAGACCATACCCTGCCTTTGATCGCACCGCCCCGGGGGCTCGTGCGGTGCGCAGTGCAGCCCGGGCCCGGGCGCGACAAGCGGGAGGAGGAGGGAGAGGATGCTCGCCTGTGTCACCGAGGCGTGTCCGTGTTGTGTTGTCGCGCCGACTAGCGCCCCCGCCCCGGGCCGAGCAGTTGCCCCGCCGAGGAGAAGACAATGATGTTGAACTCCCCCCCCTCCTCACCTAGCCGGCGCAAGGCGCGCGTGCTGTTTGTTTTTACGGCGCACATTAAACTGTTTGTATTCTGCCTAACCTGTGGCCGCGTCCGAAAGCGTCCCGCGTGGCGTCTGGCCGGGTGTGTTCAGTAGTTAGAGGAGGATTAGGAGAAAAGGCTCGGGAAAAGGCGGTCCCTCGTAACGCGTATCTGCCCCGCTAGGGGTTGCGCTGTTCTCCCCCCCCCCCCCCCCCCATCCGCGCGTCTGTTTGGAGAGTCGTTCTGAGAAGGCTTGTCAAAGGGAGTTCCTTTGCGGCCAGGGAATCAAACACTCTGAGACGTGTAGGTCGTAGGGGCTTTATTATCGTCGGTGAGTGAAGAAAACGGGGCTCGGAGTGGTGTGCGCGGGTGATCCGGGAGGACGTCGTCGTCAGCCGATGATCGCGTCCGAGTTGGCGGCGATCCAGTCTAGGTGCTCGGTGATCCTGGCCAGGACGGTCGGCCGCCCCGAGGCGCTCTGCCTCTCGGCCGACACGATGCCGATCAGCCGGTAGGCTCCGGAAGGCTCGGCGAACACGGCGGGGTCGCCGGCGTCGGCCTGTGCACGGCGACAAACTCAGTCCGCAGAAACATTGGGAGAGGTCAGGGATCCTGATGGATACCGCGGCCGCGGCACTCACCGTCCCCAGGAGGGTGTCGTCGCCGGCCGCCTGCACGGCGCACAGCTGCGACCGCGGGACGCGCTCCGTCTGGACGCTGCGCTGGCTCTGGCAGTCGCGGTTGCTCAGCACCCTGACGACGACCTCCCGGAGGAACAGGCCCTTGTAGTCGTCTGTCGGTCAAATTTTTGATCCGAGTTCATCTTAACGACATCAAAATCTACGGCATACATCCATTTCCCCAGACTACGGATTTTAAAACCCAATATTTTT
>NW_026267161.1:2310196-2314740 GCF_000697945.3 Frankliniella occidentalis
CACTCTCTCTCTCTCTCTCTCTCTCTCTCTCTCTCTCTCTCTCTCTC
Source organism: Frankliniella occidentalis (assembly GCF_000697945.3). Classification (NCBI taxonomy): domain Eukaryota; kingdom Metazoa; phylum Arthropoda; class Insecta; order Thysanoptera; family Thripidae; genus Frankliniella; species Frankliniella occidentalis. The sequence goes on from NW_026267161.1 coordinate 2,310,244, forward strand.
TCTCTCTCTCTCGTGTCCGCGCACGCACGGTGGTATGCAGCCGAGCGCTGCGCCGGCGTGCGCCGGGTCTGCCCACCCTGCGATCCACAGGGGCCTCGGCTCGGCCGACCCGTCCTGTCCACTCTTCGGTGCAGCCCGCCGCAGAGAGGCAGCGGTCCGTCGGCCGGTAGAGTGGGAGGAGGAGGAGGAGACGACAACTACCGGAGCGATCCGAGCCGAGCTATGCCGACGCGCCTGCGTGCAACACGGTCGCGGTCAGGGCGGGCGTGGCGCGGCTGAGGCGGCCGAGCTGCACCAGGGCCGCCGTCTTCTTCAACTACACGCACACGAGGTGTTGCCTAACCGCCGCAGGCTCCGCAGGCCGTATAATATAATTTTCGAAGAGAGGGAGAGAGGATCACGGCAAGTCGGATTTGCTCCGCATCTTTCCAAACCACTTGGCGCGGAGCGTCACGGCGGGGCGTGGCGGGGCGTGGCGGGGCGTGGCGGGGCGTGGCGGGGCGTGGCGGGGCGTGGCGGTCGGTAGCTCAACGGCCTGACCCCGCCCGCCGCCGTCCCTAGGTCAGCGCCGGGCCCACGGGTCCAGTCCCATGCCACTTATTACTACTCGAGTGCCCCATCGCCACTGTAGCCGAATTTGGAAACGGCGGGGAGATGGGTCCGTCGGTAGTGTTGATGGGTGTAGTTTGCGTCTCTCTCTCTCTCTCTCTCTCTCTCTCTCTCTCTCTCTCGTCTCTAATGAAGAGACTAGTGCGTCGGTCCTTTCACGTTGCGATACTACACTGACCCTCTCCTTGTTGCCTTACGATTATTGGCCAGGCAAAAAAACACATCCCCAGCCTGTATTATTGCAGAGGTTTCGAAAACGCTACAAACAGCCAAGCCAAGAGCAATATTATTAGATCGCCTTCCAAAACCACCCTAACCGGCCTCTGCTTATCTGGTGATACTAAAGGAATGAATGATCCTATTATATTGGGACGTATCCCTGCGACAACGACGTGTAAAGGAGTAGCGCCGGCGCCGACCTAGACGGGAGTGGCAAACAAAACGAACGGACACAAAGTCGCGGCCGCTGTAACGACCTTGCTCGACCTTGGGCTGAGCACCCTTACTCAATGCGGGGGGCGTTCCAAGGGGCGTTCCCTGGCGGGGCGTGGCGGGGCGGGCGGAAGGCCGCGGCAGAGACACGCGCCCCGCCGCAGACGGGGACCATTTTCAATCCAAATTGCAAAGTCTTTTGTGCCGCTGAATACAATGCCAGATGATTCGGATTCATATTCGGACCTGCAGCCGTAAAGACCTACGCGCCCTTTTGCTCGGCGGCGGCGTGTTTGCGTACCGCGGTGGCGGCGGGCCTCGCGGCCGCTGCTCAAGGTGCGGGACTGTGATGGACGCATACCTTCGCCGCCGACCTCACCCGACCAAATAGGCCAGCGCGGCCCGACCGCCCAGACCCACCCATCCATCCGGTCGGCTCCGTATGCGATATATTTCGATATATATCGACTTTGGCCCGGCCCGGCCCGACCCGGAGAGGTTAGGTAAGGTTAGGGGGCGCTGCTGGGCCCGACGCCGCACCTCTGCCTGCGCCGCCCACACAATTACCGCTCTCTCTAGTAGGTCAGCAAAAAACAACAACGAGATCGAGAAACAAATCAACAACAACAACAACAACAACAACAACAACAACAACAACACAACTTAATAGAGCAACCAAGACTCTGCGCACCTCCTCATGAAATAATGAGTATAGATTTGAAATTTATCTTGATACGTTATTGTGTGTTTGCGAGTGATTGAGTGAGCGAACGAGTGAGTGAGTGAGTAAGTAAGCGAGTGAGTGAACGAGTGAGTGAACGAGTGAGTGAGTAAGCAGGTGAGTGTACGAGTGAGTGAGTGAGTGAGTGAGCGAGCGAGTGAGTGAGTGAGTGAGTGAGCGAGCGAGTGAGTGAGAGAGCGAGCAGCCTCCAAGCACCACATGAATGGAATGCAGTGGAATGCCATGTTGCGGTCGATTAACCGCGCGCGCGGAGGTGAGGCTGAATTTGGCGCCCGACGGCGGCGGCACGGCGGCCAGGCGGCCAGGCGCGCGTTGCTATTTCCCGCCACACAAAAGCACGCCTGCTCACCGCCTCGAATATGGTGAAGAGCCATTCCTTTGTCTTTTGAATTTCTGCAAGTCTTTTTATATATCCCCCCCCCTGCAGCACCACCTGTTGTGTGCCTCTACGCCGGGTGCCACGCTAATCCACTGCCGAGCCTGCAGTCCTGTCCACTATCGGCACTCTAAAGGCTATAAAACTATGCCTGGTGATTTCGCGTGGCGGGGGACCTCGTCTGCTTCGTATGATGGATGTGTCTCATTGCACAAATTCTCCTCTCTCGGATGGAGCCGCCGCGGCCGCCGCCGCCGCAGCTGGACGGCCGTCTGGCGAGGCGAGGCGGTGCGTGGTCTCTAAGGATGGCCACTTTCGATGAGAACCAGTAGTCGATGACCACCGGCCGCGGGCCCGCCCGCTGACCGTCCGGCCCGCACCTTATTGGCGATATGGCGTCGTCAAAGCGATAGGAGACTTCTAGGAGTTTGTAATTCTATTTTAAAAGGTAAAAGATAAAATAAAAGAGTAGTTGCGATACCTATAAATAACTGCTCTTTTGCTTGTGGCACTTTTTAAAAAAATAAAATTTGTGGGTGGGTTATAAATTGAGATTGAAAGCGTGTCACCCTGTTCCCATTTTTTCTGCCCCCACCATTCTTCTCTCTGCTATCCGCAGCTATTCGGCTGCTATCCACACCTGCAGCTGCCTGTCCCCATCGCTACCGCCCTGCCCATGATGCGTGTGGACCTGCTGCAGCCACAATCCGCCGCTCAGCAGCTACGGGCCGGGTGTCCGGGAGAATGAAGCATTCCGGTGAAGATGAAATGCAGAGGAATACAGGGAACAAGAAAACGGAAGTCACCATGTTAAAGCACGGTGATTTCCGTTTTCTTCTTCCCCACATTCTTCTGTATTTCAGCATTACCGTATAGTGCTTCATTATACGCGGCAGATTGAAGGGTTGCCTACGCACTGGCTTGTTTAAAAGGAAGACATTTTCGAGAAATTCTAAATCCAGGGACGTCAGAGCAGGGCCTGGAAACGCAATGGTCGAGTCGCGGCCGAGGCGCGATACCGCAACGGGGGAAGCTTATGTGAGAAAAGTATGCATCTACGGTGGAAAGCGAGAAGAGATTCGGAAAGCTGGTGAAATTTGACGTGTAGTAGGCTATATGCTCAGCCCGAAAGTAATGTTTGTCGTGGTCAAATCCACGAACAAAGTTCCGTCTGCTAGAGTAAGGTTATGTAGGGTCGAAAAACCATGTTTTTTAACAATTTTTTTCCGCGCACTCGTGACAGTATCATGTTTTATAATAGGCCTACTACACGGCAAATTTCATCAGCTTTCCGAATCTCTTCTTGATTTTTACCGGAGATGTATACTTTTTTCGCATAAGCTTCCCCCAAACACGCTGTTTTCGCTGGTATCGCGCCTCGGCCGGGACTCGACCATTGCGTTTCCAGGCCCTGGTCAGAGCATCTCTCTCTCTTGGCTGATCTGGAAGGACGACTCGGATCCACCGCGCCCCGTCCCCCGTACACCACGACCGATGAGGTCGACTGCTGGGGGGCGCTGACAGACAGAGACGGTCAGTGACTGGCGCTGGATGACTGTCGGGAGGACTGCTAACTGGAGACGCGCACCTACCGCACCCGGCCGTTTGCCACCTAATTTTCTCAAAAAAATAACGCCATACATCTGGGTCAGGGACGAGACGGCGGGACGGTCAATCAGGTGCTGCACCAATCTAGGCTTACGTCGTGTCTCTCGAGTTATGTTTTTGAATCGAATAGGCCACAGTGACACAGTCAAGTATCACAGTGTCAGGTGTCAAGTATCTAAAACTATGCGTAGCGCCCTGTTATTAAGGCCCCCTTTCGTTTCCGCACGTCTTTGGACCGCCCGGAGCCCGCCGCCGCCGCAGCCATGCAGTCCAGAGCCTTGTGCAAAATCGCCCTCGAGAGTCACGATTTTCGTTTTGAATCAATTAAAAGGCCTGTTTGCTCGAGCAGCGGTGGATCAGCCGGGAGGTTTTTGTCGTGATTCATCTCACCAACTCACCACTACCACCACCACCGTGATGGTTCGGATTGCGCCATGACCCTTGTCAGCGCGGCGGCGTTGGGTTGGTAACACTGCTGGCCCTCAAGGAAGGGGCCTGCTGTCCGCCCTGCTGCTCAGGTTGGTCAGCCTGGCGGCCGGACCGGGCGGGGCCGCGCGCGCGGCGTGCTGGCCCCGACCAAGGACGATCACATCTCCTTTCACTCTCTGCGGAGGAGAGGAAGGAAAGGGGAGGGGTGGGCGCAGTTGCATGCAGACCCCACGGGGTTGCAGTTTAATAATAATTTCAGCGCAGTTAACGTTAACCCGCCTCATAATAAAATACGTCTGAG
>NW_026267161.1:2319449-2321648 GCF_000697945.3 Frankliniella occidentalis
TCCAGCAAAAATTGAAAAAATAAATTTTTAAGATAAAAAGGCTGACTTAAAACAAAATCTTGAGAAATTTCCAAAAAATAATCATCTAGAGAAGAACAATCCTTGTAGACACCGTAGACTCACCGGTTTCGCCTCCCCAGCTGCTCACGGAGACGCTCTGGTCCTTGTAGGTGGCGCCCCGGTAGAACCTCGGCGGCAGCAGCGCGAGCGCGATGGTGTTGTCGTTGGGCAGCATGATGGAGGTCTCCAGCTGGAGCAGGGCGAGGTCGTGCAGCGCCCGGCTCTCGGGCTTCCACTCGTCGTGCTTCGTCACCCCCTTCACCCCCACGCGGGTGCCCGTCTGGCGCAGGGTGACGACGCCGAGAACCACCTCCAGCTTGGCCTTCTCCGCGTCCTCGGGGAGTCTGCAGTCAAATTTGAAGCCGAATTAATCTCAAGTTGTTAGTTTTTGACGTCATTCTGACTTGGTTTTTGGACGTCCGAGTGATGACGCCTTCGTGTCCCTCACGCACATGCTGGCCGCGGTCAGGACGTACTGCTGGGACACCAGCGCCCCGGAGCCCAGGAGGGTGTTGGCGTCCGCGCCGGCGACGTGCACGGCGGCGTGCCACGGGAACTGGCCGGGGTAGGCGATGTCCGCCAGCGAGCTGCCGGCCCGGACCACGAACGCTGCACACACACACACACGGACAGAGCCGTTCAGATCGTTCGACAGGAAAAAGTGTTATCAGTCGAGAGATTACCTCCATGCGCGCCACGGGAGAGCACGGCGAGTCCGACCTGCGGCAAGAGAGCAAAGTTAGTTCGGATCACTTCAAACGCTGGCGCTGGGGGTAATTCCAAGAAATGCTCTACAACCTTGTCTGCAACGGATCACCACACCGCAAGCAAAAATAAAACCGGACGAGAAACACAAAGGAGGAAACGTTGACTAGAAACTACATCCTGGCGGTTAGAATATGTTTGTTTTGATTTTGTTTTTTTAAACGCCCCCGTCCCTTTTGCTGCAGAGGGTTTTTAAATTTGATTGGGTTCTGCAGAGAAAAACTGATTGAACTGAACATGTTCAGGAGGCTATACATTTTGTGAAGCAGAGAATGATGCCATGACTTTTAGTTTCACTTTTCTCTTTTGTAGCATGCCGGCCATCGAGAGCGCAACATGCCCCCATGGATCATGACTAATCCCCCACGTCAAGCCCGGCCGCGTCATTCCCGTCGTGCAGCTGTGCAGGCGGCGGCAGCAGACCGCTTTGGTCCACTTGAAGGGTTGGACGCGCGCACCCTACCTAAACCCAACACAACCTTACCGTGAGGAGCACGGCCAGCGCGGCGCTCGCGGTCGACGACGACGCCATGGTCCGCGGGGAATGGGCGAGCGATCCTGGGGCTCCCCGTCGGGAGCACGCGGGCTTATCAGGTAGATATGATTAACAGGTGCTACTGCTCTATCGATCGTATATCCGCTGGCCAGAAAGCAGAGAGGCTCTTGTGACCGCTCCAAACAACCTGATGTGACGGACGTAAAACCAAATGTTTTTAATCCCTTATTTCCCGCGTGGGACCAAGTGAATACTGTTACCCACATGTCATTCGGGTTCAACCACCCTCCATCCACAGTAACAAAGCCATGGGGGGGGGGGGGGTTGTGTTAGGGTTGTCGTGCGTGCGCGCACGCGCGCGCGTGTGTGTGTGTGTGTGTGTGTGTGTGTGTGGGCTTGTGTTTGTCCCGATCCCTGGGTCGCTGTCTAGCCTGAGTGGCCCGTTGGGTTCCGCAGCGCTGTGAAGGAAGCCCGAGCTCGACGCAGGCTGCTGAAGTCTGAAAGCCCTCCGAGAAAGCCCCGTGCATTACCGGCGGCTCTATGCATCGAGGTCCCGGGGGGATTTCGATAAGATGTGGTCGACGGGCGCCTGGCGCCGGGCTGCTCAGTGTCCCCGCACCCGCGTCGACATGAGGGTGCTCGTCCTGCTCACCGCGGTGGTCGCCGCCGCCGCCGCCGCCGCCGCCGGCGCGCCGCCCGCGCACCACGACCGCCGGGTACGAGCTTAAAGGCCTCCCCTCGTCGTCGGCGATTTTGTTTTAGTTTTCCGGAAAAGTATTGCTGGGAAATTTGTCAAGAATTTGATTTTCAAATCTCCTATTTGTTTTTCCTAAGATGCGCTAAGATGTTTACTTTTTCCATTTTTCTTAAAATATTTT
>NW_026267161.1:2321698-2326915 GCF_000697945.3 Frankliniella occidentalis
TAAAATATTTTTTCTCTCTAATTTTCGCCGAACGTTTTCCTCTGGAGTTTCCATATTTTTCATTCCCTACTACTCTTCCCTCCTCCCGCAGTCGCTCCGGTCGAAGCTCGCGCGGGTTCCCGCGCTGCAGAGCCCTGCCGGCCCCGTCGGCCCAGCCCCGGCAAGCTCGCGGGTCGGCATCGAGGGCGGCAAGGTGGCCGCGGTCGGCCAGTTCCCCTGGATGGCCAACATCGTCATGGACGACACCTGGGTCTGCGGCGGCGCGCTCATCTCCGACAAGCACATCCTCACCGCCGCGCAGTGCGCCAGCGGGTGAGTCGGCCAGGTCGACGTCAACGTCGAGGACAACATCGCGAACCCAGACCGATTTTATTGATTCATCATATCTTTTCTTCCCTTTGCTGTGTGCGGGTTTTTGTTTCCGGTCTCAAGTTCCAGAGGAATGCTCTATTGAATATCTTTGATTATCCCGCCACAAGCTTATTGATACGCGGAACGTCGTGTTAATCAGGTACGCCCGGTTCCTCGTTACTTTGGGTGACGTCCACACCTACCAGGGCTCCGAATCCTTTGCGTACGCCTACACGTACAAGAGCTGCTGGCACGAGGACTACGAGGAGGAGACCCACTTAAACGACATCGGCATTATCGAGCTCCTGTACTCCGTCACGTTTTCAGGTCAGAATCTCGAAGTGGGCCGTGGAGTGTTGATGGTGCCGATGGCATTCGCAAAGACCCTAACGCTATGACACATCATTTGTTATTTCCAGAGAATCTTAGGTTCGTAAACCTGCCTTCACAGTCCCAGGCCAGCGAGCTGTTTGTCGGAGCTGCAGGCACCGTATCCGGCTTCGGGATGTCTGAGAGTAAGTGCACGCGGTTGTTTTTTCTTTCGTTCATTTCTCTCTTTTTTTCTATTTTCAACTTTCTTTCCCCCTTTTTACGCTCATATCTTATACAATAGTTTTTCCTTTGTGTACTTTCCTTGTTGACGACGTACTGACGATTCTGATCTGAACCAGCTGGATTTCCCTCGACCGACCTGCTCTACGCCGAGCAGCCCATCCTCGACAACGGCCTGTGTGCGCGCTACCTCGGCAAGTACGTCAAGAGCACCATCATCTGCGGCGACGGAGAGGGAGGTGTCGGCACATGCAGCGTGAGTACCAGAAACACATCCAGCTCAACCAGCAGAGAGAACTTTACGCCGACTAGTCGTCGGTGTCTAACTTAATTTGCGGGATGACATGCCGTTGATTCGCTCGACGGTCGACGACTTCCTCGCAACACACCGGAGTTAACCCCCCGGCCTGGTCGCGGTCTTGCAGGGGGACGCTGGTGACCCTCTCGTCATCACGAACAGCGACGACGGCAACCCGATGCTCGTGGGCATCTCGTCGTTCCAGTCCGACGTCGACTGCAGCCTCGGCTACCCCAGCGCCTACACGCGCGTCCCGGCGTACCTGGACTGGATCCAGAAGAGCACCTCGGAGGACTGGGCGTGCTACCCCGGGCCGACACCCGCGCCCACGCCGGCCTCATCCTCGCCCACGCCCACACCCGCCCCGTAACAATAAACGATGGGACTTTACAAAATTGAGCGTGAGCAAAGTTACACAAATCGTATGTGAAGGGGCTTGGCGTCAGTATGGGGCTGTGACTGCTGTGCTATCAGTGCTGATCCTCTTATCAATTATAATGTTGTATCTGAGAAGGATCATCCTAATCCCGTCGACAGCGGCCGTGGCATTCGCCCATGAGGGGCCGTCAGTTACGCCCAAAGCATGCTGATTCACACAAAAAAATGAATAAATTATTTTGCCTCGAAATATTGGTGAGTGGGACAGCAGGGCTTTATAACATGTCCGTTCACCTTCTTAGCAAATCATTTAATTCTATATCACAGTAACCTACACACAAAAAAGTGAGAAAAATGTCGTTTTCGGCAATGTCATGTCTGCACTGGTGATTCCCCTTGAGTCCCCAACAAAGTGGTACGGGCGTCTGGTGGCTTGGTATGGAATCCTTCTTCTGATTATACTTGCAGTATGCAGACGTGCGGCCAACCGTCAACATACTCGCACTGCTCGCACGGGGCGGTCGGGCATATCGGTAATCAAAAAACAATTTGTTTTGGAGGAATCCAACATTCAGACTGTTTTGAGCATTTCGACTCACACCAATATGCTCGTTTCATGCTTTTTCCCGTGTGGATACAAAATTTGCACATATTAAGACCAGTTTAGGCCTGTACGCGTTCCGGTCTCGCATACGCTCTTGCACCTCGCAGCGTAAGTGTCCCGGGGCGGGAGGCTGGGGCTGGTCTACGCGGGGAAGACGATGCCCGTGTGGTTGCTGATCCAGTCGAGGTAGGGGGTGACGCGGGTGAAGACGGTGGGTTTGCTGCCGCAGTCGTTCATTGAGCTGTAGGAGACGATGCCCACCTGTTGATACACCAAGCCGTAGCCCTGTAGCACGACCAAAGGGCTGCCGGCGTCTCCCTGCGGCGGAAAGAGAAAGAGACACATTGACATATCCCACTGTAAAAAAAAATAGTTGGAAAGTTTACTGGAAAATTTTCCTTGACGCTACTTTAAAAATTACAATTTGCAATCGACAAATACACATGCAGTGCGTATCGACTTAAAATCCATTGGCGAGTAGAAAATGTGCTCTCGTAAATTTTACCGCAAGATCGGAAGATGAGAGCTACGCCAGATGTAGCGCCAATTTATGGCCATGCAGAGTAGCAGGCGCTGTACTCACGATAGTATTGTTTCGTACACATGTACACAAGATGCATTTAATTAAAACTTATCTACACTGATAAACCAAGTGTTCAACTGCTCAACACTTGTAAGTGTGCAACCGCAAGTTCAATACTTGCAAGTGTTCAATTCAGTAGTAGTACACTTGCAAGTGTTCAACTCGGTATTTGTGCACTTGTAAGTGTTTAACTCCTCTGTTCAACACTTCCCTCACAGTAAGCGCCCGATCTAGACAAGTGTACAACAGAAGAGTTGTACTACTGAATTGAACACTTGCAAGTATTGAACTTGTGGTTGCACACTTACAAGTGTTGAGCAGTTGAACACTTGGTTTATCAGTGTAACCGTGTGCGTTTATCGCAGCAGAATCAGTTTTTCGTATTAAAACCGCGTGTGACATCGTGATATTGCTGAGGGTCGCCAAAGGTCACAGAAAGTCAAACACGTATAAAGGAGGAATTAGAAAAAGTACGTGGCGTGACCTACGCGTGCGGCCTGGATGCTCGGCCAGACTGCCAGACTGCACTACTTACGTTGCACGCGCCCACCGGTGTGTCAAGCGAGCCCGGAGTGCACATGTTGGTGGGCCTGATGGAGTCGTCGCCGAGCGTCGCGGCGCACTGATCGTTGTCCATTATGACCAAATTGACGTACCGGAGTCGATTGCTGAGTGCCCACCCTTCGGACAGAGATCAGAGGATAAAACTAGAGCTAGAGCTAACGGGCAGCTTTAACGGGCAACCCCAACTTGTGCGCCCTCTTACTCACCATTCGTGCCGTAGGAACCGAATCCGCTTAGCGTTGTCGGCCATCCGGAGAACGTGTTGGAGGCGTCAAGCGAGGGCAGGGGGATGGGACTGGTGTAAGCTGTGGGGAAATTTCAAAAGGAAAATGCGCAGTTAGCGGATGCAAGAGAGTGACGGAAGTTGGATGTGTTGCCTTGTTGCCTATGGTGGAGTCGGTGCGGTGAGGTTTATTTTGCACGGTCTCGTTACTCCTGATGTCAGTGTCGTAAGATCAGCTTCGCAGACCCAATGGCAGCCTAACCTCACCAGTAGAATGCGATGCGTGGGCCGAAACATTTTAGACTTCTACTTTACAAACTGCATGTAAAGTGTCGACAAAGTTCTCTCCTTTAAAAGTCCAAAATAAAAAGAAACGTACCGGTCCACGTGATAGGTGAGCTGAGTTGGATGAGGCCGATGTCGTTGCTCAGGTAGGAGCTGTTGTTGAAATCTTCGTGATAGATGGCTTGACGGGAACCGATCTCCTGCCATTTGTTTTGTTCGCTGTACTGATAAGAAGCATACGTGCTGCCAACCATGACCGAGAAGCGGGAGAACCTGGGGAGCGTGTGTTCGAATTAGTGAACACTGAAGCCATTTAAACTTAAGCGAGTTGGACCCGAAGTCACCAGTCGCTCTCCAGGTTCGTCTGGCTGTCCCCGCACCCCTCCGTACGTACCCGCGGACGCACTGGGCGGCAGTCAGTATCCAGCTTGCGCTTAGGATGGACCCTCCGCATGCGAAGTTGCTGTCCATGCGCACCAGCGCCTGCCACGGGAACTGCTGGTCCCCAGCTACCGAACCCGGACCGACGATCCCGACGCCTGACCTGGCCACGCCTGTGGGGTGCACGGAGACGTACGGTTAGCTTATTCCCATTTCGTGTGACGACGGCTTGGTTATCACTCAAATGTGGTAATTTCCAAGACAAAAGGGCTTAGTAATCAAGCACTTCTGCTTGGAAACCAAGAGTCCCTTTTACCATTGGACGGCGGCGGTCGGTACTACAATGTACGTGGGTGGGTTGCCTACCCGGTCGAGCCGCAAGGGCGGCAGGGTCAGGTCGGCAAACTCACCTGAGTCAACGCTCCGCGCCAGGCTGCAGCTGAGCGTGAGCGAGAGCAGAAGGAGCAGCCTCATGTTGGGCATGTCGGTCGTCGCGTTTGACGTAGAATGACATCCTCGCCCCCCGGGAAGTGCTTAAATACGCACATGCAGCGACCAGCAACAGGAAAAGCGCGCGCCAAGTATCCGAACAACAGTTTTGTGCGATAGCGACCTTCGAGGGTAACCTTCGGCACCCTCCACACAGTGCTCCGAGGGTCTTTTTCATAACAAAACTGCCGATTAATTTCAAAGTACTTATTATCTTTTGATAGACGTTGCAGCGACTGTCAAACGCCCGCCTGACTACACTGATTAAGAAAGGGGAGCTTCAAAGTGTCCCCAAAAACCAATGAGCCATTCTATGATCCATTGGGCGTCATAGGAGGGAATATATAGCGTACTTTTAACAAAGAGTTTGAAGATGGCAAGTATTGGCGGAGAAAAGAGATTGTGTGTTTCCGGTACCCGAATGGAGGTCTTTTGTGTGACTAGGAAGTTGGAGGAAGGGAAATCTACCCTACTTTCTTTCGTTTTGATAGCGGTTTATTATTTTAATT
>NW_026267161.1:2329037-2333278 GCF_000697945.3 Frankliniella occidentalis
TTGATGGGCACCCAGATGGGCTTTGAGTATTTCTTCCAGGCCGGAACCTGAATTTCCTTCCAGGCAGGGACCTTGATGGGCACCCAGATGGGCTTCCAGATCTTCTTCCAGGCAGGGACTTGAATTTCCTTCCAGGCAGGGACCTTGGTGGGCACCCAGATTGGCTTCCAGATCTTCTCCCACTTAGGGATCTTGATATCCTGCCAAGCTGGCTTTTTAGTGGGAACCCAGATAGGCTTCCACACCTTCTTCCAGCCTTGTTTCCAGATCTGCTTCTGGGCGGGCTTCCAAACTTTGACCCAGTCGGGCTTCCAGATGAGCTTCTTCTTCCAGTAACCCTTGTGCTCCTCGTGATGGTGGTCGTCGTGGTGTTCCTCGTGGTGGTGGTGGTCGTCGTCGCCGCCACCGCCTCCGGACGGGTCGTAGCGGCGCTCCGCCACCGGGGCCACGGCCTGCGCCACGGGCCCGACGGCAGCGGGTAGCGGCGCGCCGACCCCTCCCGACACGGGGGCGTCTAGTGCGGGTGGTGTCAAACTGCAAGCAGAGGAGAGAGTGGGGTCAGCTCGGATACTTGTACATTATTGAACGAATGTGCTTGATTGAGTTTGAAGGATACTTACTGTTCTTGCGGGTCCAGCGCCTTACTCACTACTAGAGCAACTTGTAGTAATGCCACAAGGGCCACCTGTAAGCAAGAAGAACAGCAGAGTTAGAAGTGTACATCTCTTTCTCTCTCTCGCACACACACACACACACACACACACACACACACACACACACTCAAGGCGGCGTCCAGGAAGCCTGTCCCTTGGCTCTGCTCGGCTTATAGCAGCCATCCACGCGAATTGGCAGCGCAAAATACCGCCGCGCGGCACGCACGCTGCGTCCACGATCTCCGAAACTAACTGGCCCCCGCGACCGCCTGGACCCCGCCAGGGTGGTTGGTCGTGGTAATAACAACAATAATGGCAATTGGGTGCGATTTATGGTAAGTCGGTTGATGTGCGTGAAAGTAGTAGTAATAACGGATTCGATACCCAGAATCCTGTTTCTTTTCTCTTTATATTGTAGAAGGATACTTTTTGGAGGCCCTGCAAGAGCGCTCCACCGAGCTTCCGAAACGAGCTCGGCATGTCCCTCTCCTAGACATGATTCTCTTGTCTTCCCCCTCCTCCTCCTCTTCGTCGTGTCGCCGTCGTCCCGGTGGGCGTCACACCCCGTCCGTTCGTCGTCTGCCGTCCGTCCGTCCTCCGGGTCGGCGGGCGTGTCGTCGCCGTCAAACGGCACGCCATGACGCTTACCTGTAAGAAACAAGAGCATCAACGCACCGGCGTTAGTATCGGGTCGAGCTATAATGAGCAATCTGGGGAGGTGGTGAGAATAGCTCGAGTACAACAGCGTGGCGATAAAGATCGGGCGATGAGGCCGTCTCTAGCCGCCGGGCGGGGCGGGGCCGAGCACAAAAGGCAGCGATGGCCGAAAGCAAAAGCCTCTCGCGGAACCCATCCCGGTAGGGGAGAGCCGCTGTGCGGTGACAGCAACGCCGCGACGGCATGAAAAATCCGCACGCGCTGCGCTTTTGCTTTTGTATGGGAGCCGGCGGCAGGAAGGTTCTCATAAGTTTCCCGCCCGGTTCGCTATATGTGTATGCACTTCCGCAGCAGCAAGGCGGGCTGGCGAGGGAAGCCTTTCGTCTCGTGGCGCAATGATAACCCCGTCAATGGACACTGTGTGTGTGTGTGTGTGTGTGTGTGTGTGAGCGAGCGAGCACAAACACGGAGGCGGCATAACGTACCGTGACGGCCGCGCTACTCCAGCGTGACACGTTAGTGTGGAGCCGCAAGCAAGCCTGTCTGCTTGATCGACGCCACACACACACACACACGCGCGCGCGCACAGACACTCTCACAACACACGCACAAGATCGCGAGCACGACGGCGGGGCGGATCGTGTGCCTCCGAGGCACACACACATCGCGCCGGCCCGTTTCGTGACGCACCGGCACATAACTCTCGCGAATCAAGCGCAACAGCGGCCGCGGAATCGGCGAGGAAAGAGAGTGCAAAAGAGTGAAAAGCATCGCAGGCGGCGGGTTGCGAATATTTTCGCGTGCTTCTCGATTTCGCGCCTATTATTATTATTCGATGTGGACTCGGGGAAAAGGGTAGAAACAGAAAGAACGGAATGAACTAAGCAGGCAATTTAGGATGAAAGAGTATACCACACTGTAAACTCGTGCACTTGTTTTCGGGAAACTCTTATATTGCGGAATTGGAATTATTGGGTTGGCCTCAGAGGATATGGTGGCGAAAGTAGCATGAAGCTAGTGGAAGCGAAGGAAGGAAGTCCGAGGGGCAGTCATGCGGAAAACGTAATACATATCTCGGGAATTCGGTGGCTCGCGATCGAACGTGCTGTGGGCACTATCCGACTGGCGGACCACTAGCGGAGCCGAGAAATGTTCCGGGCCACGCCCCCACCCCGCCACGCCCCAACTCTGCCACGCCCCGCCATGCCTCACCTCGCCATGCCGCATCTCACAACGTCCGCTTTCCAACGGCGCCAAATATCTCGCGAGCCTCACGACGCCCACATTTCCGATCCGGATCCGCCATTCCCATCTGCCCAAATCATTTATCTTTACCGACCAGTGGTGCCCGTAAAGGCGTTCCCCGTGGGGCGTTCTCGTGAGGGCGCATATCAGTGCAGGGTGGTGCCCGCCTCACGTAATACCTCGCGCCCGCGCCCTAGGAAGGCCGGGCAACGCGACGTCGACGCCGACGACAAACGTGTCGCGGTGACCTACTTGTTGCTTGATGTTGTGCTAGGTCAGGGAAGGGAAGCAGGGCGGCGGTGCGGCGGCAGCTAGGGAACAGCCCCGCCCCGCCCCGCCACGCCACCGCCCGCAGCTAAACAATCCGGATTTTGTCACCTTGTCCGGATTCTCCCACGGAAGTGGTGGCGCGGTACAAGAGCAGCAGGCCACGCCGCGCCGCGGGGCGTTGCCCGCCGCCACGACGCCACGCAGCGCCACGCCGCGCCACGCCAACACGGTGCGGCCGCTGCACCACCGCGAGCTGCTCTACGATCTCGCAGGCAGCAGCACCAGCAGCGCTGACGGTGGTGGAGCAACTCGACACTTAGTCGCGTTACGGAGCCGCGCCCCACTTTTTATTTTTTGCCGTGCCGCGGGGTTTTTCACTTGCCTTCTATTATTGCGATTCAGATTCGGCCCCGCGGGGGGTGTGCCATCGCGAGCGAGCCGAAGATTTGGCACGGATCAAGCGAGGCGTCGGCGTGCAGCGACGGCGGCGCCGTGCGAATATGACGAGAAGGCCTAGTACTTGCCGCGAATGGCGATAGCGCGTCGTTAAGGGCACGGCTCACGGCGTCGCGTATGTATCGTATCGGCCGATATGGGAGGCTAAGGTTCTCTGTCGTTTGGCACGTCGACTTGACGAGGTGCAAGCAGAGCTGAAGTAGTATGGGTAAGTTACCCGCGGGTTATTAGACGGAAATGGTGATGGTGGACGAGCAGCTGACCCAATGGAGCAAGTCACCGCCCGCCCCCCCTTTCCCAATCTTACACACACCACTACTTTGCATGGATCAGCTGTGATGGGCAGAGCGCCGGTCGTTGTTGCCGGTCGGGAAGGGAAAAGGAAATTGCGTATATACACGACTGCCGCATGGCGGTGCGGTCATGCCGGGCAAAGTCGCTATTTCACACGGGCCGCCCGGGCCACCGGCATCAGGCAACCGGTTATTGGGTGTGGGAATAATTATATCACAAGCACACACACACACACAGACGCCCTGCTACCGTCGTCGCCCAGCCGAGCAGGGGGAAGCCCCACACCAATCTCGGCGGCGCGACGGCGTATAGCTGCCTCTGGCCAAACGGTCGTCGGCGCGTGGGCAAAGCTCTGCTACCAACGCAACGCACGAATGCACCGGCACAGCGTGGCGTTCGCCAGTGATGCCAACACAACGGCGAGACATCTGCGCGCTCACCGGAAAGTGAAAACAGAAAACACATTGACGCATCTCCGCTTCCCTCCCTCGCCCCCTCTCTTTTCTCCCTCGAATGTGTCATCATTGCACGTCCCGCCGTCGCCGTCCCCTAAATGGTAGTTGGACCCGGTAGGCCTGTTACTAAACCCCCTCGTGGTCGCCGTTGGTGGTGGACCGCCCGACAAACAGCATCCGTATCCTCCTCCTTCTGCCTCTCCCCCCCCCC